>NC_091803.1:22486942-22789972 GCF_041296235.1 Equus asinus
GGAGAAGCTGCTAAAGGGCATGGGTATTTTGTTGGGGGGAAGGGGAATGATGAAAATATTCTAAAGCTGATTGTGGTGATCGTTGCACAACTCTATGAATTTATTAGAAACAATTAAATTGTACAGTTTAAATAGGTGAATGTATGGAATGTGAATTATATCTCAATAAAGCTGATTTTTTAAAGAAATCATGGTGGTAGAGAAACAATTAAGTTGTCACAATAGCATGTGCCGACTTCTAAGAGGGAGAGGTCCAGGGTCCTCAGGGGCTTCCAACAATGCCTAGTGAGAGAAATGTCTGGAAGATTTCCCAGAAAAGGTGACATTTAAACAGAAATTCACTTCTATAGAGGAGGACTTAGTCAGGCAAAGTGAGAAGCTAAAACAGTTCTAGGCAGATGGAGGGAAGCATGTAGAGGGAAGAAAACACATGGCGTATTTGAAATACTGAAGAAAGTTCCAGAAAGCTGGAGAAGAGTAGAGGAGTGGGGAGGAGTGGGGAGGAGCGGGGAGAGGTGAAAATGTAGGCACAGACCATTTCACGAAACACCTTACAAACAACTTCCAGAAGATGTGACTTTATCCGAGGGGCAAACACTTGAAGGTTTTAAGAGGTGACTGCTAGAATCAAGCTTGCCTTTTACTCATTCAGCCAGGTAATGAGCACCTGTGATGCATGAGGCCCTGTGCTAGGGGACAAACAGACAAGGTCTCTTCCCTCACACAGTTTGAATATTATGAGAGATACTGACAATAAACAAGTAAGCAAATAAACTAACCAGATAAACCACACACTTTGGAAAGACCCCTCTGGCAGCAGAAACGTAGGGAGAATGGATGGAAGGGAAGGAAAACTCTAGTCTTACAGAGAAGAAGAGTAGGAGGCTCTGACCATAGTCCAAGTGAGGGATGAGTGTGAATGTGGCAGACTCTATTGAATGCCTCCCCAAAGCAACATTCCCTCCCTCTACACCCCCATTCCAACCTTCCTCCCTGCCAGTGGAACCTGCCTTCCACTATACCAGCTGGATATGCCAGAGTATTTCCGGCCTTCTTTAGCAAGCGCATGGACAAGTGACCCAATCAAGACCACTGGGCCTGAGAGTAAGGCTGCAGAGGGACATCTTAGGAAGGTTTTCCTTGCTCATAAGAAGTGACACACATCAGGATATGTCCCTCTTCTTCGCTTGATGTGGTTGTATCAGCAAGTGATGCCAAGAACTGTTGCAGCCACCTTGAGATCCCAAGGAAGTAACAGCACTGACACATTAAGGGTAGTGGAGTGGGAAGTTTGAAAGCACCTGAGTATTGACAACATTTATAACTCACTAAATTGGCCGTGGACTCTTACTTCTTGCTATGTGAGATTTGCAGAGAAACAAACAAAAGCCTCTTATAGATTAAGCCACTTTTTGTTGGGTATTCTATTTACTGCAACCAAAAACAGCTTCAGTAACTTGATGTGCAACGCTAGCATGGTGGCAGTGAAAGTCTAAAGTAGGTATATGCAAAGTACATTTAGAAGGAAGAAACGACAGGGCTTGGTGGTTGTCATTGGAAAAATAGATGTCTCTGAATTTTGTGACTTCAACAGCTCGACAGGTGGACTGCTATTTGCTGTGTCAGGGAACACAGGAAGAGGAGCAGATGTGGACAACTGGAGGTTCCTTTGAGATGTCCAAGTGAAGGCTGGATGAGGATGGACAGAAAGGCATGGGCTGGTCTGGGCAACCGACCCAAACAAATCCAACTGGCATTTCCCTATCCTGTGAGTCTGCAATAGAAATTACACAATGACACCAGAACAGAAGAACCTGGCTCTTCTCCTAAGCAAGAGATGAGGACACTATCAAATTATCAGCTCCCCTCTGAGTTCTCATGATGGATACAAGTAAGAGGAGGATTCGGTCAAAATTACCAGCATTAAAGAATGCTTTATTTCTATGCGATGCTTAGTTAGCCTCTGCTGCTTAGTAGTTACCCAATACAGACATGGTTGGATCTCTCCCCACCCTGATCGATAATAGAGTAAATCCAGGGATCTAAAGTACTGTCATAATAAGGGGATATGTCTCACTTCCCTACAGCCTGAGATCCCAAGGCCTGGCAGGAGCACGATATGGACAGCAAATCACTGAATGGAGAAAGGAAGCAGCATCTCCACTAGGGCGGCGCTGGTGCTAGGCTGACCCCACACCCATTCCCACATCCTCCCTCCACACCCCTTCCCCACAGAGCCAGGAGAAGCAGGACATAGGACATTCACTTCCCCAGCCTCCTCTCCATGTAAGGGAGACCATGGAACCCAGTGGTGGTCAATGAAACGTAAGCAGACACTGGCAGGGAGCTGCTGACATAGCTTTTGCTTTGCTGACAAAAATGACAGACAAATGGCCACTTGCTGTTTTCCTTCTCCCTTCCCTCTAGAGAGTTGGGTCACCATGCCTAACTTCAACAGCTCACCTTATCACCATAAGGAAACAAGCAATAAAATGGAAGGATGACACGGGGGTGGCGAAGAAGGCCAGAGAGAGGCCTGAATGGTGTCCTCAATCAGTTGAACACAAATTAGTGGCTTTCGGCCTCCAGACTTCCCATATAAGAAAAAGAGTACCCTTTTTGTTTAATGCACTGGTTTTTGGTTACTTACAGCTAAACGTGTCCTAAATTATCTAGAATTTGATACTTGAAATGGTGGCTGCAGGTAACAGACCTTAAATGTGGAATTAGCAGAATGAAGAGGTAGACTGCTAGGCAGAGAAGGCTCAACTATTCTGGATTAAAAAGGTGGTGATCCTTGTAATATGGTGGTGACAAATCTAGGGGCTGAGCCTGTGCTGACTGATATATGCCACTATATACTGATATAACAGTGTGTTTGTGTGTGTGTATATATATTATATACTAAATATACTTCATACTATATTTATATAACTAATATATAATATATGTGTATATGTATACTCTATGTGTTTGTATGTATATGCATATGTGTGCATATATGTGTGTGTGTATATATATATATATATGTATGTATAAACCTAGGAGCTGATATAATAGAGAGAGAGTAAAGGACTTAGTCAGGCAAAGTGAGAAGCTAAAACAGTTCTAGGCTAATGCTAAAAGAATCAATTCATCAAGAAGTCACAACAATCCTAACATAGATGCATAAATGCATATGCACCCAATAATGGAGTTTCAAAATACATGAAACAAGAATTAACAGAATTCAAGGAAGGAATAGACAAACACACAATCACTGTTGGAGATGTTAACATTCCTCTTTCAGGAACTGATATAGAAGGAAAGGAAAGGAAGGCACAGAAAGAGAAAGAGGGAGAGAAAAGAATCAACTCAACATCATTAGCCATCATGATAATGTAAATCAAAATGACAATGAGAAATCACTACACACACTAGATTGGCTAAAATTAAAAAGACAGACAACATCAAAAGCTGATGAGGCTATACAACAACTGGATCTTTCACAATAGCTGGTGACGGTGTAAAATGGTACAACAACTTTGGAGAACTGTTTGACAGTTTTTTATAAAATCAACCATATATCTATCCAGCACTTCTACCCCAGAATATTTACCCAAGAAAAAGAAGAAAGTACATCCACAACAAACCAGAAAACTTCTACAAAAATGTTAAAAAAAAGTTTTCTTCCTAAGAGCCCCAAACTGAAAACAACCTAACTGTTCACCATCAGGAGAAAAGATAAACAAATTGAGGTATTCATGCAATGGAATACTACTCATCAATTAAAAAAATAAGTATGCAACATTGGAGCACCTAAATATACATAACAAATATTAACAGGTCTGAAGGGAGAAATAGAAAGCAATACAACAATAGTAGAGGACTTCAGTACCCCCACATTCAACAATGAATAGATCATCTAGACAGAAAATTAATATGGAAACACTGGACTTGAAATACACATTAGACCAAATGGATCTAACAGATAAATACAGAACTTTCCATCCAACAACAGTAGAATATACATTCTTCTCAAGAGTACATGGAACATTCTCCAAGACAGATCATATGTTAGGCCACAAAACAAGTCTTAACAAATTAAATAAGATTGAACTCCTATTAGCCAACTTTTCCAAATACAATGATATGAAACTAGAAATCAATAACAGGAGGAACACAGGAAAATTCACAAGTATGTGGAGATTAAAGAACACATTCCTGAACAACTAATGAGTCGAAGAAATCAAAAGGGAAATGAAAAAATATCTTGAGACAAGTAAAAATGGAAACACAATATAGCAAAACTTATGGGATGCAGCAAAAGCAGTAGGAGGAGGAATGATTATAGTGATAAACACCTACATTAAGAAAAAATAAAAATCTCATATAAATAACCTAACTTTACACCTCAAGGAACTAGTAAAAGAAGAAAAGACAAAGCCCAAAGTTAGTAGTAGGGAATTAACAAAGATCACAGCAGAAATAAATGAAATAGACTAGAAAGATAGAAAAGATCAAGAAAACTAATAACTTGTGATTTGAAAAGATAAACAAAATTGATAAACCTTTAGCTAGACTAACAAAAAAAAGAGAGAAGACTCAAATAAGTAAAATCAGAAATGAAAGAGGAGACATATAACAGAAATACAAAGGATCATCAGAGACTACTATGAACAACTATATACCAAAAAATTGGGTGACCTAGAAGAAATGGATAAATTCCTAGACACATACCATCTACCAGGATTGAATTATGAAGAAATAGAAAATCTGAACAGATGAATTACTAGTAGGAGATTGAAACAGTAATCAAAAACCTCCCCCAAAACAGAAGTCTAGGACAAGATGGCTTCACTGGTGAATTCTACCAAACATTCAAAGAATATTTAATACCTGTCCTTCTCAAACTCTTCCAAAAAACCGAAGAGGAGAGAATGCTTCCTAATTCATTTTATGAAGTCAACATTACCCTGACACCAAAACCAGACAAGGACAACACCAAAAAAGAACATTACAGGCCAATATCTCTGATGAACATTGATGCAAAAATTCTCAACTAATATTAGCAAACCAAATACAATAATACATTAAAAAGATCATACAACATGATGAAGTGGGATTTATTCCAAGGATGCAGGGATGGTTCAACATCTGCAAATTAATCAATGTGATAGAACATATTAAGAAATTAAACTATAAAAATCACATGATCATCTTGATAGATGCAGAAAAAGCATTTGACAAGATCCAACATCCATTTATGATAAAAAAAACTCTCAATAAAATGGGTATAGAAGAAAAGTACTCAACAAAATAAAGCCTACATATGACAAACCCACAGCTGACATCATGCTCAATAGTGAAAAACTAAAAGCTTTTCCTTTAAGATCAGGAACAAGACAAGGATGTCCACTCTCACCACTTTTATTCAACATAGTATTGGAAGTCCTAGCTAGAGAAATTAGGCAAGAAAAAGAAATAAAAGGCATCCAAATTAGACAGGAAGAAGTAAAGTTGTCACTATGTATGGATGACATAGTTTTATATATAGAAAACCCTAAAGACTCCACCAAAAGACTATTGGAAATAATAAACAAATACAGTAAAGTTGCATGGTACAAAATCAGTACACAAAAATCTATTGCATTTCTATACACTAACAATAAACTATCAAAGAGAAATTAAGAAAACAGTCCTATTTACAATTGCAACAAGAATAAAATACCTAGGAATAAATTTAACAAGGAGGTAAAAGACCTGTGCACTTAAAACTATAAGATATTACAGAAAGAAAATGAAGAAGACACAAAGAAATGAGAGGTGTTCCATACTAATGGATTGGAAAAATTAACATTGTTAAAATGTCCATATTTCCTAAAGCAACTTACAGATTCAATGAAATCCCAATCAGAATCCCAACAATATTTTTCATGAAAATAGAATAAAGAATCCTCAAATTTATATGGAACCACAAAAGACCCCAAATAGCTAAAGCGATCGTGAAAAAAGGAACAAAGCTGGAGGTATCACACTCCATGATTTCAAACTATACTACCTTTAAAGGTATAGTAACCAAACAACAGGGTAGTGGCAGAAAAACAGACACACAAATCAATGGAACAGAATTGAAAGCCCAGAAATAAACCCACGCATATGTGGACAACTAATTTATGACAAAGGTGTTAAGACCACACAATGGAGAAAGGAAAGTCTCTTCAATAAGTAGGTTTGGGAAAACTGGACAGCCACATGCATAAGAATGAAATTAGACCATTTTCTTACACCAGACTTGAAAGTAAAACCTGAAGCTGTAAAACTGGAAGAAAACATAGGCAAATGCTCTTTGACATTGGGCTTAGCATTATCTTTTTTAATATGTCTCCTCAAGCAAAGGAAACAAAAGCAAAAATAAGCAAATGGGACTACATCCAACTAAAAAGCTTCTGCACAGCAAAGGAAACCATCAATAAAATGAAAAGACAACCTACTGAATGAAAGAAGATATTTGCAAATCATATATCTGATAAAGGATTAACATGCAAAATATATAAAGAACTCATGCAACTCAACCAACAACAACAATAAAACAATCCAATTAAAAAATGGGCAGAGGGAGCCAGCCCTGATAGCCTAGTGGTTAAAGTTCAGCATGCTCTGCTTCAGCGGCCCAGGTTCAGTTCCCGGGTGAAGAACCACACCACTTGTCTGTCAGTAGCCATGCTGTGGTGGCAGCTCACATAGAAGAACCAGAAGAACCTAAAACTATACACAACTATGTACTGGGGCTTTGGGGGAGATAAAGAAGAAAAAAGGAGGAAAATTGGCAACACATGTTAGCTTAGGGCAAATCTTCCCGAGGGAAAAAAAATGGACACAGGATCTGAATAGACATTTTTCCAAAGAGGAAATACAGATGGCCTACACGGACATGAAAACATGGTGAACGTCACTAATTACTAGGGAAATACAAATCAAAACCATAATGAGATATCACCTCACACCAGTCAGAATGTCTATTATCAAAAAGACAAGAAATAAGTTTTGAAGAGAATGTGGAGAAAAGGGAACCCTCATACACTGTTGATAGGAATGTAAATTGCTGCAGCCATTATGAAAAAGAGTATGGAGATTCCTCAAAACATTAAGAATAGAACTACCATATGATCCAGCTATTCCACTTCTGGGTATTTATCTGAAGAACACGAAAATACTAATTTGAAAAGATATCTGCACCCCTATGTTCATTGCAGCATTATTTACAATAGCCAAGATATGAAAACAACCTAAGTGTCTATCAACAGATGAATGGATAAATAATATGCAGTATATACATAAAATGGAATACTTCTCAGTCGTAAAAAAAAAAAGAAAGATGAAATCTTGCCATTTGCAACAACCTAGATGGACCTTGAGGGTATTATGCTAAGTGAAATAAGTCAGATGGAGAAAGACAAATACTGTGCAATTTCACTCATGTGGAAAATAAAAAATAACAAAACCCAAAAACTCATAGAAGCGGACAACAGATGGATGGTTACGAGAAGGGAAGGAGGGTGAGGTGAGGGTGAAATAGATAAAGGAGGTCAATTACATGGTGATGGATGGGAACTACACTCTCGGTGGTGAGCACACCGTAGTATATCCAGATGTCAAATTATAATGTTGTACACCTGAAACCTATACAATGTTATAAACCAGTTACTTCAATAAAAATAATAATGACAAAATAAATAACATTTAAAAAGAAAAGAAAATCTGAACAGACCAATGATGTGTAAGGAGATTGAATCGTTAATCAAAAATCTCCCCAAAAAGAAAAGTCCAGGACACACGGCTTCACTGGTGAATTTTACCAAACACTTAAAGAAGAATTAATATCAATCCTTCCCAAACTCTTCCGAAAAAGTTGAGGAGGGAATACTTCCAAACTCATTTTATGAGGCCAGCATTACCCTGATACCAAAGCCAGACAAGGACACTACAAGAAAAGAAAATTACAGGCCAATATCCCTGATGAACACAGGTGTAAAAATCCTCAACAAAATATTAGCAAACCGAATTCAAAATTACATTAAAAAGATAATACACCATGATCAAGAGGGATTTTTCCCTAAGATGCAAGAATGGTTCAACATACATAAATCAATAAATGTGATACACGTTAGCAGAAGAAAAGATAAAAATCATGTGATCTTCTTGACAGATGCAGAAACAGCGTCTGAAAAAATTCAACAGCCTTTCATGATTAAAAAAAACCTCTCAACAAACTAAGTATAGAAGAAATATACCTCAACATAATAAAGGCCACATATGACAAGCCCGCTTCTAATATCATACTCAATGGTGAAAAGCTAAAAGCTCTTCCTCCAAGATCATGAACGAGACAAGGGTACACGCTCTCACTACGTCTATTCAACATAGCACTGGAGGTCCTAGACAGAGCAATTAGGCAAAAAATGGAAATAAAAGACACCCAAATTGGAAAAGAAGAAATAAAACTGTCTCTGTTTGCGAATAACATGACTTTATATAGATACAATCCTCAAGATTCCATCCCAAAAAACTTAGAACCAACAAACTAATTTAGTAAAGTTGCAGCATACACAATCAACACACAAAAGCCAGTTGTGTTCCTATACACTAACAATGAACTATCCAAAAAAGATATTAAGAAAACAACCCAATTAACAATAGCTTCAAAAAGAAAAGAAAATACTTAGGAATAAATTTAACCAAGGAGGTGAAAGATCTGTACACTGAACATTATAAGACATTGATGAAAGAAACTGAAGAAGATAAAAATAAACACATATACCATAGAATATTATTTGGCCATGAAAAGAAAATCCTGCCACATGTGACAGCATGAATAAACCTGGAAGGCATTATGCTAAGTGAAATAAGCCAGAGAGAGAAGGAGAAATACTGTATGATCTCACTTATGTGTGGAATATAAAAAACATGCATTCATACAAACAGAGGGTAGAATGGCAGTTGCCAGGGGCAGGGGGGGTGGGGGAAATGGAGAGACGTTAGTCAAAGGGTAGAAACTCTCAGTTATAAGATGATGAAGTTCTGAAGATCTAAAGTACAGCATGGTGACTATAGTTAATAATACTCTAGTATATACTTGAAATTTGCTGAGAGTAGATCTTAGGCATTCGCACTAAAAAAAAAAAGTAACTATGTGAGGTGATGGACGTGTTACCTTGATTGCGGTAATCATTTCACAATGTATGTGTATATCAAATAATCATGTTGTACACTTTCAATATGTTACAATTTTATTTGTCAACTATACCTCAATAAAGCTGTATAAAACAAAGAATATAATCCTGATACAAATAACAACAGGATCTGGTAGGATAACAACAATGGTAGGATCTCATGGACATGTGCGAACAAAGGCAGACACAAAAGAGCACATACTGTAGGATTCCATTTATATGAAGTCCAAATACAGGAAAAATTAATCTCCAGTGATAGACAGTCACGAAATGCTTGCCCGTGGGAGGTGAGGCTTGGATAGGAAAGGGGACTGATGGAACTTTCTGGGGTGACGGAAATGCTTTAATACAAGGGTCAGCAAAATAGGGCCCATTAGCCAAATCCAGCACACCTCCTACTTGTGTAAAGACAGTTTCATTGTAACACAGTCATGCTCACTTGTTTACATATGGTCTAAGCTGCTTTTGTGCTACAGAGGCAGAGTTGAGTAGGTGTAACAGAGAGTATGGCCCACAAACCATTAAGTATTTACTATCTGGTCCTTTATAGAAAAAAGTTTGTTGACCTGTGTTCCAATATGTAACATATGACATGGGGTAACATAGTTACACAGGTGTATACAATTACATGGAGTTATGGGTTGAATTATGGGCATCCCCCCTAAAATATATATTGAAGTCATAATGCCTAGTGACTTATTTGGAAATAGGGCCACTGCCAATATGCCTGGTGTCCTTAAAAGAAGACAGGCATGTGAAGACACAGACACACAGGGAGAAGATCACGTGATGATGAATGCAGAGATTGGAGTTATGCAGCTGCAGGCCAAAGAATGCCAGATTGCTGGAAACCACCAGAAGCCAGGAAGAGGCAAGGAAGCATTCTCTCCTATAGGCTTCAGAGAGAGCATGGCCCTGCTAACACCTTTATTTCAGACTTCCAGCCTCCAGAACTGTGAGACAATAAATTTCTGTTTTTTACGCCATCCAATTTGTGGTACTTTGTTACAACAGCCCTAGGAACCTAATATATGTGGTTAGATGGGCATATGTGTTTACAGGGTTACATGGACACACACATTTACCAAAACCCATCAAATTGTGCACTGAAGCATTGTACATTTCACTGTTTCCAAATTGATAGTAAAAAGAAAAAAAAAGCTTTAAAAAAAGTGTAAGCAAGAATCTGAGACCTTACCAAGATATAAGATTGGAGACCCTGGCAGCAAAGAACAGATTCAGCATGGTGTCTGTCTACCCACCAGAACCTGTTCTTTCAAATTTCTTCAAGGCAACTGCCCATAAATTTAGGTCTAAGAAAGCAGAACCCAGAAATTCATAGGAACAGACAAGAATCATTAGATTTTTTTAAATGATGTCTAAAAAAGATCTTTAGCTGTCATACTCACACTTAAAATCGCCTACAAATAAACAGAATTCTAGCCATGGGAGTTGTCTTTTTGTAGAAAGTTGAGCGCATTCTAGGTAAAGTACAGGGGAAAGGGGCACGTGTTGTGCCAGGCAGCCACCTATGACAGACCTTTTAGTTGGCTGACCTAGCAATCATTCCTAACTTCCTTCTCCTTTACCATCCTTTACTACAAGGGCTGAAAAGCTAAATATTCACTTTTCCAACCTCACTTGCAGTTAGGGCTGGCCATGTCTTAGAGTTCTGGCCAGTAAATACATAACGAGAACAGAGAATCTCAGGAAGTGAAGATGTTTTGCCCCCATCTTTTCCTTGATGCTTCAGATGCTTGTGTGATGCCTAGATCTAAGCAGCTATCTTGAGACCATGAAGCACCAAACATGAGGACAACAGGCCAACAGCTAGGGTAAGCTGGAAAAATCCTGAAGACTTAATGCAATCAATATGTTACTGTGCTTGCCATAACCTGTCCATCTTTAGACTGTTTATTAAGTAAATGATACTTGTCTTTGTGATGTAAGCCAGTGTTCATCAAGATTGGTGTTACTTGCTGTCCAATGCTTTCCTAACTAATAAAACTAACAACTTTATTCCTCCTACCTAATCGTTCTAGCAAATGAGAGAGAAAGATGAGCAACAGAGGGGGTGGCAAATCAATTGTAAACATGCCAAGTATTCTTTAAAGGCTATGAGTAGATCTAAGTCCGTTTGTTGGCAACCTCTAGCATAAAGATATCAAAATAAAACTAAAGCAGTTAGCAATAAAAGAAAGAGGAAGAGAAGAAAAGTAAGAATTGCTAACATTATTGATGGCTTACTAGGTTCTAAGAGATTTATACGCATTGCATTATCAATTCAGAGGGGAACTCTTTTACCAGGATAAAATCAAGAAACAGTAACAGTTAGCATGTTAAAATCAACGAAGTATCTGGGGCTGCTGCTAAAATTGTATATTAGAGAAAAGAGTACTAGACTAAGAATGGGTAGAGCATTCTAGTTTTGACGCTACTACTCCTGCGCTCTGTGAATTTGCAGAATCACTTAATCTCTCCGGGATAGTTTTCCTTCCCTTAAAGGCAAATGTTGGAGAAAATTATCCACAGGGTCCACTTGAGATCTAAACATTCTAATTTCTGACCTATTTAGTCTGGCTCAAGTAATTTGGCTAGATTTGTAAGAATTCATGAAATATTTATGAAACATCATGGTCACGTCAAGGGAGCTGTAGAAATTGATTATTCTAAGCACCAGACACTTGGCACAAATGGTCAGGGAAGGATATGGAAGACAGGATTCTGTAAATAAAGATAATAACTTCCTAAGTGCTCTCAACATACTAACACAACAGCCATGAACTTAAGAAAGGAATTATTGTCCAGTAAGATGGGGGTTTGTTGTCACACCTATACAATCTA
This sequence comes from Equus asinus, assembly GCF_041296235.1. NCBI lineage: Eukaryota > Metazoa > Chordata > Mammalia > Perissodactyla > Equidae > Equus > Equus asinus. The sequence continues at coordinate 22,498,999 of NC_091803.1, forward strand.
CATTAATGGCTACAAACCAATTTTCTTTGATTTGGGGGTACAGTGATTTTTTTAGATAGCAAAATTATTTCTCCCCTGAAATTAACGTTAGAAGTAGACATTTTCTCAACACAGTTTCTTTTTGCAAAAAAAGAAGAAAAAACAAAGAGTGACTTGGATCATGAATTGAGAAGAGGGCCTGAGATGACATATTCACAAAGATAATCCACCAAGTCAATAATTTTCAGGACAGAGAAGCAAAAGTTGATTATTTGTGAAGTAGACTGTGAATAAATTGAAAAAATAAAAAAGTTATTCAAGCTGTGTAAAATTACATGGATATGCATTTATATTTAGCATCAGTAGTAAAATTACATTTTCCAGTGAATCCACAGCTCAGAGCTTTAAAATATAGAACTTTTAAAATGCACCAAGCAAAATTCCAAGGATTACAAGAAATGTTTTATTTATAATGTTTGCATGAAACTAGACATTGTGCCCATCTGTCTCTTCCAATGTATTTTCAAAACCAGATTTATGCAGTATAACTTGAAAAGAAAAAGGGATAGTGCTCTGACTCCTTCCCAGTCTAATTCAGTCTATTACCATATTTTCCTTTGTTATAAACTTGCCAGGACAACTTACCATAGCACCCTTCACCTGCCGGTTTCATAGTGGTATGTTTTGTGTCCCTTTTATGATAAATTCTTCAAGGATGCAGACAGTGACATCTACATCTTCCTTATCACCTTCTCCTCTACATTTCCACTTATTCAATGTGGTGGGACAGAAATAATTATTTAATGTAGGACCAGAACTCTCATTACATTGCATCTCCTTCTTATGAAAAGGACTTGAAGGAGAAAAATGCTCCAGAAAAAGTAAATTTCACTCTCCACAGCCCCCACTGGCTTCTTGCTTATATCCTTACTCTCCCTCCAACTAGTTCTTTTGTTGCCATTTACTTCCACTCTCTTGTCTATTTATGGCCTTAATAACCGAAGCTAGTTAAGAACTATCTCATATTCTTTTAGCACTCATCATTCAGTCTTCAATTACAGAGGCCCACTCTAAGCCTACCAGATGAGCAGCAGCTGCAACCACTTGCAAAACAATCTTTAAAAGGATAAAAAAAGTTCATGACCATTTTTCAGTAATTCAGTCAGTCTCAGGAATGTCAGGCTGGATGTCATGTTCAGTGGCATCATCTCTGTCATTTCCCCCAGAGAACAGAAAACATCAGGCACAGGAAGAGCCCCAGAGTCTAAGCTCTAAGATGGGGTCCCTGAGTAATTCGCAGCTGAATTTTATTCATCTCTCATTGTCATATGTTGACCAAGGATTCAGAACAACTAAGAAATATAGATATACCCAAATTCTTTGAACTATTCAGAGAAAGGAGAAGAGCTATTTATTATATTTTACCATAGATTTGAGATGAACTGTATAATTAATTGAGCTAAGAATAAATACTTGTAACCCACACCTGTGGGAACTTTTAGACAGAATGATGAACAGTGAATAGGACTTCACATAATCAAGATTAGGTATTGGCTGGTTTAAACTTGTCACCTCAACCCCCAAAAGACAAGCTTGCTTCCCAGCAAATCCAGCTTCAGAGCCATTACCTAGAGCTGTAGACCTCCAAATTATCAAAAGTCTCCTAAGATACACTCCTTAAATTCATGGTGACTGATATAGAGATGATTTGTAATACATGGCTGTTGAATGAACGGATAAATTAATAAATGAAAAACATATGGAAACCTAGATTATTTAGCCATGTATGTTCTTATTACAAATTTGTTGACCTCCAAAATAGATGCCCACAACCAGGTCTAAAAAGTCAAGTATGAAAGGAGAAGAGAGAAAGAACTTTCTGAGGATCTACTGTATACTAGACACTGATACCTCATTTTAGTTTCAAAATAATACAGAGATCATTCTCATTTTACACATTGTAGGGCCTGGGCCTTGCTTGCTCAGCAGAAACCCCCAGGCCCATTGCAACCATATGTCCTTCTGGCTCCCTTCTGGGCAGGTAGCCCAGCTACTAGGATTTGTAACGATCTGGGCCTCACCAACCTGGATCCTTCCTTATCCCACAAGAAGAACATCACGTCTTATAGGGACTCAGAGCCCCTTCATGTGAGCTACTGTTCTGGGAACGCTGGTCGTACCAAGGACAGCCCTTTGGCAAGCATGCAGCCTTTGTTCCTCTGCTTACTTAAGCAAGCTTCTCTCGGGGGGCAGTTGCTGGTGCACACTTCCGTCCAGCCAGCCGCCACTGAGCACGCTCCTGTAAGTAGGACCCAGTAAACCTATACATCCCATTTGTAGTCTCTGGGTCATTTCTTCGGTCTCTTGCCACGATATCCGCCCTAGCCCAGCTGGACTTGTGGCCCTACACACATTATTATATTCATCTTACATATGAGTAAACTAAGGTTCAGAGAGTTTACTGAAGTAGTAATAAAGGTTATCATTTATACACACACACATTATCTTTGATTCTCACAACCTTACCGGGAATGTATTATTATCCTATTTGAAAGACAAAGAAATTGAGGTCCAGAAAGATCAAGAAATTTGTGACAGGTCACACAGCTATGAAGGAGCACAGCCAGAACAAGAACAAGAGCAGGAGACATCCCAGCAGTGTCCCTGACTGCTGGCCCTTGTTTAGTCCCCCACTCTTCAACAGTCACAAACAGAATCATCAGCAAACGGGAAATTTACAGGGGAGCAGACCCACAGAGCCCAGCTGGACTGTGACCAGGCAGAGAGTGGGGACCCTGCTAAAGGCTGAACCAGAGAGTCTGAGCTTTAAACAGCCACTGTTCAAAGATTTGCTGCATTATCTCTTAGCTTTCCAAGACTTCCCTGAGTAAAAATAGGGTTATCCTTTCCTGTGAAGGATGCCATAAAGATATGTGAGATGTCTACTAGGAAAGTGCTTCAGTTACATTCAGACCATTTGTCTCTTCTTCCTAGCAACCACTGACAGAGAACATTCAGAGGCAGAAGATGCCCACTATCTAGAGATGCACAGCCTGGTACTTGGTGCTCAGGTATGAACTAGAGCAAAAACAAAGTAATTACAGGAAAAGAAAACTACAGTGAAAAAGTTACTACTCTAATAACAAAGATGCAGAAATCTTTAACACAATCTTAGCAAGTTAAACCAGCGATGTACAGAAATATATAAAAAGGATAACACATCATAACTAAGTAAGGCTTATCCCAGGAATATAAGGCTTCAAACATTCAAAAATAAAGGGAATTTTACCATTTTGACAGAATAAAGTAGAAAACCCATATATTATTTCAAAAGATGCAGAAAAAGCACTTGACAAAATCAAAAAACCATTCATGACAAAACCTCAAAGCAATAGGAGTAGTGGGTAATTTCCTCACTGTGATAAAACCTACAGCTAACATCATACTTGATGGTAAAAGACTGAAGTCTTTCCCCTCTAAAATTGGGAACAAAGCAAAGATGCCCATTCTCACTACTGCTATTCACAATTGTACTATAAGTATCAGCCATTGCAATAAGGCAAGAAATAAAAACAGATAAAGATCTGAAAAGAAGAAATAAAACTGTCCCTTTTTGTAGATGATATGACTGCTTACAAAGAAAATTACAAGGTATCTACAAAATGACTTCTAGAACTAATAAATGAATTTAACAAGGTCACAGCAAATGAGGCTCATATAAAAAATCAATTGTATATCTATATAGCAGCAGAAAAAATGGAAAATGAGATTATAAAAACCAATTCCACTTATAGCAGTACTAAAAAAATTAAAAGTGCAGGACATAGGAATAAATCTAACCAAAAGATATGCAATACCTTTAAATTGAAAGCTAGAATTTAAGATTATTTAGGTCTTAAAGAAAACCTAGATAAAGAGAGATATATACCATCTTTACAGATTGGAATACTCAGTTTATTAAGGTTAATTCTCCCCAAATTGATCTACAGATTCAATGTAATTCCTATCAAAATTCCATCAAGTTTTTATATAGAAATTAACCATTTGGATTCCAAAATGAATATGGAAATGCTAAAGATCTAGAAAAAGCCAAAGCAATTTTTTAAAAAAGAGCAAAGTTAGAGTACTTATCCTGTTTCAAGATTTATTTTAAAGTCACAGTAATCAAAAAGCATACCCTTATAGATCACTGGAACAGAATAAACAGTCAAGAAATAGGGACTGGCCCAGTGGTGTAATGGTTAAGTTTGCACGCTCCCCTTCAGCAGCCCGGGTTTGCAGGTTCAGATCCTGGGTGCAGACCTACACACTGCTCATCAAGCCATGCTGTTGCACATCCCACATACAAAATAGAGAAAGATTGGCATAGATGTTAGCTCAGCAACAGTCTTCCTCAAGCAAAAAGAGGAAGATTGGCAACAGATGTTAGCTCAGGGCCAAACTTCCTCACCAAAAAAAAAAAAGAGTAAAGAAATAGACCTACATATATGTGGTCAGTTGATATTTTACAAAGGTGCTAAGGTACTTAAGTGGCAAAAGAAAAGTTTAGGGGTTTTTTTGGGTTTTGGTCTTTGTTTTAATAAATGGTGCTTGAACATCCGGATATTCACATGGAAAAAAATGAACATCAAACATTACCTTATATGATAAATAAAAATGAACTCAAAACTGACCAGAGTCCTAAATATAAAAGCTAAAAACTACAAAATACTAGGACAAAAAATAGTAGAAAGCTTTCTGACTTTGGCATAGATAAAGATTCATTAGATTGGGTACAAAAAGCATAAACCGTAGCAGAAAAAACTACTACCTTTCATTTATAAAAAATAAAACATTTGCTCTTCGAAGGCTACTATTGAGAAAATGAGAAGGCAAGCCACAGTAGGGGAGAAAATATTTGCAACATACATGTCAGATAAAAGACTTATATGTAGAATATTTAAAGAACTCTTATAGTTAAATAACAAGAAAACAAACCTAATAAAAAATTTGAACAGAGGCTTCACAAATGAAGAAATACAAATAGCCAATAAACACACCCAAACGTGTGTCATTAGTCATTAGGAAAACGGAAATAAAAACAACAATTACAAAGCGCTACACCCCCAGGAGAATGGCTAATATTAAAGACTATCAATATCAGTATTGGCAAAGATCTGGAGCACCTCATACACTGAGGGAAATCTCACACACTGATGGTGGGAATGTACACAGTTTGGTAATTTCTTAAAATGTCAAATATCTACCCACCGTATAAGCTACCTGTCTTAGTCAATTATAGCAAAATACCATAAATACCATAACCAAAATACCATAAACTTGGTGGCTTATAAACAACAGAAGTATATTTCTCACAGTTCAGGAGGCTGGAAGTCCAAGATCAAGGCACCAGTAGATTCAGTGGCTGATGAGGGCCTGCTTCCTGGTTCATAAATGGCCATCTTCTTGCTGTGTCCTCACATGGCAGAAGGGCCAAGGGAGTTCTCTGTGTTCTTTTATAAGGGCACTAATCCCATTCATGGAGACTCCACTCTCATGACACAATCACCTCACAAAGGCCTCATCTCCAAATACCATCACATGGGGGCTTAGGTTTCAATATATGAATTTTGAGGGGACACAAACATTCAGTCTATAGCACCACCTATTCCATTTTTAGGTGTTTACCCAAGAGAGATGAAAACATATGTCTTACAGAAAGACTTGTACAAGAATGCTCTATTTACAGCAGTCAAAAAGCAGCAAAAAAAAAAAACCATCAACAGGTGAATGGATAAATAAGTTGTAGAATATCCATAAAATAGAATACTACTTGACACTAAAGAGAAATAAACTATGATACATAACAACATAGATGAATCTCAAAATAATTGTGCTAAGAGAGAGAAGCCAGACACAAGAGTATATACTGTATGATTCTATTTATACAAAATTCTAGAAAACAAAAACCAATCTGTAGTAACAGAAGGCAGATCAGTTGGGGGCAGGGAGAAGGGAGCACAGAGGATGGGATGGACTGGCAAAGGAATAAGGGAGTCTTGGGGTGTGGTAGAAATCTTTGATATCTTGATTACAGTGCTAGTTTCATAGGTGTATACTCTGCCAAAAGTCATCAAATTGCATACTTTATGTGCAGTTTATTTTATGTAAACTATATCTCAGTACGTGTGTTTTTTTTAAATAAGAATAAACAAGAGCAAACTCAGAAGAGAGTGAGGGGGCCAGAAAGCATTTCATCTGAGAAACAAGCGGAGATTCTTGGGGGATATCATCACTGCCACCAGGTGTCTGGTGGGTCATCAAATGCAAGAGTCTGATTCTGCAGTCTAATTGCAAGGACCAGGATAAATTGGTGGAATCTGAAGACAGCAAAATTCATCTGCAAATAAAGAAGAATTTCATAACCAAAAAGAATAATCCAAAGATAAAAATGGCTGTCATGCTGACGAGAGAGTTTCTTGGTGCTGGAGGCATTCATGGAAAAGCAGGGCAGACTAGGACTTTGTAGAAACATTTTTGGAAAGGTAGAAATAACCCTTAGGGCTTCTTCCTACCTGAAGATTCTAGAATTCTGCAAGACTAGAGGCTCCCTATTGTTTGTTGTTGAGCTAGAAAAGCCCAAAGTTAAGTCATCTTGTTTGACCAGATGATTTTCCCCAAAGAAAATTAAAATGTCAGGATGGAATTAAGGAGGAATTTCCCACCCTCTCTGTTTGGTGTCTGACCCCTTCCTTCTTCTGGTCTAGAAACCCTTTCACCTAAGACAGATGATTTTTGTTTTTGCTCCTTTTCAAAAGCTCATATTGTCTTGAATAACGTCTGAGGTTAACACAAACACCCATGGTTGAGTGGAAACACCTATAGTAATTTGTGGCAGCTGACTCTCAAAGCCATCCTCACATGACATCTAACTCATCCCTTCATCTCCTGCTGAAGTAGTGTTGGAGAGATGTGTGGGTGTAAACCTTAAGCATCATGACAAAACTACAAGAAGTCCTTCATTCATTCATTTAATTAAGATGTGAGCACTCTGAGGTACAGTACCCGCTCCTCCCTGCTGTCTGGGCTCTTCTCATTGTTATTTCAAGCAATTAACCTGACTTAGGGAGGGGGATACTCATGGGAGGAGATTCATTTAAGGAAAGTAAAGAGAAATAAGATCTCCCAGGCTGCCACAAGACTCTCCTGTAGGCCTGGCCGAAGGGTCAATGTTAGACTGATAAGCAGCTCACGGTTTCTGCTCTGAATTTCTGACTATGCTCGGGAAACTTGGGGTTCATAATCTTTAAGCCAAACTTTATATTAAAATGGGACATTTTCTGGAGATTTGACACTATTATAGGAAGAAGAGTCATTCCCCAGGACTCCAGCCAGTGCAGCAGCCAAGCTATTTGCTCTTTCTTGTCTTCGCTCTAGCTCTCTCTTTTGTGAGCAAGACAGTGTTCATGAGCACCTTCACCAGGTGCTGAGCAAGGGTGAGAAAAGGAATCACTAGGATCCAACCACTTGTTTTCCAGCCAACTGCTCTCTCTTGGAGAGGAAAGGTGGCAGCTCATTTGGTCAGCAGCTTGATCTGAGGATTTTTAATTTCATTGATCTCACTGGCCCCAATTTCAAAGGATAATAGGGAGAGGTGTTTGCATTTAGCTTTTCCAAATAACATCCTGAAAGTGCAATGGAAAAATCTGTAAGCTATTCAGAGGGAGAAGAAGTTCCAACGTGTACTGGGCCAAGCAATATTAATCCTTGAAGAATAAACAAAGGTTCAGAGACAAAGGTAGGGTCAGGCACAGGAAGACCTCTTTCCAGCAAATCCAAATCAGGCCCTGGTCAGCACTGAGAATTATTTTAGCTCTATATTCAAGGGAAATTCTGATAAAGAAAAGGTGATGGAAAGGGTGACCACTGTAAAGGACTGCACTGAGTCGCTATGCAAGAGATCAAATTGAGGAAAGCCCAACACATAGGCACTGTGATTATTAATTTGAACATGGTTCTTTGACGTATTCTCATTTTATTTTTAACATAGTCAGTACCTTTTAAGCATATCATAGATGTCTAGTTCAATTAGGGACTGCAAAACTCACTTTTTCAAATTTAGACCTCATTAAAAAATAAGCAGTAAACCTTGAAATGCTTTTATCTTATATTTTATATCAAATTTGTTTGATAAAATCTGAAGTCGGAGCTTTTCTATGTTTTAAGTTGTTTTGTCTTTAGGTATCATGGTTTACTTTAAAAGACTGACTCCAAAACAATATATGGTTCTTTTGCAACAAACAAGATGCTAGATGAAAATTGGTAACTTTTTTAAACTAAAATTAACAAAGAGTAAAATTTAGATATTTTCTCAAGCGCAAGTAAGTTCTTTTAGTTGGACTCAGACCTCCGTTGGACTATTAGGGTCAAAAGTTGATCTGAATTAGAGATTCTCTAAAATATATTCCTCATTATGACTTTCAAGGGTATTCAATAACAAAAAGAAGTAGAGAAGAAAAATACTCTATTTATATGTCTAACTAGGACAGCTCTGAAGATTAAACAAGTTTCATCCGTAATTAATAACATTTGCATGAAGACTAATATGCCTGAGATTAAAAGTTTTTTTTTAAAGGACAGAAACTTTCTTGAATGTCCCTACTCTAACTCAGAGTAATGGCTGGCCCCGGTGAACACATCTGCCCTAGAAAACAAAACAGGGTTAGGCAATCCTATTAAACATTCCAGTGCAGATCCTGGTTTCCGACAACCGGAACTGGCAAGTTTCCTCTAACAGAGAGTCTTGTCTCTTTGTACACTTATGGATAATTTAACTTACCACCATGGAAATTAAGACTGAAATGGAAAATAAATATCATGTATATGTATAATTCTATATGTATACATGGTTTTCAAACATGCTGAAAATTACAGAGATAATAAAATGAATCCCCGCATAACCATAATCCAGATTCAATAATTTTCAAGACTCTGCCACATTTGCTTCTTCTGTCCTTTCTCCCCTTTATTGCTGAAATATTTTAAAGCACATCTCAGACATCATATCATTTCACCCCTACATACTTCAGTGCACATCTATAAAAAAAACAAACTTTTTCTTAAATAACCATATACTGTTATCACACTAACAAAATAGACAATAATTCCTCTGTATCATCTAATACTCATCCATAATCCCATCTCCCTGTTTGTGTCACAAGGTCATCTTACATGATCACATCAGGACACAAACAAAAGGCTCACACATTACCTGTCTTCATCTAGCACCCACCACCCTCTTCCCTGTCTCCTACTCTTTTCAAGCCATTAACTTGTTACAGAAACTAGGCCACCTGTCCTGTAGACAGTTCCACTGTGAAGTAATAAGAAATACATAGATTGGTCTCTGACGCTAGCTCCTAGTAATATTTGGTCTTTGACCCTGTTCCTGACACAGAGCTCCTATATCCATTGGAATTTCCTGGGTTAGGAGCATTTTTTGTTCTAATGAAGCAACTCTTGGTGGGCACCTAGATGGGGGCTGGTCATCAGAAAGACCAAGCCATGATTAGAAGTTTGGAACTTTCAGCCCCAGCCGCCATTCTCCGGAGAGGGGAAAAGGGCTGGAAATAGGTCATGCCTATATAATGAGGCCTCCATAAAAATCCCCAAACTACAGAATTTGGAAAGCTTTCAGGTGGGTGAATACATCCACATGCCAGGATGACACACCCCAACTTCATAGAGACAGAAGCTCCTGTGCTCAGGACCCTTCTGGATCTCACCCTATGCATCTCTTCATCAGGTTGTTCACCTGTATCCTTACCATATCCTTTATTATATAATAACCTGGTAAAGGTAAGTGTTTCCCTGAGTTCTGTGAGCTGCTCTAGCAAATTTTTGAACCCAAGGAGGGGCTTGTGGGAACCCTGATTTATGGCTGGTCAGACAGAAGTACTGGAGACAACCTGGGGCTTGCTATTGTTGTCCAAAGTGGGGGCAATCTTGTGGAACTGGGACCTTAATCTATGGAATCCGACACTAACTCCCAGTAGATAGGGTCAGAAGTGAATTGAATTGTGGGACTCCTGGGTGGTGCTGGAGAATTAGTTGATGTGGGAATAAACCCACACATCTGGTGTTGGAAGTGCTGTGAATGTGCTAGTAGAGTGACAGTAAAGGAAAACAGTGAGTCTCTCCTAGACACCCATATTCTGGAAGCCTTTATGATGTCATTCAACTTGTTCCTCTGTCCCTCAGATTTCCTATAAATGGAAGTTGGGTTTAGAGGCTTGATTAGATTCATATTAAGTTTTTTTGGAAGACAACTTCATATTTGGTGCTGTGAGCTTCACGTTGCTTCATATCAGGAGCCCAAAATATCTGGATCTCTCAATTATAGCGATGATCAACAGATACAGGCAGTGAAATCTTGAAATTTCCATTGCAAAGTTCCTCATTAACCTTTCATCTAATGGTTTCTTCCATGGATGACCCTTGCTTGATGCAAGTATCTCATTTATATACATATTTATACATTTTTATTTTTATAGATTTTATACATTTGTATTTTATATATTTATATATAAATGTATGTAGGTAGAAACATGTTGAGATAGATAGATAGATAGATATGTACTTATATAATTTTTTTATATAATTTTTTCCAATGTATTCCTATGAATTGCATTTATTATTCCTTTTGATGCTTATATTACTCTCTTTTGGGCAGCAGAGCCCCTTTTTGGGCTGGCTCCGAGTCCTTATGATAACCCATTAGTCTTTGAACTTAGCACACCACCCAGCTCACAGTAAGGAGTTCTAAAACTTTTATCTACAATTATATGAAAGCTACACTTATTCTCACATAAAAATGATCAATAAGAACACAAGTATTCAGCTCATTCAATATATCTATATTGTGAGACTTTATCGGATCCCTACTCTGTACCAGGCACAGGCAAGGTGGCTGGATTACAAAGACACATAAAGCACCTTCCCTATTCTTCAGAGCCTCATGAATTAGAGCTGCTGTTTGTGAACACAACCTTGTAGCACGCCAGCATGTCAGGATCAGGTGGGAAGTTTGTCATAAACCATTTACTGCTCACCATAGATAAGAGTATGGATGTTTTCAAATGACTCGCCTTTTAAAAAAATTAATGAGAACAGGTTCAATGTTAGCCTTACAATGCTGCTAGTCTCAATGCATCTCAATATGCAGAGGACTAGGGGGTGGACACAGCTGGAGCACTGGGCGTTGCACATGGCAGTGGGTCCCGAACATATGCATCATTGATCAAGTGTGTCATGGTCTAAAAAAAATGCTAGTGTAGTAAGAGAAATGTGTCATCAGATAAATATAACACACTGTGATGTGTTCTCACAATGCTATAAGAACACCGATGAGTGTATGATTAAAAAATCTCAGTGAGAAGTAAATATGAGTTTGGCTTTGAACAATGACTGAAAACCAGTGTTGACGAAAAGGAGGAAAGAACATTCTAGGCATGAAGATCAGCCTCTGCAAAGGCATAGAGATATGGGAATTGTATGGCCAACAGCTCTAGGTTTTGTGTGGCCAGAAGACAGAACCTATTTGTGAAGTAGCAGAGAAAGTTTGGGTGGGGCCAGTGGTGAAGGCACTGAATGCAGGACAAGAAGTCTGGATGTTATCATTAGGTAATAGGGAACCATCAAGGTTGTTAAGCAAGAATATATAGTCAGATCTATGTTCTAAAAGGGTAACTCAGGGGAGGCAAGGAGGAGAAGGAGGTAGATGAATAAAAAGGGAGAGAAAGTAAAGAAAAAAGATGAGTTGGAAGCCTACTTTGGTCTTGATGAAAAATTATGAGGCCTAGAAGTATCCCTGAACTTGCCAGGGAGAGAAAAGGAGGCAGAAATTGAATCAAGAAGCTTTTCCCAGGTGAAACTTAGTTCCTGAGGACATGTGAGACGTCAGGGAGAAGGAGACTGGAGGATGACTGAGTGTAAACAGGAAGCAGTTGAAATGTAATTCCATTTACTAACTAGCGAAATCAGAGTACACGTTGATTAAGAATTAATATTGAGTATATTTGCAAATAGGCAAGTTGCAAAAAACATCTCAGAGAAACAAACTCATAGGATTTCAATTTTGAAAATGCATACAGGACAACTAACATTTATAGCCTCTCCATTTTTAAACTTTAATGTTCCATTCACAGTAAATTATGAATGTCCAGTGTTCCAGGATGCCATTCCTAGAGTCGAAGAAGATGCCCAAATTCGAGGTACAGGTTGCCTAGCAACCAGAGTCCCCTTGAGCAGAGAAAAACTGACATTTTTTTTTCCAGTAAAGTCACAGATCTAAAACAGGAGCAAGGGGAAATGATCATTAAAAGACTGACCTTAGGACTTTAGTTCATTTAAACAAAATTGCATCCGCTTAACCAGCAGGGGGCATCCCACCTTCTCCAAGAACCCCTCTAAAATCTTCAATACAGGTCACTGCCCATTTCCCGTCCTTGACTAATCCCAGCACACGCTCATCTCTTCTCACTGGTATAACCCTGGAGACACAGCCTTGCACAGCTGTTAACTTTTCAGGTGTCTTCCCCAAACAGATGGACATGTCGGGGCCATAATCTTACATGTCATGTACTCATTGAAGACACAGGCTCTGGACCCTGGCTTTGAATCCTGGCTCTGGCCCTTTCTATCTATATGGCCTTGAGCAATTCTTTAATGTCTCTGTGCCTCAGTTTCCTCATCTGTAAAATGGAGATAGTAATAGTACCCTCCCTCATAGTGTTGTGAGTATTAAATAAATAAATACATTTAAAGTGCTTGACACTGTTCTGGCACATAGTAAGCACTCAATAACCCTTGGTTATAATTAGTATTGCTTCTTACATATGTCCTCTGCCACATACAAATAATGGATGATTTTCTGGTTCTTTCCTCACGGCTTCCTACCTGTCTATTCTACCATGTAGTAAAATATTCCAGCGCCCCTCAGAGCTCCAAAGGGACCTCAGGAATTGTCAGAATTCTGCAGGTCCGTGGGGGATAAAGCAGTCAGGACGAAGCACTCAAGGCATTTCCTAATGGGTATGAGGAATTGGCAGCCTGTGGGTAACGGGCCTGAAGTCAGCCAGCTCACCCAAAGAGTCCAAGCATAGAGTGTCCTCTCTGGTAAAATGTTCACCAGTACATAAAAGGAAGGAGCGTTTGCTGGAAATGCTAAGGATTGCCTTAAGTAGAAAGGAAAAGACAAAAGGAGACGAGCCTGTCAAAAGTGGGCAGGTGGGGAAAATTCAGAAATTTTTCAAGGATTGTTCAGGAAGCTGTCCTGGGAAAGCCCCCAAGATGAGCAGAGGAGGGCACAGAACTCACCCTGTCAAGGCTGGCAAACAGGTTGTGGTAGGCAGAATAGCGACCCTCCGAAGGTGTCTATATCTCGTGAATACGTCACCTGACATGCAAAAACGGGACTCAGCAGACGTGATTAAGGATGTTGAGACAGAGAGATTCTCCTGGATTGTCTAGATGAATCCAATGTAATCAGGAGGGTCCTTACTAAGAGGCAGGCAGGAGTGTCAGAGAAGGAAATGTGATGACAGAAGCAGAGTCAGAGTGATACAAGGCCATGAGCCAAGGAATGCAGGTAGCCTCTAGAAGCCGGAAAAGGCAAGGAAACAGACTCTCCCCTAGAGCTTCTAGAAGGAACAGAGCCCTGCTGACCCATTCTAGACTTGTAACTTTCAGAAGTAAAAGACAATAAATTTGTGTTGTTTTAAACTACGTCTGTAATAATTGCTACAGCAGCGATAGGAAGCAAATATGTCCACAAGTGGAAAAGGGGAGGGGCCTAGGAGCAAAGTCCGCGTGCACTCTCTGAACATGCAAAGCGAAGCAGCAGAGCGGAAGATGCAAAGCAAAGAAATTAGAGGACCATCGTCTAAAAAGTGACAAGGTGCCTAAGTATGCAGAAATAGATGAAAGCGGAACCAATGTGAGCCTGATGGAATTTGGCAAAAGAATGTGACTGCTTTAGCCAATTAGGAGTGACAAGAGGTTATTGTTATTATTATTATTACTGTTTTGCTTTTTCTGGGGGGCGGGGAATTGTGAGACTTTGAAATGGATGAAAAAGATTCCTGGGTATCTTGTCTGAACACACTTTTCCAGGTTCTCTCAGCCCCTTCATCAACCTTGAGCTATTAGACAATCTGTAAGTTGGAGAAAACTAAGAATAATGCAAGTGAGTCTTGTCCAGAGATCAGATCAGTAGCGTCCAGTGGAGTAGGCTCATTGCCCAGTGGATGGACCCATTTTGGATCCCTTTGTAAAGCCACTTCAGTATTCCTTATTTGCCTATATACGTGTGGTTGTTGGACTTTTCCTTGGAACAAGTTGTATCATCTTACTGGCTCCCTCAGTTGATGACTTAAATAAAATCTTTGACATTTGTTCATTTTATATCTGTATGAGAGTCATGATTTCATGTTTTCAAAAATTTACCCTGTAATATTTTATTAGGATAGAACTGTAACGTAGCTAATAAAGCCCACAGGCATGTGGGTCTGTCTCCATTCCACCTTCCCAGGAATTGACTTTGTGACATCACACAGTAGTGGCGCAGGACCAGGTACCACAAGGACCAAAACCATAGTAATTTCCAAAGCCAAGGTTGACACTAGGCTCTCCCCGGACCAGTGACTTTGCACAGCAGGACAATGGCTGCTTCCTGGACTTATAGCTAATGAAAGGCTAGATAGAGGAGCTGGGTGGGTAAGCAGTGAGGGCCCGCAGTAGAGAGCATCACTCCACAAGTCAAGTCCCTTCATCTTTCCTCACCACACACAGAAAATGTTCCCCCATCCTGGTCTAGGAGAGGCAACTAAGCATTCTTCCCACCAAGACTCTCCCTGCCTCAGGACCGTGGGTCTTGTGGTGAGGAAAAAAAAGAGACTAAGAAAGGAATCTAGAAGAATAAATGAGCAGTCCTTAGCTGCTATTATATCTGATGAGGGCTAAAAATGAGGAATTTTTAACCCCCCAAAAACGTTCAGGTTAAAATGTAAATTAGGGGCCAGCCTTGTGGCTGAGTGGTTAAGTTTGCACACTATGTTTCGGCAGCCTGGGGTTCGCTGGTTCGGATCCTGGGCACAGACCTACACACCGCTCATCAAGCCATGCTGAGGCGGCAACCCACACAGAAGAACTAGAAGAACTTACAACTAGGATATACAACTATGTACCGGGACTTTGCAGAAAGAAAAAAAAAGAGGAAGATTGGCAACAGATGTTAGCTCAGGGCCAATCTTCCTCACCAAAAAGGATATATTTTTAAAAAAAATTTAAAAAATTAAAAGAAAACATAAATTAGCTTCAGAAATGGTGTGAACATAGTCACAGATGAGAATCATCATGGCTATCATTACGGGAAATTAGTGTGCTTGTTCAAGTTCAAACCTTTAGAGTTGATGTCAAGAAGCCAAGTAGTTATATTATTTCTGCTGTGTGTCCAAATTTCCAAAATAATGTTCACATAATGGGGATGATGGACATTTTTGCCTTACTCCTAGATTTACGGAAAATGATTTTGTTTCTGTATCAGCTAAACCTAGTTTCAAATAGGATTTTATTATATTAGAATTATAAAGCTTTAGTTGGGAATAAGTATTGGATTTTATTACATCATTTCAATATGTATTGAGATTATTTTTTCTCTTTCTTAAACTATTAATAAGACATAGCAGGTTAATGAATTACTTCATACTGAATTATTCTTGCACTGCTAAAGCAAGCCTCCCCATCTTGGGATGCAATACTTTGAATGCATAGAGCCAAATTCTGTCCACTCGTAAATTCTTTTGGATTTTTGAGCCTATATCAGCATTTTCTAAACCGTTCAGCAAGATGTTATTAAATGTGCAATGATTTTTAAAAAGGGCTTATTCTCCAGCCTGAGAAATGGCGGGGTACAATGTTAGCAGGTCTCTACTGCATGGCTCTGCAGAAGCTTTAACAGGCTGCGTGCGTTGTGAATCTCAAGGAGGAGGAGAGAGTCTGCTGCATTCCCCTCACTTATTGGACTGTGGAACTTTTTTCCAGCACATCTGTTTACATTTCCCAGAACAGTGTTCTGCAGAACACAAGTTTTCAAAATGCTGGTTAATTAAAGAGCAAGACTTGTTTATTGTGTTTGTTTGTTTGTTTCTGAAATACTTTTGTTGAGGTCTGGATTCAGGATCATGTTTTCCTAATAGAATATATTCAGTAAATTTGTCCATGTTTCAGGCTTGTTCAATAGAGGAGTGATTTATACCCTGAAAATTTGAAGGAATTCACTGTGATTCCATCAGATGCCTCATGGGAATGGGCAAAATTTTGATAAATTTTGTAAACTCTTTCTTAGCCCTTACTTACCCTGCCTGAGGCAAGGATCCTACTTTCATAAATTTAAATTTTTTTCAGTTAAAAAACGTGTTCCATTACTGAAAGATTAAAACCTGATTAGCATTCAATTGTATGTCCTCATGTCTAAATATACTTCATAGCTATGTCGTATACACACTCATTTGTAATTTTGTTATATCTTTTGCATTCGCTCATTGAACAAAGAACTTGAAGTGTCTATTGTAGAACAGGAACTAGACGTGAAAAATGGCTAAGACATAGTTACTGCTTTTGGGAAACTCATGGTCTAGAGAAAGATACAGAAGCAAACAATTACAATTCTCTGTAATAAGGGATGCAATAAAGGCATGCAAACAGGCTGGGAAGACAATAATGTGATTAACAGCCTGCAGGAATTGGGGCCATCTTCAGACTTCAGGTCCTAAAAGACCAACAGAGAACCACGTAGCAATTTAGGACACTACAGGTCACGCAAGAGAAGAGAGAAGAATGGCCTGTGAATAAAGAAAGGAAGGATGGAGTCTAGAGAACACGGCAGAGGACAGCAGGAGGCAAGACTGGTAAAGGAAGTTTGAGCCTGTATTAGTCTCCTGTTGCTGCTGTAAGAAATTACCACAAACTTAGTGGCTTAAAACAGCACAAATTTATCATCCTACAGTTCTGGAGGTCAGAAGTCTGCAATGGGGGGGGGTCCAGCCCCATGGCCTAGTGGTTAAGTTCAGTGTGCTCCACTTCGGAGCCCCAGGTTTGCAGGTTCGGATCCCGGGCACAGACCTACACCACTTGTCAGCCATGCCATGCCGTGGAAGTGACCCACATATAAAGCAGAAGAACACTGGAACAGATATCAACTCAGGGCGAATCTTCCTCAGAAAAAGAAAAAGGCTGAAATGGGTTTCACTGGGCTGAAATCAAGGTGTCATCGGGGCTGTGCTCCTCCAGAGGCTCTAGAGGAGGATGTTTCCCTGCCTTTTCCAGCTTCTAGAGGCCACCTGCATTCCTTGCTTTGTGGCCCTTTCCTCCGTCTTTTAAAGCTAGAAGTATAGCATCTTCTCTCCTTTCTGACCTCAGACTCTCTGCTTCCGTCATCACATTTCCTTCTCTCATTCTGACCCTCCTGCCTCCCCCTGATAAGGGGCCCTGTGATTACATTGTAAGGTAACATCATCACAGGTTCTGAGGATTCAGAAGTGGAAATCTTTGGAAGAAGAGGGCATTATTCTCTCAACTACAAGGCTCTTGTATGCCCTGCCGAGAGTCTGGGTTTTATACCACAGGCATTAAGAAGCCATGGGAGAATTTTAAGCAGGAAAGTGACATGATCAGATCATGATAAAGAACTCTGATGGCAATCTGTAGGACGATCTGGAGCAAGGGCAGACTGGAGGTATTCAGACCTGCTAAGACACAATACTAAGGTAAAGCAATAACAGTGGACATAGTAAGCAGTGTCTAATTACTGAAACAAGTAGAACTGACAGGACTTGACGAGTGATTAGATGAGGAGGGCTATGCCATTAATCAATATAAAAACACTCCCAGGAAGAGTAGGTTTGGGCAAAGGGGTTCTCCTAACTAGTCTCCTACCTCTGTTCCTCCCCCTCTTCTATGCTCCACAACTCTCCATCACCATGGTCCCCCACAATTTAGGTTACAGTCAACTCCTCAGTCTAACATACAAGGCATTTCTTCAGCCAAGTCAAATCACTTTATAGTTCCTCTTATCCAGTACGGCACATCGTTAGGTGCCTCCCTGCATCAGCTCATACTGCCACCACTGCCTGGATTGTCTGTCCCAACTGTGACTGTACACATGCTCATCTTTTGAGCCTTTGCTCCTCTGTGCATTCCTTTATGTCCCTGCCAGGTAGAATGACCACTGCCTTTTCCATATCGGTGAAGTATATACGGGCTTCAATTATTTAAACACAGGCACATACTTAGGTCCATAATTCTCCCTCTGACGGAAAATAAGCATTCTGAAATCAAAAACAATATCTTATTCATCACCCCATTATTGGTGGCTAACATAGCACCTAACATTTTATGGCCTCTAAATAAATGTCTGGCAAATGAATAAATCAATCAATGAAGAACATTGACAAAAAGTAGATTCGTTGCTTAGGGCTGGGGGTGGGGGCTATGAGGAGTTGTGGGGGCGAGGGTGAAGTGTAAGGGGTATAGGGTTTCTTTATGGGATAACAAAAGTGTTCTAAAATTGATCATGCTGATAAACACTCAACTATGTGAATATACTAAAAGCCATTGAACTGCACACTTTAAATGGGTGAGTTGTATGGTATGTGAATTATATCTCAATAAAACTGTTATCAAAAAAATGTTATATTTAGAATCAAATATAATTCAGTAATGAGTAAAAAGAAAGGATCAGAGAGGTACTGGGAGATAGACCCAAATGATGGTGGATATTCATCCAGGCAGGCAGACTGGAATGGAAAAGTGAGTAAGGGTTAACGTATATTAAACTTATACACTATGTGCTGTTGACTATTGCTAGGCACCTCCCTTGCATTTTTTAATTCCTATTAGACATTTTTATTCCTATTTAGAGATGAGAAAACTGGGGTGCAGACAATTCCAGTCATTTGCCCAATGGCACACAGTTAGTAGAGGGTGAAAGCCAGGATTTGAAACCAAGCAGATGAGTTCCAAAATCCACACTCTTGACCACTTTGCTTTATGGACTTCATGGGTATGTTGGGGTTTTTCCTTTTCATTTTTTTCAAGCGAGAATAATCTTTCAAAGTTCTTTAGTTGAATGAATTGTTTATTTTCTTTAATAATGAAAGTACTTACATCTATGAAATTACCTCTGTGTAATTTTTCAGTGAACTCTGGCAATATGTCATTTGGACTGACCTCATTTTTTATTGTCTAAATAATTCGTTTTTCTATATTTGATTTCCTTTTGTTGGTTTTTCATTATCAAATGGTGGTTTGCTTCTTCAGATTTGTACTACATTATGGCCAGAGAATGTGACCTGCACAGTTTCTGCATTGAGGGTTTTAATACATTTTCTTTGTGATCTAATGTACTATCAAGTTTTGTAAAAACCCCAGGGACTCCAGGAAAGAAGTCTCATTCCGTCTTTACAGAGGAGGCACCTGATGCTCCCCTGATATAGTAAATATATTTTATTGTTTAATGACTTTCAAAAAAGGAAATTCCAATTTCTTCTTAAATTATTTTAAAAATAGCAATGGCATCTTCAATAATACATTCTTAATGCAAGCAACACACTTAGAAGTCGAAAGAGGATGAATAAGCCCGAGTAATTCAAAAGGCCAGGAAGAACCCAGCCACTTGTAGTCAAATATTTCAATCCTTGCAAGGCTTTTTACTTCGGCGTGATGAATGGCCATAAGATATAAACCTTCTTGTAAAAGACTTGGCTGCTTCTGCTTTCTACATAATCAATTTGACATTTGAATTTTGGCAAAGGATCACAGGTACCTTGCTTTATTTATTACCTGAGATTAGATAAAAAAAAAAAAAATCACTGTTATCAAACCATACCAGGCTTTTTCCTAAAATAATGTGCAATTTTTCCAGCAAGGATCACTTTGTCCTGAGATCAAAGTCTACAAAACAGGATTTCCAAGTATATTACACATAGAAACCATTCTCCTCCCACCCTCCTACCCTCTCCTCTCTCTTCCTTGCCTGCCACACACCCCTCCTCCTAAAATAACCCACTCCCACCACTTCTGCCTTCCACTAACTCCTACATTTATAGCATGGCACTAACATAAAAAAGAAGAAAGAAGTACAAAAAAAAATCATCATCAAAATTGTGCCAGAGAAGAGCAGAAGTGTCCTCAGGCACCGAATTTGTCCTTATACACACTGTACAGTCAATACTGAATGGCAGATCGGTGCCCTATGACCTCATGCTTGCTTTTCTTCAGGCTGGGCAGATTTTTCTCACCAGGGACAGTCTAAGAGGTGCTGCAACCAGAGAAGGGCATCCAGGTCATCAAGCCCTCACCAATCCCTATGGTGACATTTGTGCTCTCAAAGGCACCCATGGAAGGATCTTTCCAGAACCATCTGAAGAATAAGGAGTAGAGGCTTAAATAGTAGCATCTAATATCCACTCTCCCAGCTTCCCATGAAAGGTCAAAACCTAAAAAGATGGGAGCTCAGCCAACCCTCAAAAACTAAGCCAATGGTCAAACTGCAGCCCAAGTCTAGATGCAATACCTATCTCCAACTATAAGGCTGGTTTGACAAAAACTACCCAGGTCTGGCTTTATGGTACCCCAGGCTCTGTTCATGAAACAAAGACAGCCAGCTGGGAGAGTCAGCAGGATGCTTCAACGGACCACTACTTACTAACCCCTCAGTCTTCACATAACAGAAAAGTGAGCTGCCAAGAAATGAACATGGGGAATCCAGGGCACTCTGCATCCCAATTTCTCCCTTCCCTCCCATCCTCTTTGTATCTCATTGTCTTTCTTCATGAATTCTGATGTTCAGATACATCAACTCAAAAAGAGCCAAATGAGTTTGAAATGTGGGGAGTGGGAGAGAGTGGCAGTGACAAGGGACAATGTTTTCAAGGCAGTATACATGAGGACATAATGGTGAAGAGCCCAGGTTCTGGAGCCAGTTGCCTGGGGTGAATCCTGGCATCACCACCTATTAGCTGTGCAACCACAGGCAAGTACCTTAACCTCTTGGAGCTTCATTCCTATCTGTGAACTGGAAATATTAACAGTGCCTACCTCTTATTTTAAAACATGGCAAGTACTCAGGACAGTGTTTGGCCATACTAAGCGCTGGTTTCAAACACTTTACAAAGAGTATCTCATATTATCTCATTTGATCATCGTAAAAATGCTGAGTCGCATTGTATAGATGAACAAATGGAGGCTCAGAGAAGCTGTGTAACCAGCCCAGAGTAATGGAGCTAGTAGGGGCGGAGCTAGAACTTGAATTGAGATCTGACATCAAAGCTAGGGGCTCTTTACCAACACACCATGCTACTCCCCTGAGAGGTGTGGTCTCCATGGGTAGAGGACAACACACGACACACGGGGACAAAGAAAACAGCAACCTGGGCTGTAGTGTATGGTGATGGTGGTTGTTTTTCAAGTGTTCTGTAGGTTTAAAATAGGAGAGAATGAGACAGTGGGGAAAGGACAAGATGTCACCACGTCAAAGTAGTAGTTGTATTAGGTGAAAGCTGACTAGAACCTGACACCTAAATTCGGAGCATCATACATCACACTTAACTGCAGCTTTAGAAGGAGAGCTGAGCGCCTGTCACCCAAGTGGACAGAAGGTGCAGCCCAGAACAATCCACATACCCTGTCTGTTGGCAAGAACTATATCTGGACAGACCCTGCTTTGAAATAAAGAGAAAAAAAAGCGACAGGGAGGTCTGTGAAACTATTTCAGAGCCATATCCTGGAGTCCCCAGGGAAGAGCATGCCTCAAAAGAATTCAAGGACAGGTGAACTTCAAGAAACAGAAGCAGGGGCTGGCGCCTGGCTGAGTGGTTAGGTTCATACGCTCCACTTCGGCCCAGGGTTCCACCGGTTCAGACCCTGGGTGTAGACCGAGCACCACTCATCAAGCCATGCTGAGCCGGCGTCCCACATAGCACAACCAGAGGGACCTACAACTAGAATATACAACTATGTACTGGCGGGATTTGGGGAAAAGAAAAAAAAAAAAAGATTGGCAACAGATGTTAGCTCAAGTGCCAATCTTAAAAAAAGAGAGTTATTTATTAAAAAAAAAAAAAAAAAGGAGAGAGAGAGAGAAGCAAAAATCTACAGTGAGAGAACACCCTGAGGGAAAAAGAAAACAGGAGGAGATGAAAAGAGAAATGAGTAACACAAGAATTGTAAGAAACCAAGATGTATTTAAATATCCACATGGAGGTGAGGCAAGATGGATACTGCAGGAAAATCAGATCAGTAATGGTAAGAATACACTTGAGAAGTTTTCCAAGAATGCAGAGGAAAAGGAAAAGAAGTAAGAAGTTAAAGTAATGAGAATGATAAATATGTGAAAACCAATTTAAAAACTCCAATATAAAGATAATTCATTTTTTGGAAGAATAGAAGAGAACAAAACAAACTAATGAAAAACAGAACAGAAAACATTTTTTCTTGACCTTTAGAAAAATGATATTCTATGAAAAGAGATCCTCACATGGACATGTCCTGGCAAAATATTTATTAAAATATTGGAAAAATTAAAACTATTTGAAGATCTGAGGGAAAAAACACTTAGAAAGGAACAAAAATCAGACTGACCCTAGCTTCTCTGCAATAAAAAGTTTTAGAAAACACTGGAACTGAATCTAACAGTTGAGGGGAAAGATTAGAGGCCCAAGATTACGAAAGCACACTTGTGTACTCTGACATCTGTGAAGACACATCCTTGGCTATTCCTGCTTTGAGAATACATGCCGCCAATTACCATCTTTCAAAAAAAACACTTGAAATTTATGCCAAAAAAATGAGTAGGTCATGCTATAAATGGAATGGTGGATTTTCCCTTAACTAATTTAGTCCCAATCCAGGCAGGTTAAGTTGTAGGGATGTTTCTGGGGCCCCTGGCCAAGTATCCTGTGATACCTCCCTAAGTGGCTCCCCTTCTCTGCTCACTCCCAGGACCAGGAGCACATCCTGCGCCCTACAGTTCACACCAAGTTTTACAATCACTTCAAGAATAACAGGTGTTTCTCTGCTCCATTCGAATCAGCAAAGGCTATTTACACTGCTGCACGCCGTATAAGAATTAATATGAAGAGCTTTTCCTCCTTCCCCAAAACGGGGCAACATAAAGAATTTAAAAGGTGTTTCATCACCAAGCAACTTGAGGTCAGATTTTCTGTTTCTTTATTACTTAATAACATTTTTTCTAAATGCAGAAGCAATACACGTGCAACGCCGAAAATACAGAAATGTACCTTGAGGGAAGTTAGCGCCCAGCATCCCAACACCCAAATAGAAACAGCGCTAAATTTCCTATTGTTCATGCAGCACTTCCCATGCATATCCTTCCTGTAAGGGTATGATTTTTCATACTAATCATATGCAGTTTACACAGTATTATCTGATTTTTTTTAATTCCCATGTCAAAAAATATTCTTTTGAATGGCTGTACAGCATTCTCATCCCATGAACAATGGACTCAGTTGACTCAACCAATCCCTGATCAGTGAACATTTGTTTTGGAAATTATAGAAATTATACATTATACATTATACCATGAAATAAAGTAATTAAAAGTCTAAGTTTAGAAGCAAAATTTCCTAAGATCAAATCCCTGTTCCACCATTTATTAGCCAAGCAATGTTAGGCAAATTAATTAAACAATCTGTGCTGTTTGCTCAGAAGCATAATGGGGGTTATAACAGTATTCAGAGAAGTGTGGATTAAATGAAGTAATCCAAGCTTTAGAACCCTCCCTGCAGCATGGGAAACGGTACCTATTTGGGTGTTTTTTTTGTCCAGTTCTTTGCTACAGTATGGAACGAGCATCCTTCTATATGTATCTTTTTTAACTTATACAATTATTTTTAAGATAATATTCTTAGAAATGGAATTTCTGGGTCCAGAGGCAATTCCCATCTTTCAACTTGTGGACCTATTGTCTAATTTAACACCAAAAAGTTGTATAATTTTATAATCCCACCAACAAAGAATGAAAATGCCTAATTTTCACACAGCCTGGCTAACACTGGATAACTACTTTTTCTCCCACAACTCTGCTAAGATAATGGATGAAACCAACATTTTGTTGTCTTATTTTGCATTTCTATTATAACATAAAGCTGACCACTTTTTCCAAAGGCTTATTGATCATTTTGATTTTTTTCCTTTTTTGCAAAACTTGTTCATGTTCTTTGCTCAGTTTTTGTCAGGAGTATTTTTCTATTGATTGCCAAGAAACTTTATATCTCAAGGATAACCATTTATCTTTTATATTGGAAATACTTTACCTCAGTTTGTCCTTAGCATTAGTTCTTACAAATAGATTTGTTCATAATTTTCGATTTTTTAAAAATACTATGAATTTTATAACATCAAATCTACTATATTTTTCCTTTATAATTTAAGACTTCAGGGTTATAGTTCGAAAAGCATTCCCAAACCCAAGTTTATATGTATTTCACCAACATCGCAATCTCTGACAGTTCTTTGTGATTTCATATTTTCTATTAAACTCTTTAATCCAAATCCAATTTATTTTATGTATTAGCATAAGGAAAGAAACAAACAATTTTGTTCCCAAATATTAACAAATTTTCCCAACTATATTTACTGAATCCTTTTCTCACTGATTTCAGATTTTGGCCATCTACTAACCATATCAACTTAAATATATCACCTGCTTCTCTATTCCATTTTATTGCTCTCCTTATTCTGACACTAGCACCACTCTTCATTATTATAGCTTTAAAGTGAATTCTAACACCTGGAAGAGCAAGTACCCACCCACCATTTTCGTTTTGTTTTTTAATGACTTAATTGGCTCTTTTCAACAATATTCTTCAGATGAACTTTAGAATTCTGTCACTTTCCAAAAAAAGCCTGATGGAAATTTTGTTTTTGTTGCTGTTATATTTGAAACACAGCAGCTGTTATTCTATTTGTTTTGGATTCTTCTTCAAAGATATAAATTATCCATATGTTGGATCTTCAGCGCCTGCCCTCTTTATTCATAACCTCACGAATGACTTTTAGTTTCTTGTCCTTGTCCTCTACATTCTACAGTTCTTCTCAAATCCGTCTTTCTTATTGATAAATAGATTCACTGTAATATTAATTCTTCTCTTTACTGCTTCTAACGCCACATACAGCTTTGCCTCCAATGATTTGCTTCCTTATATTTTCTTCTAAATTTTGCCAAATTCATTTTCATCTTAGTCTATTGCCTTATCATATAAGCTTATCTTTCTTATATTTTGTCTCTTGTTTTAGAGTCTATGATTTCTTAAGTCTCCCTACAACTAAAACAGATGCTGACTAAAAATTGGTTCTTGAAGAAAAATCTTTTTTTAAATATGCCCTTTCTTTACTTCTTGCAGGATGTGTTTATCTCCTTTCATGTCGCAGATTTGTTTATACATCCCATATTGAGGGTTCTGTTATTCTGGCTTCTTCAGCTTTCAGTGGAAACAGATTTATCCCTTGATGATATTTTCTCACCTGGCCACCTGGAAGCTGGGAATCATGTTGAATGACTGAGATCCCTATATTTTTAATAGAAATAAAGACTAGTAATCTACCCAAATGCAGACATTATCTGTCATTAAGCCCCTCTTTATATCATTGTCTCTTGAAAAGTTGTTGAAACAGCTCCTATATCATCTCTAACATCAATGTGTATGATAAAATATCAAATATTAAAGTACGACAAAAAGAAAAAGACTCTAAAGAACCACTCAAAATGACATAAGATCTGAACTTTGTACCATGGCTGGCAAGGACGTACGCACATGATCTGGCTCCTCTCCAGTTTCTTCTCTCCCATCCACCATGCTCCAGCCACCCTAACCTTCTATCTCTTAGTCAAGCACAAACTTAATCCCACCTTTGAGTCTGGAGTTGAAAGGAATGCTTTGCCCTTGGATATTCCCATGGCAGACAACTTCTTGTTTTTCAGGTCTCCCTTCAATGTCCCTCCCCTGACCATCGTAATTACCCCCCTCCTATGTCATTCCTATCTCACAAGTCTGTTTTATTTTCTTCATAGCATTTTCCAGTAGCTAAAATCATCTTGTTTATTTGTTATCTATGCATGTCTCCCCTGTCAAAAATATAAACCTGTAAGAGCAGGAACTTTGTCTGTCCTTTCATCACTGTAACTCCAGAATCTAGAAGAGTTTTGTGTAAGAGCAGACATGCAATAAATACTTGAGTGAATAATGGTTATAGATGATAGTTCAGACTCTGGGCGATTTTTATTTTCCCCTTCTTATTTTTCCTTATTTTTCATATTTTATAATGAATATATTTTACTTTTATGGTTAAAAAAGTATATTTTAAGACAAAAATGTCTATGCAATTTTATATGTACAATTCGTTTTCAAAGTTTTTAGCAGTGAGCCCTTTTTACAAAATCTTTGTGGATTTTCCCAATACATAAAAGAGATAAAAGCAGTATTTTTTTATAATCAACGTATTTTAAAGTTCAGATTATAACACTTGCTTCTTATAAAATCAACCAGTAAAACAGAGACACTCTTTTAATAAAAACTTAAACTGTAAATTTAGGAGTATGGATGAAAGTTTCTGTTCAACGACAGCCTCAGATGACATTAACTTATTTTAATTTCGTTGTTTAGTATTGAGAAAAATTCTGATTCACGTACATAGGTAGTTGCAAACAGTAACAGTTTTTAGTAAATCATCTGTTCTTATGATATTCTTAAATGAAACATAGATTATGGAAAAAAGTTATTCTTAAGGTTATACAATCACAAATTAACCAAGCTACACAAATTCTCACACTGAAGGTTTCTAATAAATTTGGTTTATAATCCATTTGACTCTGTTTTTTTGGTTGTTGTTGTTATAGCTTTAAATAGATTGGAAAATATTTAAAATACTAAATGTGAATAAAACACTTAAATAGCCCCTGAAGCATACCCATGGAAGATGGCAGTTTCATGGAAGATATTTTGAAAACCATGGGGATATACCACCTACTGGTATTTGTGTAAATGTTAATACACACAGCAAAAGGGTTGAAAAACATTCACCAATACATTAACAGTGGCTCTAGTGGGTGGTGGAATACTTAGGGACCTTTACTATTTCTTTTTGCTTTTCTGAATTTTCTAGGGATTTTTTGATGTATGTGTACTCATTTGTAATGGGGAAAAACTATTCTTAAAAAAGCCAAGGGGCATGTACAATATGGACAAATCGCACAAACATAATCTTGAGGTAAAGAAGCCAGACACCATACACCATTTGGTTCCTTTTTCATGAAATGCAAAAACAGGAGAAGGAAATACCCAGTGTTAGAGGTGCGGGTAGTGGCTGGGGCACTGGGAGGCATCACCACTTGGGCTCTGAAATTCTGGTCATGTTCTCCTCCTCCCTCCCTCCTCGCCTTCCTTTTTTCTTCCCATCAATGGTTTTTAGTATATTCACAGATATGTGCATATCAGTCATCATCATGGGCAATTTTAGAACATTTCCATCAACTCAAATAGAAACCCCATACCCTTTAGCTATCATCCCCCACCCCCCGGCCCTAAGCAATAATAATCTGCCTTCTGTCTGTCTTTATAGGTTTGTCTATTCTGGACATTTTGTACAAATGAAATCACTTATGTCTAGATTCTCTTATTTAGCATAATGTTTTCAAGGCTCACGTTCTTTTTCTTGAATGACGTGCTGGCACTCCACTTTGTGAAAATTCTCTGAGCTGTACAGAATTCCAAACAATAAAAATTAAAAACAAAGTCCAAAGTTGTTCCAGCAGTGTCCACCTGAGGCTCTCATTTCTGAAGATGCTTGCCCTCCCCCAATTCCCTGCCCACCTTGGGGGGCCCCTTCCCAGACCGCTCACCACACATCTCCCTTTGTCCTTCTGAGAAGGACAATCCCAGCCCTGATGTTTACTCACACTCACCGTCTTCCCTCTACCCTCCCCCGTCCTGCCGTGCTGACCGCCTTCTCTGAGAAGGCCCTCAGTGCATGCCGGCAGTTCTGGTTTTCCTGATCTCCTCCACCTCCACCACAATAAGATTTCTCTTGTGTGTATTCTATTCCCTGGGAGGCTTGCTGAATGTGAAGAATAAATTATTTTGTGTTAAGATATTTTGTGCTGTCAGGGTAATCACTCTAAAATGAAAATTTGATTGTTACACCTCTAATTAAATTTTTCCAAAGGCTCTCCATTGCCAACAAAATTAACTCAGGCTCCCTGTAGCCTAACCCGCAAGGCTGTCCCTGACCTGCCCTTTCCTACCTTTCCAGACCTCACCCTTTGTACCTCTTTTCCTACCCTATCCATGCTCTAGACTGTTCCCCAAATCTATGCTCTAGAAAACGGGAGCCTTGTACGGTTCCCCAAATCATTACGCTCTTTCACACAACCTCGCTTTTGCTAAAGCTGTTCCTTCCACTTAAAATTCCTTTCCCTTCCATTCCTTTCCCTGTTTGCCCGGTAAATACCTACTAATCTTCTGTGGTTCAGCTAAAATACCTCCTCCTGACTGCCTGGGGCGGTGCTGTCCAGCTCGTGGGTGTCCCGTGGAGCTCCATTTCACCTATCGTCACCGATGAAAGACCCTGTGGAATAGTGTGTCTCCTGTCTCCTGACTTTGAGCAAGTTGACTTAACCCCTTGAACCCATTAGTAAAATGGTGATAATAACAGAAATGACTCAATAGGTGCTTTCAAGAATTAAATTAGATAACATACCTAAAGTACGAAAACCAGTGCCTGACACATCACAAATGTTCACTGAATGCTAGTTATTGTTATAAAACTTCCCTGGATGTGCTTATTCATATTTCTGTTCCATGCTTCCTAAATGTGAGCCTCTGAGCACAATCTTATTCATCTAAGTTGCCAGCTGATGATGCGATGGCCTGCAACGGGGTCAGGCCCAGGTTTGAATTAATATTCTGCCACCGATTAGCTGGGCCGGTTTCCACATCTCTAAAATGGAAATATGATAGTGTTGTTAAGAGGATTAAAGAAGAAGATAATGATAGCAATCACTTGGCACATTTTCTGGCCCACACTAAAGGCATAATAAATCGCTTTATATATAACTTAGGACCTGATTCATTTTAGGTGCTTGACAAATAACCTTTTTTATGGTTTCCAGGCATCTGATTGTTTTATACTTCAGAAGCATTTGTTTTTTCTTAAATATCATAGAGGGGCTGAACCTGCCCACCAGGAAAGCGACATGGGAAAGCCCAAGAGTTTGACTGAGGAGCAACCCAACACCCACCACCGCTACTCCAAAATAGCTTCCTCATCTTCAGTCCTGCAGTGGGGTGAAGAGGTTGAAGCCCTAACTTACTAGGAAGATATTTCTACAGAAGGTAGCACATAAACCTAAATGGGCATGATGCAAAACACGTTAACACAAAACCCATTGTGGATCACCATTAACATAGAGAAAACTCTTAAGGAGGACTTTTGACTGGGAAGCCCCCAAAAATAAAAAGAGCTGACAGGCCTCCTGGAGAAAGACCCACCCTTCAGGGCCTTCCTCACTGCCGACCCTCATTTCATAGAGCATGTGATCAGAGGATGAATTTCTGATCAGAATGAAAACTGCTCTCAGCAAATAGGGCTATTTCAGCAGAAACCTTTCTAACTAAGACATGTTCTATCCTGCCTTGTTATTATAATTGTTAATGCAGCTTATGTCTTAATTAAAAATAACTAAAATCTGCTAACACATCCCTATTCCCCACTCCTAGCAAGCTGTCCAGAATGCTCACTCTTGCCTCAGAGTTAGAGGAGGTCAAGTGGCAATACTTCAAGATGAAGGAATTTTCTGGATCATTTGCTTTGTGTCTTAACCTGGGTCCCCTAAACAACAGAGCCTTAGGCAAACGCTTATGGGCCAGAAAAGGCAAATCTAGAGAAGCAGAAAGCAGATTACTGGCTGCCCGGGGCTGGAGCTGAACAGGGAACGACTGTAAAAGGCCTGAGGGGTGGATTTGGGCTGATGGGAATGTTCTGAAATTGGACTGGCGATGGCTGCACAATGCTGTAAATTTCATGATATATAAATTATACTTCAGTAAAGCTGTTTAAAAAATAAAAGCTTAAAGGCTAACACTTTACTGGGCGAGCAGCATCCCAGGGAAGCAGGAGAGAAGGGAAAGAAGAATGAGGCAGGGAAGGGAGTAGAGCAACTCTGAAAGACCACACAGCCAGGTCTTCTCACCTGACACCTTCGTGAAGGTGCTCTGTCCCACACCTGTGTGTCCAGGAGAGGAGGGAGAAGAATGCACCCACCAACTCCAGCCGCCACGGCACTACTAGGTTGCACACAAGCCCAGAGAGGGTCCAGCAGCTTCTTGCACCTCAGAGGTGACAGAGACTGAGGTGAGAGACTAAGTGTGCTGGGCCAAGGCACTGTTGGGACATGTTCTCACCCAGATGAGGGTCTAGGAGCAGCTGCCACAGGGAGCCCGTGGTCTGGAGCAGCAGGGAGGCAGAGGTGACTGCATTACAGCCATAGGAGAAGCACGGGCAGTATTAGGGCGGCCTGGTCTCAGAGGGCAGGCACAAGCACACAGATCTGTGCAGTGCAGAAGCCAAATCTCGTCCACTAGCAATGCCCACATTTACAGAAGTCTGGCCCAGACAGAAATGGCAAACTCTGCTCAGCACCTCTCTCAAAGATTAAAGTCAAGGGAGAGAAAAGGCGTGAAGCCCCAGCATGAATCACTGTTGTCTCATAATACTTCAAAAGACCTAAAACCAGAGATAATCCTAAAAGTAGCTACTGGATTGCCTTAGTGTGGCAGCCGTAAGGTCACTGCCAGGATCTCCTGTCAAGAAAGAACCCGCCATTGCAACAGCACCTTCAGGATCCTTCTCAGCTCTGGAGTCATGGTTACGCTCCTTGGGCAGCCCCAGCCAATGGTGTTTGGGCCTGACCATTCCTACCCAACGTGGGATTCTTTAATGGGCAACCTTTGCCGCAGGATTGCCCATTGGTCTGGCTGAGGCTTTGTCAGATCTTCATCATAGTCTGAGGCTCCTCAGCCCAGTCCCGCTTCCAGCCCCTAATGTTTCACAGCCATTACTGCTTCCCCCCACCCAAATAAACCTTGCACACTCGTTCTCAGCATCTGCTTCCAGGAAGACCCAAATGGCATACTGGTGACCTCAAAAGTCACTGAGATCCCTCCTTTCTATGAAAATCCCCACCCCAAACCTGTAATTGGTCCCACTCTCACTTCTGAGGCAAGGGTTCTTGTCCTGGAGTTCATTAACCCCAAAGAGATACAGTCCATGGGGAAGTCTTTTGGTGGCAGGCCATATCTTTTGAGAGGGCCTAGGAATATGTATCAGTTTCCTACGGCTGATGTAATAAATTGCTACAAACTTGGTGGCTTAAAACAATACAAAACATTCACTGTCTTATAGTTCTGGAAATCAGAAGTCTGAAATGGGTCCCACTGAGCTGAAAATCAGTGTTGGCAGCTAAGTTCCTTCTGGAGACTCTAGGGGAGAGTCTGTTTCCTCGACTTTTCCAGCTGCTAGAGGCTGCCCACATTTCTAGGCTCCAGGCCCCCTTCTATCTTCAACGCCAGCAACAGCTGGTTGAGCCTCTCTTTCTGCATTACATTGATCCTGACTCTCCTGCCTCCCTCTTTCACTTCTAAGGCCCCTTTGATTACGTTGGGCTCACTTGGATAACCCAGGAGAATCTTCTTATCTCGAGGTCAGGTGACTAGCAATCTTAATTCTCCCTTGTTGTGCATAATATATTCACAGGTTTTGGGGATTAGGATGTGGGCATCTTTGGAGGAACCATTCTTCTTTTTTTTTTTTTGAGGAAGATTAGCCCTGAGCTAACTGCTGCCAGTCCTCCTCTTTTTGCTGAGGAAGCCTGGCCCTGAGCTAACATCCATGCCCATCTTCCTCTACTTTATATGTGGGAGCCTACCACAGCGTGGCATGCCAAGCAGTGCCATGTTCGCACCCAGGATCCGAACCGGTGAACCCTGGGCCGCAGAGAAGTGGAACTGTGAACTTAACTGCTGTGCCACCGGGCCAGCCCTAAGGAGGAACCATTATTCTGCGTGTCACAGAGCACATCCAAAGTGGAAAGTGCCTTAACCCTTGGGAGGTAAAGAAAGATCAGTATGGAGCCCTCAAGAAAGGAAAGCTGGGGTGAATGGCTCTAACCTTCACATCACTTTCTTTTCACCTCACCTGTTCTCTTGCTCCTGATGTCTGACATAAACTGGGGCTGAGGATATCCTCTTTCTGGTGGGCACTGGGCATGAAAGTTGGGCCAAGGTGCCCCTCTGATCCCAGAATAAAGCAGGGGACAGTGTAGCAGAGTGGTTCCTCCCCCTATACTCTTTCTCCAAAAGAGGCACGTTTTCAGCATTTTTAAAACAATGTGTAATGTGACAAGATGTTAGAGGAAATAGTGAGAAGGCTAGAAAGGACTCAGAGAGGTGGCAGTACATGTCTTTTTGGGGTGTTTGCTCCCCCACTGATGAAGGTGCAGGCCTGTCCCACCTCCATGCTCCCCCTAAGGCTATGTCTACTCCACTGTAGGACACAGCTAGATGGACAAGAGGGTTCCAGAAGAGCAAGCCACGCGCAGGCAGCCTCCTAGGATAGGAGAGCAGAGTGCCCCAACGAGTAGTACAACTTAGGAGCTTTGCGGTGGCAGCAGGTCTGAGACTGGGCATCCTGCCTTTGTAGTATGACTAACACCAGCCCTAAACATTATTGCAGAAAACAACTCTATAAAGCACTTGTCTCCCTGGCCCTGAATCACCGCTTCTATGGCAACCAGTGCAATGAAAAGAGCAAAATGTGGGAGACTGAAAAACAAAATCAAAACTGAAGGCGCTAAGTCGTGCCAGATGAGTGAACTGACCAGAAAGCCACATAAAAGTTCAGAGGTCATCATCAGGGAAGATCTGGGGGAAGGAGAGATGTAGCAGGCATCTCCAGATCCAAACTACAGTGTCCTGAGGCAATGGCAAAGTGTCCAGCACAGCAGTCTGTTGTTGTAATTTGTTGGTTTTCTGTTCTGTGGGGTGGGGGATTGAGTGGGAGTCTCTACCCTGACCACGTAGAGAACAGCATGTTCGATGAAGAAGTTTCCAAAAAATAAACATCATTTTGCTTTAGTACACAAGGTCTAAATAAATATAATTGTCCTTCAAATACGGGAAAGGTCTTAACCAACTCAAGGAAACACTGGCAAGAGTAGGTACAACCTGGTCATTAAGTCCTTCGTAGAGACATTAGTGGCTATGACCCTATAAAACAATAACTGTGAGGCACTGTCTTAGTCTGCTCAGGCTGCTATGACAAAATACCACAGACTGGGTGGCTTAAACAACAGACATTTATTTCTCATGGTTCCGGACGTTGGAAGTCCAAGATCAAGGTAGCAGATTCAGTTCCTGGTGAGGGCTCACTTCCTGGCTTGCAGGCGGCCACTCTCTCACTGTGTCCTCACATGGCAGAGAAAGGAAGCTCTGGAGTCTCTCCCTCTTCTTTTAAAGGTACTAATCCTATCATCAAGACTCTACCCTCATGACCTCATCTAAACCTAATCACCTCCCAAAGGCCCCACCTCCAAATACCATCACATCTGGAGGCTAGGGCTTCAGCATATGAATTCTGGGGGGATACAAACATTCAGTCCTTAACAGGCACTGTGTTCATCATTTGACTTTCCTCTGCAGGAGGAGTGTGCCTCATTCAGTGGTACTTAGCTAAATTCACCTAATCTGTTCTAGCCCGAAGGTGAAAAATCAGGAGGGAGAGGAGAGATGCAGATTTTCCTGTTCCAAGAGCAGCTGGAGGCAGAGAATTGCCATGGAGCACACAACTGAAATAGGAAAATGCTCCCACCTGGATTTCCCCAGCCTGACTCTGAGTCTAATGACATGCACTTTTCTCGAATATGCATTCATTAAATAAGCTCTCAGCCATTCTATTTCTTAATTACCTTTAATCACTCTAAGATCTGACCATGAGCACAGAACATGCACAATTCCTCTCCAGTGGCAGCTGCACAGCCATCCGTATTTGAGTCAAATGCCCTTCACTGAAGAGTCAACTGAATTTCTGAGTCAACACGGAAAGCAGAGGTGCAACACGTAGTACATGCTGACCCAACTTTCCATTAAAATTCATGAAGAGACACACACACGTGTGCACGCACGCATGCACTCACATATACATACACACATGCACACACACACACAGGCAACAGAATAATAAACTACATGTAAAAGAATGTCCTGTGTGAAAGGGAGAAATTTCCACGGCTGAATTGTCAATAGTGTCAGTTTGAGAAAAAAAAACTCTGGACCAGGCAAAAGCTACCTTCTAAAACAGAACAGTATAAATATCAAAGAATTCAGGAAAATACTTTGAGTAACCCCATGTAGAAAAAAAAATTCAACTTCACTAGTAATCAAAGTAAAACAAAAATACAACATGATTTAAAACTACCAAATTGGCAACAACTTTTAAAATTACAAACACAGTGTTGGTGAGAGTGTGTTGAAACAGGAATCGTCATACACAGTTGGTGCGAGTGGAAACTGAGATAACTTCTCAGGGAAGCAATTTGGCAATATATAATAAAAGCCTTCAAAAACGTTTATACGCATTGACCCAGTGTCTTCATTTGAACAAGTCTGGATTTAAAAAACAATCACAAATACAGGCAAAGAGTTCTCCGGCAGTCACTCATCGCAGCATCACTCATGATCAGGGAGAAGTGGAAATACAGCTGAATGGCTGACAGCAGGGGGAGGATGAAATCAACGAGGGTAAAGACATCTCCCCATTAGCTGGTGTTTTCCCACTGAGCACCCCCCATTCAGACCTGCCATTAACCTGTGCCTGCCCCCTAGGCACGATCTGACCCAGGTCAGCTTTGTGCCTCCCACTCAGAGCTGCAGCGAGTCCAACCAAGACGAGGAGTTCATTTTCTGAATGTGAGATGAATTATGTAACCTGGAGCAAAATATCCAAGGGGGAAATGAATAGAGGAGGGAACGTGAGGAGGTAGATATTGAGCTGGCCAATAAATCTTATTTATTTAGAATTTCTACCTTTATATTCTTCCCAAAGCCTACAAAGACTTTATTTCCCTGTGAAACTAAACCCACAAAAAAGAACAATTAAAAATAAGAATGAAAGAGGGGAAAGGAGCAGAAAAATAGTTGCCACCAGACAACAGGGAGTGATTAATTATTGCAGTCGGGTACTGAGTTTAGCACTGAGATTCCTGACAGCTTCAGCAGAACAGGAAATACTTTGGGTAATAGAGTTCTTACCCAAAGTTGTTTTGATTTAAAACAAGAAGAATGGTTTCGTTGCAGAGATTCATTATTATCAAGTAGTGAAATAAAATAGGGATTTTCATGCTTCCTTCATATATGGCTTTATACAAGCGAGGCTGAGAACTGTCATGGACAAAGCTCCCCCTGGCGCCCCGGGACATGAGCACTCACACTTCCCCTTCTCTGGGTGTCCTGTGTCTCCTCTACTAGACAGTAAGGCCTCAGAGGGCAGGAAGGAGCTTAGTTCACTCCGATCCCTCACCTTCTCATTTATACCCTATGCCTCCTTCCTAGAAGCCCAGCTGAGGCAGGGGTGCTGGGCATGGACTAGGTACTCAATCAATGAAAGTTGGTTCCAGATTAAAAAGGCATCAGGCTGCTGCCTCTAAGACAGTATCTCTCTACTTCCCACTAGATGTCAATGGAGAAACAAAGACCAAAATTCTAAAAAAGAGACATTTCTATGACCTACAAGTCAGATGGACACAGATTAGAAGGCAGAGCTGGTGGCCCACTTGTGCCAGCCACGACAAATGACAGACAGAGCCCCAGTTAAGGTCTGCCCCAGTTAAGGTCGACCCCACCAAACTCTCCCTAAGGCCCAGCCCAGCCCACCCACGCCCCCAGGAGAGAAATGTTAGCGCCTACCCACCAAAAAGCCGGCAGGCCTTTCTGAAAAACAGCACTTCACTACCAAGGAGCCAAGCAGCACAGTCCTAGAAGGACTCTTGTTTGGTTGGTTATCTGTGCATGGGCTTTATGCCAATTCCCGTGCCCAAGCTTCCTCAGAGCCTCTCTGTGTCAGAATCTGGGGCATGCCACCAGGCCCACATATCAGCAATTGCTCCCCCAGTAACTCTGGGGTGCTGCCCTTTAGCACCTCAGCTCCCCCATGTGCCGCTGCCTGGGGTGAGCTACGGGCTCCCAAGAAAGCAGTTGGTGCTGGGACAGAGGCAGCAAAAGAGCGAGAATGGTGGGTTTCCCTGTTGCCATTTATTTGGTGGGCTGTGTTCAGGCAGAGGGAAGAAGAGATGGTCCCGTTCTCGGAAACAGCAGAGCTGTGCTGGATCGGAAACTGTGCCTGGAGTTGTTCGCACCCCAAAACCACCAGGAGAGCTAAAGTCTGGAGGAATGATTCCAAAGCCCCGGAGGAGGTGAACGCAAAGGAAACACTGTCCATTCACAGAAAACGGGGAGACGAGCCTGCACAAAGAAACTGCTCCTTCAGCTCACAAGTAGAGAGAAGGGGGTTGGATTTTTTGACAGACAAAGCAGGAAAAAGGGAAGCAACCAGTTTCTCTCACTGCTGCTGCACATGCTCAGAAATAAAACCCAGAGACCTGAAGGAAGATTTAGCTCTGTTGCCTAAAAAGAGCCAGCGATGCCCAGTGCTTTCCCTGAACTCAGTCACGCACAGACCCTCGGTGGGGCCGCACAGGCCCCCACTGAAGGAACTCAGATGTCTCCTTCTCACCCCTGGAAGGTTCCTTCTCTCGGCACCAGGGTTTCTATCTGGGCCAGCTGGGCCACCTTGAGCAGAGGCCGTCCTCTGGGATGTCCCTGCTTCCTCCTGCCCAGTGCTTCCAGTCTTCCTCCAATTGACTTTATCTCTAAGTCCCACTTCCAGTCACTGGGATGGGGGTGGGAAATGACACCCCAAAAGCTCCATTTTCAAAGAAGTGAACAGGGATTTTTAAACATGCTTATTGATGTTCAAAAGGAGCAACCAGACAGTGAAAGGGGTCATTTTCAGTTTTCTGTGCCAAAGACCAGCGGCTAGACAGGAAGATCATAGAGTGCTCAGTCTCTGAAGGCAGATAATTCAGTGTGTATTCTATTTTAAAGCCAAGCCCTTGGTGCTACCTTGCTGATTTTGTAGAATTTACACTGAAAGGGCATAAAATGTCACACCATCTTGTGTGTTCCCCACTTCCATGTGCTCTTTGCAAGAAAATCAAACTCGGCTGCTTCTGAACTCTTAGCAAGCACCCACAATGTCTAAGGCATGCAATTTAAACTGTGCACATTTTGTGTGAGATGAAAGGGTATATGGAAAGAAATAGCAGTGGAAAACTGTTCATGAAGCTGGGTTCTTCTCTGAGCCATGAATACTCATCTGCAAAATGAGGATGATACCACCCATCTCTCTGGGGTGACACAATGGCATAATGCACAGAAGCACCTGGAACAAAGACCAGCGTATTTTGTAGGTCTTTTCCCTTCCCCTTTTGGGTCTGAGTTTCCTCACCTATAAACTTGTAGGGAAGGGTCATGAAGGGAGACAGCTACACTGCATGACCCAGCTTCCACCCTCTACATTATTAGGGTTCTCCCTCAGACATGTCATCCAAGGTCAAACTCCACCATCCAAGTGTTTTCAAAGCTTAGATGGACAGGATGAAAGTTATCATCACCGACCACATCTGCCATAGAGATAAGAGAGAGGGCAGGAAGTCTCTGGACCACTATGAACATAATATGTGGAGGCACCAGAAGCTGAGGTAGCTTCCCCTACCTTACACTATGGGTGCCAGGCTGACCATCTTCGCCGGCCTGGGAAGCACTCTGTCCAAGGATCCAGCCATGCCCTCTCCCAATGGGCTTTGCCCTCCATCAGCCCTGGTCTCATTTCTGCCGAGCCTCTCCAAGGTCAGATTTCAGGTTCACAGCAAACCAGATCAGTTCAGATCAAGCTTTGGAACAGTGAACTCCCACATGAGTGCCTATCGATATCGCTTTGCTTCCCTTGTTGTGGGAACTTTTGTCAACGCAGCAGCTGAATCAGGGTTGGGCTTGTGTCACTGAGATGTCGCTGGTCCCAAGGGCAATTTTTCTCATCTAATTAGGTAAACCAAAGAGGCAAAGTCGTGTTTCTAGGGACTAGAAACCTTCCCCTCCCCCACCTCCCTGTCCTCTGTGCTCCATAATACACGTAAGTAACTATTCTGGAGCCTAGTGCATCATATAAAAATTAGTTTAAAGGTCTCGCATCTCCTCTGGACTGTGATCTTCTCTGGTGATATTTTGGGGTGATAGATATGTTCTAAAACTGGATTATGGTGATGTATGCACAACTCTGTAAATTTACGACAAATCATTGAATTGTACACTTACAACTAGTGAATTTTATGGTATGCAAATTATACCTCAATCAAGCCATTTTTTTTTTTTAAAGATTTTATTTTTCCTTTTTCTCCCCAAAGCCCCCCGTACATAGTTGTATATTCTTCGTTGTGGGTCCTTCTAGTTGTGGCATGTGGGACGCCACCTCAGCGTGGTTTGATGAGCAGTGCCATGTCCGCGCCCAGGATTCGAACCAATGAAACACTGGGCCACCTGCAGCGGAGCGCGCGAACTTAACCACTCGACCACAGGGCCAGGCCCCCAATCAAGCCATTTTTTAAAAACTGCATTGTACATTAGTGTGTTGTCTTGGGCAAATTACCTCTCTGGGCCTCAGTTTCCTCATCTGTAACCTGAGATGATAACTGATGTTGTAGAATACTTGTGAGATTTAAATGAGGGTATGCACAGAAGGCACTTAGCACGGTGCAAGCACTCTACAAGTGTTAGCTTCTATTGTGATTGTTTTATTATTATTATTATTAGTCAAGCACAAAAGTTACAATTTGGGAAAAGGAACAAATAATGTGGAAGAAAGCTTTGGTGCTGTTGTAGGCAGAAAAATAGCTCTCCAGAGCCAGCCCTGATGGCCTAGTGGTTAAAGTTCAGCACACTCTGCTCCAGTGGCCCAGGTTCAGTTCCTGGGTGTGGAACCACACCACTCATCTGTCAGTAGCCAGGCTGTGGTGGCAGCT
Organism: Equus asinus; assembly: GCF_041296235.1. Taxonomy (NCBI): domain Eukaryota; kingdom Metazoa; phylum Chordata; class Mammalia; order Perissodactyla; family Equidae; genus Equus; species Equus asinus. The sequence goes on from NC_091803.1 coordinate 22,538,219, forward strand.
CACATAGAAGAACCAGAAGAACTTACAACTATACACAACTATGTACTGAAGCTTTAGGGGAGAAAAAAGGAAGAAAAAAGGAGGAAGATTGGCAACAGATGTTAGCTTAGGGTGAATTTTCCCCTGCAAAAAAGAAACATTTAAAAAAAATAGCTCCCCAAAGATGTTCATATCCTAATCCCTACAACCTATGAATATGTTACCTTACATGGCAAAGAGACTGTTACAGACGTGATTGAATTAGGGAGCTTGAGATGGGGATATTATCCTGGACTATCTGAGTGGGTCCAAAGTAATCACAAGAGTTTTTAAAAGATGGAAGAGGATGGGAAGAAAGTCAGAGAGAGAAGGACTGGAAGATGCCACGTTGATGAATTTGAAGATAGAGGAAGGGGCCATGAGCCACAGAATGTAAACAGCCTCTAGAAGCTGGAAAATGCAAGGAAATAGATTCTCTCCCAACATCCCCAGAAGGAACTCAGCCCTATCAATACCTTGATTTTAGCCCAGTAAAACCCATTTTGAACTTCTGACTTCCAGAACCATAAGACCCTCCCTAGGTGCCTCCAGCCAGCCCTGTATCTCCCCCAAAGTCAAACACACCTGAGGCCAGTCCATCAAGGTGGCCTTGTCACAAATCTCGAACTGTTGTTTCCATTGTTATTTAAAGTCTGCTTGTCTAATCTTCCCAACTTCTTGAGAACAGAGACTGTCTCTAATTTAAGCTTGCATGAACCCCAGATCCTCGGCTTCAGTAGATTCCCAGCGAGAACTCAATGATAGTGGAAAGGAATGGAGGAGAAGCAATCCTTCAGGGTTTCCCAACATATTGGTTAAAACTTGCTTTAAATAAACACAATAGATAGAAACTTATAAATCAAACAAATTAGAATGTGACCATGACTTATAAAATTTATTTAAATACTGAGCTCTTTTAGTGCATTTTTAAAAGAATTTTCTTTATAGAAATCCATTTTGAAGGCAACCCCTAAAGAAATATCTCCATGGTGCAAAAATTATTTAACACCAGTACAGACAGGCTTGCAAATGAATCCCTTCACAGGCCCAGCAGAAAGAGTCCCACACACCATGCTGTGGAGCAGAGAAGGACGCTAACGCAGCCCTCATCGACTAGATGGTCAAAGTGCTGGGGTCTCCACTCAGGGGACCTGGCACACTTCTAAACGTGTGGAAAGCTCTCCGGTTCCCCCAAGCCTGGACTCTGCCGTGACATCTCTCATCCTGTTGTCTTATGTTGTTATTAAATCTGTCAATCAAATCTCTGTCTCATCTCCCCAGCTTGGCCATGTAATCCTGGAAAGTCAAGTTATAACCAACTCTCCCTTTGTGCCTTACCTTCCTCCTCCCCCATACTCACACATCTGCACTCACACCACCTATAAGGTGAATAACAGGCATCAAGGTAAGAGTGTGTCCAGATTAAGACCAAGGCCTGATTTCACATTCTGGCCCCACCCCTTTACTAGCTGCAAAAATCTCAGAAAAATCACCTAATCTTTTATAAGGGATTGCGATCATACCAATCATGAAGGGTTATTATGCAAACGATGTCTATCACATATAGTAAGGGCTCATTAAGGTTCAGCATCACTATTAAGTGCCTAATGAATATTTGATTGCTTATAGGGTCAAAAGGGAACATACTCAAATAGCATCAGATTTTCTCATCTAGCTCATCCGCCAACCAGATCGACTAGAGAAGAAACCAACAAAATGGGGTGGTCTCTCCCCAGGGAAGTTCTACTGAGGACACAATACAGAGGTTTAAACATTTTGAATAAAGCAGGGAAGAAGTCAGAAAAACCTGCCTATGAAGACAGTAGTCCAGACACAATGAGAACCCCATGCATACACCAAAAGTTTAGATTGCAGATTTTTTTCCTTTTGCATAATGGTGGATAGTGCCAGCCTCTCCCCCAAATCAGATTATCCCTACAAGCAGATTATCTAAACCAAATGTCCCAGAGCTAACTGTGCTATGGGGGAGAGAGAGGGGAGAGGTGGAATGGGGGTGTCATTGTTGCCAACTCAAATGATATAATAAATGTCACATGGAAAAGCACAATAAATGTCAGTTATGATTATCTCACATGCAATGTTCGTGGTCTATGTCAAAGGGGCAGGTTTACGTCCTACCACCTCCTAGGAGCCAGGGTTCTGCACAATTTAGCTAATGTGCAGAGGAGATGAAGTTTGACTAGGTGGGGAAATCTTACTCTGCTGATGAGAGGAAATCGAATGCATTTGAGGCTTCATAAAGTGCAGTCTCACAAACATCTTGCAAACATCTGCTGGCATGAATCCTACCCTCTGGCCAAGAGCTGAAGTCAGGGGTCCTTATTCTGGATAAGAGGATGAGGGGAAGAGGACGAGGCCAGAGGGGCAGCCTGCACTTGCCACTGAGCAGAGGACTAGCAAGAGTAGGAGACCAGGAGGGGACAGGCAGGAACTGAGACCACAGGGAGACCAGCACACAGACCAGGGAGATGAGACGCCAGGGCAGGCAGAGCATTAGAGAGGGGGTGGTGAACAGCCTGTAGGCTGTGACCTGGCTTCACTTTATGAGCTATCAGGCCCTTTGCTGGAAACGCCATCTCCTAGGAATTTACCAAAATGCCTAACAGAGAGGCAAAAAGGAGACGGACCCTTCTCTAGACCCTTCACAAACCAGATTCCTTTGGCCCTTTGCACGGAAATCTAAAAGGTGGGATTGCAGACATCAGGAGAATGGGACCCAACATGAAAAAGGGAAGAGCCTGCAACGTCAACGTCACAGCCCTCTCCGCCTGGCATTGTTGGCAGCAAATGTGTAAAGGACAAGACTTTTGCCTGGATGATACATATGCATAATCAAGCATCTTGAAGCACTCCAAGAGCAGAGGTGGCTTCCAGAATCTTGTAAGGGCAATGACCCACGAAAGAAGGAAGCCCCATGAAAGACGGGAGGGCTCGCCAAAGCTCCAGTGAGGGCTGGATTGGGGTCTGTATGTGTTGACCTTGGGGAACATTAAAATTGTTGCTCAGGAATAATTTATGTTGGTTACAAGGGCACATTGAAATTAAGTTTCAATATTTCAACTTTTTTTCTTTGCCTTTTAAATTTTAACTAGAGCCTGCTCCACTCACAGAAATAAATTTCTGTGAGAACAAGTAGCAAGGAGCCTGAGCTGCTAGCACCTATTCTGCAGGGATTCATGGTACAAGGAGTGTAACAGAAAAAAAAGACAGACAGAACCCCATCTGTAACAAGACGGAAACCCATCATGGGAAGAAACCCTCACTGGCATAGACAAGGCTACGGAGCAAAAGTGGCCTCAGACCCCTGACCCACGCGGACAGCTAACAATCATGTGCAAGTCTCTACTGATCCTTCCTTTACCTCCTTACCTGTCACGTGAGATGTGGCACGCCATGATTTCTAAGGTACCTCCTGGTGCTTCCTGTTCAAATGTTCTATGGTGCTCTGCTGTCTCAGCCTCTGAGCACGCTCCAAGTGCAAGGATAATATGTTTTTACTTCTGTTGTATCCTGAACATAGTTATCCTACACAGTAGTAATATCAACATATAATAAAAATTTAGTGTACTATATTTTATATGAAAACAGCAAAATCTTTCTAAACTCTCTGAGCATGTATCACTTTTTTAAGGTGCTAATTTTTTAAATCCCCAAGGTAAGGGGGCTTGTAGGTCACTTAGCTTAGTAGGCCAACATGATCCAACCGAAAAACCAAAAACGTGGCTTGTCTAATGACTTAGCACACCCAGCTCCAATGTGCCCTCAACGTCAGCTGGGTTTGGAGAAGACAGCATGTATAGTTAGAACAACACATTTACCTTTATTGAAACCAACAGAACACCCCTCAAAGTGCCTTTCCCACCGAAAGTAGGATAGCCTTGGAAATTGCAGACCAGGAGAGGTAAGAAAATGCAAATTCAAGCCAAGGACGGCAGGACTTGGTAGTTTCTTTTGAGCTCTGCCTGAGTCTCACAATAGCGCTGAAATCAAGTTTCAAGTTTAAATGTGAGTGATACTCTCTTGCAACCAGCTCATTTTATTGCAAAAATAACTAAACAATTTCGGCCCCCCTCACCCAGCCCAAATGTAATGGCATGAGACTGATGTTTTTAATACTCTCCAGTGAACCTCACAGGATCTACTCCGTCATCGTTGCTCAAAACACTTGGGGGAACCTTCTTCTGAATGTCCTTCAAAGCCAGCGTCCAAGGAATACACATCAACTTGGTCACTGCATAATCACACAAGCAGCGGTGCCAGCGTGGTCAGTCACCTGGTCCACCTAATTTGACTCTAAACAGCCATTGGCTAACACTAAAACTACACTCACCCTCCAAAGAGAGAGCTGTCACCAGTGAGTCTCTCTCTGAGGACGTCTCAAGGGCCTGTAGTCAGTTCCCCAAAAAAGAAAGTAAGGGCAGTTTTCTTGGAGAAAGATAACTAATTTGTAGAGCCCTTCACTCCCACTGGACTGAAATGTTTCAGAGTGACCTGTGCACCTCAGAGCACATCATGCCTCCAGTCTTTGCCCCTGCGTTCCCTCTGCCCAGGACGCCGTTTTCCTTGACTGTCTACACTGGACAAACACCTGGTCCTTTAAAACCCAGCTCAGTCATCAGACCCTCCAGTAAACCCTCCCTGAATGGTGCCAGCAGCCTCCTCTGAAAGAATTAATTTCCCTCCTCTGGCCTTGTACATACATACTTCTGCTGCATGGACCACGCTTTATCATTTATTCCCAAGTATGGTCATCAATGCCTACATTGCCTCTCTCAATGGACTGAAATGGAGTTAAACTATTTTTTAACCCCTTTAACTCAGACCTAGCATTAACTATACCCTCTGGCACACAGTAGATTCTCAGTTAACATTTGCTGAATTGGAATGTTTTAGTTCAAGGAGGTTTGCTTAGGCACTACTCACACCACTTTATAGTCAGCCATGCACAATGGACCAGACCCACCCATTCAACAGGCACTTACTGAGCACTAGATTTGTGCCAGGCATGAGCCTATGTGAAGTGGTGGCAACATTTTTTAGACATGTCCCATGTAGTTTTTTGGTGTTTTTGTTTTGTTCTGTGTTTAATAATTTTAAAAAGTCAAGAAAGGTAAGAGTACTGTTCTGTTTTTCCCTCGCACATGTAAACAAGGAAGGCTCAAATACATCCAAGACAATGCACTCTCACATCTAAACCGACAGAGAGTATAACTCAGCCAAGCCTCTGTCCACAAACACAGGCAGTACATGTATCCAAAAAGCACAGGCCACCGTGATGAAAGGTTATGGAGGTAAAATCTTGTTTCATTTCTTCTTCTTCTTCTTTCTTTACCATTTTAACCATTTTTAAGTGTGCAGTTCAGTGGACTACCATCCATCTCCAGGACTTTTTTATTATCCCAAACTGAAACTGTACCCATTAAACAGTAACACCCCATTCCCAGTGCCTTCAGGCCCTGGCAACCACCATTCTCCTTTCTGTCTCTATGAATTTGACAACTCCCGGTGCCTCATGTAAGTGGAATCATACAGAATTTGTGCTTTTGTGACTGGCTTATTTCACTTAGCATAACGTCTTCAAGGTTTATCCATGTTGGACATGTGTCAGAATGTTCTTCCTTTTTAAGGCTGAATAATATCCCATTGCGTGTATATACCACATTTTGTTTATCTGTTCATCTGTTGATGGACATTTGGGTTGTTTCCACCTTTTGTCTATTGTGAATAATGCTGCCATGAACATGGGTGCACAAATATCTGTTTGAGTTTCTGCTTTCAGTTCTTTTGGGTTTATACCTAGAAGTGGGATGCTGGATCATACGGTAATTCTATGTTTGAGTTTAAAATCTTAAACATATTTTTAACCTCTGGGAGTAAGAGAGGCAAATTCATAATTTTTTACACACTTTTGAGAAAATAAAATCCATCCTAGAAGAAATGTCAGGCTTCTCTTAGTTGTAAACAACTCAAAGAAATTAAACGATCACACATTCAGAGACTTCTAAAAGTAGTGGATAAATACTTTTGAAATTAAAAAACTAATTGGCTCTCAATTATTGCCAGAAAAATGATACCAAGGTTAGCAAGGGCATTTGAAATCCATAGATATTCCCAAAAACCAGTTTTACTCAACTGTCTAAACCTAACCAGTAATCCAGATAAAAGGAAGTAAACTTGATTTTCTGCCTACTCCCAACTGACTAATGCCCACCTGTTTTTTAAATCGCTCTTCTCTCAGCACTCAGCACTGACCCAGCAGACCTCAGCTGCACCATCAGCTGCAGCCAGGGAGCCAGAAGGTGCAGGAAAGATGCAGTACGAAGCACACTCAGAGAAGCAGCCCTGCGGCAGGAAGGGAGAAGGAGCCCATGACCACCACCACCACCACCACCACCACCTCACTGTCAGGGTTCTGTAGTTCTGCTGGCTGTGGTGAGTGACACCTGAGCTCTCTGAGCCCACAGAACTGCCGGACTGACCTCACCAGATCTTGTCTGTGGATGGCACAAGGGGCCATGGAGCCGTGAGTCCTGCCTGACTGGCCCACAGGAAAGAAGTCATTCCACATCAGTGGATTTTCTACCTAACCAAGGTCCAGAGACAATTTCTATTTAATAAGTTTGAATGGGAATATTTCTAGAATATATGACATACTTCTATTTCTTCTCTTCAATCTTTATTTGCTGGTCCAGGGTCACCATGAGTGCCCGTTGTTCTATCTCATGTACTGTACAATGATCCTCTCAGGAGCCACTGGAGAGTCTACACCTTAAATTCCACCTTAGTGAATTAAACAAGGCCATTCTGAAGGGTAGAGCTCCTTGCTCAGGACTATAGACATAGAGAGTAGAACAAGTGGGCTGAACCTGTATGGAACGCCAGAAGAGAACCTAAAGTCCCTTTTTTGGAGAAATCTCTGATTTTAGCCATGGAGACCTTGACTTTTTCATCACTGCATTTCTAGGGCCTAGCATGTAGCAGACACTCAGTAAGTCTTTACTGGATCCTAATGAAATGATAGGGTAAAGATCCCTCAAAGTCTGATTATTTCAGAATCCTGGGAATTGGTTTCAATTATTTCAATTCAAAGCAATTCAAGAAGTCCACAAATATTTATTAAGTCCTTACAATGTGTGAGGCTCTGTTGTAAACACTACAAGGGATTCAAAAGTAAACGTGTTCCTGCCCTCCAGGATATAATCTAGTAGAGGAACTAAGACATACAAATGGAAAAAACAATGCTACAACCTATTATTGTGATATAAATGAGGAATAAGCTAGGTTGGAGCACAAAGAATGAATTTCCTCTTATAGGGGCGGTTTTAGAGGTTTCATTGAAGATGCGGCAATTGAAAGGGGTGGTGGGGTAGGACCCCAGCAGGTAAAGAAGGGACAGCAAGGGCTGCCCAGACTGAAAACATAGTTATAAGCAGCTTGGTGATAGAAAAATGCAGTTTTTCTGTACTATCAATTGACAGAGACAATGATCATTGCCTTTATCAACTCTATACTAGATATAATTTATGTAATCTAACACTTACTTTGAAGAGAGAAAAAACTCAAATTCCAATTAATTAAATTGTATCAAACCATCTGACTCTCTGCCTTTCACTCCACGTCCAGCTCGCCATGGCTTCATCATTGTCGTGGGGTAGAACGGTGGGAGAGACCCTTCACCAGCCTCCTGCTTCTCACATGAGGGAAATAAAACATGACCTTCTTCGGCATCATCATTACCTTTCTCCATGCCCAAACATCATCTGGGACAAGTTCTCTCGTAGGAAAGTGCTCAAAGGAGGCAAGGCAAACAAACCAATCCCTCCAGAGGCACTGTGGGGGCTGATTGTGCCCCCCATCCCTCCAATCTGTCCAAGTCGCTCCCTGTGTCAGGCAGTCAGGTCCAATCACGGAAAGAACAATCATTCTCCTAGCCACCAACTACTGGGCACCAGCAGTGCCAGGCTTCACCTACAACCCTATGTGGTGCACTGTGATGTGACCCATTTTAAAGCTGGGTAAACCAAGATCAGAGAGCTGAAGTAACTTGCCAGATGTCACACAGTCAGCTAGAGGCAAAGCTCGGATTCTCACCCAGGTATCTGTGATTCCAAAGCCCAGGTCCTTCTCTGCTAGCGCCTCACAAATCTCAAAAGCTCAGTTATTCTCTCAACAGGAAGTGTGCACAAGTGTTCTGCTGGTCACGGTCTCTACATTTTTTTCTGTTCCATCTGCAACAAACTGCAAAGAAATGAGCTGCCCACAAAGTCTCCCCGTCCGTGCAGCAACACTTGTATCATTATGCCTCCCCCAAGTTTTTAATTGAAAAAATGTCACTGCAAAACGCAACTCAGACATAAGAGGTACCTAAACTCTCATGTCTTTCCCCTCTCACGTCCCTTCTCCCATGCCCAAACCCACAGTCTCCTGTTATCTGACAAAAGGAATTCCAGATCTTCTTGTCAAGGTGAGGTCTTCCTGGGTCTGCTCCTGTTGGGTCTTGGGATGAAGTGAGCAACTCCTTATGCAATGGACCTCTGGACCATAGAAGCCCTACCTCAAAAATGCCGCCCTCCCTCCCTCAGATATCCCTGAAGTTCCTATCTTTGGCAGAGGACATAAGCTCTCATTTCAAAATGACCGACTGGCCTGAAAATGCCGACATCATCAAGAGGGGTGAGGTCTCCTGGAAACCGCTCTGGACTGACTCCCACTGTGAAGACCTGGGCTCTGGGGGGAACTAACAAACTATGTGGTGTGGTCGAGTCATGACCCTTAGCAAGTGCTATACTCACTGAACAGACAGCGGAGTTGGCCTCCAGCGCTGTCAAAGTCACTTCCAGGGCTAACAGTCAGCGAATCTGCAAATTCCTGACTTCACACAAGGCCTACATCACTATTATCAGATTCTCTCCTGAGAGCATGGCTGAGAGGAGACCAATGAAAAAAGAAAGATATTAAATGACTGAAAGTGACCAGAAGAAAAAAGACAAGGCATAGGAATGTGGCCCTTTGGCTACCTTATAGTTCTGCCCAGGACTATCTGATTCCCCCTCCCCACTGCCAGGCCAACTGTCCCCAATCCTACCAAAAAGAATTCTACGTAGTCACACCCAGAGGCCATCTTCCTTCACATCCCCACCGCGGTGCAGACCGTCGAGGCTGAGGCTAGGTAGTGTTTTATGAACATACGAGAGTGACTCATGAGGCCTGGAGTTGCAGGGGTTTCAATAGAACATTTTCCTATGAAAGATAAATTATGATTATCATGCCCCCTTTACAGATGTGGTAACTTAGTCCTCCGTATATGCCTGTATTAGTTTCCTATTGCTGCTGTAACAAATTACCACAAAAACACAAATTTATTCTCATCTAGTTCTGGAGGTCCGAAGTCCTAAAGTCAAGGTGTGGGGAGGGCTACATTCCTTCCAGAGGCTGTAGGGGAGGAGCTATTTCTTTCCCTTTTCCAGCTTCTAGAGGCTGCCTGCACTCCTTGCTTTGTGGCCCCTTCCTCCATCTTCAAAGCCAGCGGCACAGCATCTTCCAGTCTTTCTGTTTCTCTGCTTCCATCCTCACATCTTCTGACTCTGATCCTGCTGCCTCCCTCTTATGAGGACCCTCATGAGTACATTATTCCCACTCAGATAATCCAGGATAATCTCCTCATCTCAAAATCCTTAATCTAATCACATCTACAATGTATCTTTTGCTGTGTAAAGTAACATATTCACAGGTTCCAGGAATTAGGACATGGACATATTACTCAGCTTATGACAACATCCATTAAATTTCAACTGAATTTTTTTTCAAAAATAGAATCTCAATCACATTTTGAGAATCAGGATCGTCTACAACGGATTACATTTTTGTTGATATCGAAAGAAAGCATTTTCAAAAGAATGTTTTAAGTTTCAGGATATTCCAAGATTGATGATAAAGGTAAAAATAAAATTCTTTTAATCAAGAAGATAAAAGGAAAGCTAGGCAAAATAATGAAAAATCACGTAAGCAGTGGTAGATCATAGACTCACTCATTAAAGAAATATTGAAAAACCATATGGGTTGTGTTAAAAAGCAACTAGAAATCCTATAGTTCCAACTGACCTGATTAGAAAGGGACGTGCAGATTCATCATTCAGCCCAGCGCCTCCCCCCGAGTGGGGACAGGCTCAGGCCACCACTGCCTGGCTCAGTTTCACTGCTGCTGCAAATGCAAAGGACTCGCCAGCTCCGCAAGCCAGCTGCGAGCTACAGAGGCGCCATCTTCCTGTGAAAAGCACCAGACAGTTGCCATGCACATCCTATGAGACCATCATCCCCACACTGTGGAGAGGCCACCAAGCACTCCAGCTCCTGTGTCAGGTCAGGAAGTCAAAAGCCTTACCTAAAGTCACACGCTTAATCACGGGTAGAGGCTGAACCAGCCCAGAGTGTATGCTTTCTCCCAGGAGCTATCAAATCCATTCATATTCACAGAATCTTCAACAATAAATAAACCTTCAATGAACCTTGCTGGTCCTAATAAGATCCTTCCTTTAACTCAAACAGACCCTTCTCTACAATTCCCTACAGTTCTAGTTCCAAATCTTTCCTATCCCTCTCCAGCTCCATCCCACTGTCTCTCAGATACTCCCTTCTCAAATTTAACTAAAAGATTCTATCTGAAGGCACTCAGTTTCTTCTTCCCTAGCCACTGGCTCCTCCCCTTAAAAAATGAGCCTATCATCTGAATAAGATGATTATGAGAGGCTGAACCATTAGAGGTTAAAACTGGGGGCTCAGAAGTCAGACAGCCTGGGTCTTCCATCCGGCCTCTCCTCACTAGCTGTGTGACCTTGAGGCAGTGACTTAACCTCTCTGCACCTCAGTGTTTCCATCTGGAAATGAGAATCCTGACAGAGCAGTTGTGAGAACCGAACAAGAGAGATGTGGGGCACACAGTGAGGCTCCTAAGCCTGCAGTCTCAACCACTCAACATGTCAAATGGAATCGTCCTTGGGGTGTCCTTTTCCTTCCTCTCTGATGACAAGGGTCTCACTTCCCTCTAGCCTTGGCTGTCAGGCAGGCGCTCTCTGGTCCCCTCAAAGTTCCCTCTGCTCCAGCACACTCAGACATAGGGACCAGATCAACCTTCCTGGAGCTTGAGCTGCATCACTTCCAAGTTCAGCTCCTGCAACTGCCTGCCCACTAAAGGCCCACCTCTCAGCCTGGCCCCCTTTGCCCGGGGACCTAACCAACCCTTTCATCCTGCTTTGTGAGGTGACCACCTCTCACCCTCCACACTGGTCAAGCCAAACAGCCTCCAAGGCCCAACACACACCAAACTTCCACATCCCGGGACTTTTTCCAGTCTGCCCTTTCTGTCATGGATCCAAATCCTTCCCATCCTTCAAGGCCCAACTCAAGTGCCTCCCTCTGTGGAAGCCTTCTCTGACGAATCACACACCCCCACTCCAGGACATTACTGCTCCTTCCTCTGAACTCCTGTAGTTTATTGTATGCAGCAGTTTTGACATTTACTCAATTAAATTCACACAGATTACTCGTGGTGATGGAGATTTTCTGTATATTGACTATATCAGTGTCAATATCCTGGTTGTGTTATTGTCTGTAGGTTTGTAAGATGTTACCATTGGGGAAAACTGGGTAAGGCAGGTAGCGGACCTTTCTGTTTTATTTCTTACAATTGCATATGAATCTACAATGATCCAACAATAAGAAATTTAATTTTAAAAATTACTACGGACTAAAAATTTATTCAGGACTCACCTTTACCACACACCTCACCTGTCTATAGAAGACATCTTATCTGTCTATATAAGCCCCAATCCTTCCGTGAACTCCAGACGTGATTACCCAACGGCCTATTCAGAATCTCCACCTGGATCTCTAATAAGCATCTCAGAGCTAACACATCCAGTACTGAGTTCCTGGGCTTTTCCTGCTCTAAATGAATCTCCTCTCCACTCTTCTAGGTGGTTAGGCCAAAAGTCTTGAGGTCATCCCTGACTCCTCTCTTTCTCTTATGCTCCATATCTACCCATTAGCAAATCTTGACAAATCCACTTTCAAAATAGATCTAGAATCCAACCCCTCCTCCCCACCTCCACGGCCACCACCCTGGTCCCTGGCCACCATCGTCTCTCATCTAGATTAATACAACAGCTTCTACCCCAACTCTGACACTCCCTACCCCCTTGTCCCACTTCTTTTAGGCTCTATAATTTATCACCAGGTAATATACTGTGTCTCCTGCCATGAGAGCAAAGCTCCATGAGGGTAAGGAATTCTGCTTTCTTCACTGCTGCATCCTGGAGCCTAGAACAGTGTCTGAAACATCACAGGCACTCAGTAATATTTGTTGAATGAATGAATGATATTATGCCTTTGATATTAAAAAAAAAAACTCTTGAGGTCAACATTACTGTCTCATTCTTACAAGTGGGGAAAATGAAGTTCAGAGAAGGCCAACGAGCTCTGCAAAGCATGAGGGCCAGAGGTCCCCTATTCTGAGAGCCACCCACCCTGTTCTACCTGGAACTAGTCTCTTGGGTGGGCCCTTAAGGGCAGGATCTGTGTCTGATGGATCATTTTGACTTTCAGCATTTGGACATAGTGCTTCAATATTGCATGGATGCAATGAATACTTGCAGAGTGAATGCAACTTTTTATCTATTTACTAAAACATAATTAATAACTTCAGTTATTATTTCTCATGTATGTATTAGCTCTATGTAACTGGTACCTAACTTCTCACAACTGTCTTCTGTGAGGCAAAGTGTGACTCCAAGATACTGATCCCCATTTTACTGGGAGACAAACTGAGGCTCAGTTCTGCTCCTCTTTGAGGCTCTCCCCACTGGGCAACACTGCCTGACAGCAAACTAAACCGACCAAAGCCCAGAATTCACAGGAAGCTTCTCAGCTTTCTCAGTGACATGCTGTCTTTCTTGCCCAGTGCATTGCAGAATCTCATGAATGAGGTTTTTCTTATCGGGTTTCATTAGCCTGGCAATGGACAATTTTATAGCTGCCTTCTTGACAAATACTCCGTGGGGTTTTTTTTTGTTTTGGGTTTTGTTTTGTTTTTGCTTAGAATTGGCTCAGGACTGGATCAAATTTTGGAAGAATGCAAAGAGCATGACTGTGAGAGTGTACTTTATTTGTCTCTGCCTGATAATCTGTTAAGGCCATGAAGGTAGAACATGATGTGTGAGTCCTCTGCCCTGGGTCTAGTGTCTGCCATCCCCACTCATCAACCTCCCAAGTGACCTGAGCCATCTCGAGCACACACACTGAGTCACTTTCTCTATGAAGACAAATGTGTTATGCCATGAGTGGGCAATGCTTTAGAGCCAAAAAACATATTGTAATCAAAAAACATCATCAGAGGCTCAGGGGAAAACACTTTCCTTCCACAGGTTTTTTTTTTTTTTTTTTGCAGAGGGGACAGTCTGTTTCTGAGCTCACAGTGGTGACATGTGCCACAAGTCAACCTGAAGCCATTAGCACCTTCCCTGATGTCTTATCTCACTTAAATAAATATTCTTCAAAGAGAGATATATTGAACAGATGGGTAAATTTCAAGATTTAACAACTTCTGGGGACATTATTAGTGTAGTATTAGATGGCAGGTTTATCACCTCTATACTTTAAGAAAGACATTCCATCTTGAAGAATTCTTGGTAAATCTGGCCCTGGTCCCACATAGAAGAGGAGGAAATACACCATAGGCCTTTGAAACCTGGACATTACCCTCCACCCCAGGATCCCTATCTGTGTAACCTCTCTCTTGCAGCAGAATCAGTGTGCTTCTGAGATTCCAAGAAAGGGAAAGAGAAGACCAGAGTGGGATAAGAGAGGAGAGTGACTCTCTGGGGTAACTATGATGGTGATGATGATGAATGACAGTGAAACAGCCTAGTATATGTACCTGGCACAAAAGAAATACTCAATAGCTATGGATCCCTCTCCTTTGATATCTCTGCATGCCCACCCCAATAACATCAGCAAAATGCTGTTGAACTGTGGGTTCATACAACCATGATGGCATGTCAGCAGTGGAAGGGCCCCTGTGGTCTGAGCTGTTCTGGAGGTCCTATGGAGGAGGCTCAGGGACAAGCCCAGAATCAGGGCTCTCAGCATCACTGCACCCTACACAACACACACACACACACACACACACACACACACACACACACACACACACTACCTTGAAAAAGATGAAAAGATGACCAAATTCCATATTCACGGATAAGACTTAGTTCTGTTCTTTTACTTTAAAGTATCCTTCACACTTTCTAGTTTGATTCAATCAACTCCTTTTCAATTGGCTGAGCAAGAGAAAGAGAAAAGAAATTCAGCATTTCCCTCTAATCTTATTCCTTTTCCCTAGGCTGCCAAGCAATAAACCTAACACTTAGTTCCCACAGAGCACTTTGCCATGTGCCAAGCATCGTGCTACATGCTTTTCCCATGACGTGGGTACTAATATTACCCCGTTATATAGATGAGGACTCCAAGATTTGTGAGTGTTTAAAACTTGCTCAAGGACACAGAGATGATAAATGACAGATCCAGGATTTGAACTAAGGTCAGTCTAACTCCAGAATCCCTGGAATTCATTACTGCAGGCCAGAACTCAGGCTCCTTATCCTCGGCCTAATGGTTGCCTGTGGCAGTCTTAATTATAGGCAGGTGACCTCTGATGTAATATAGTCTCTTTGTAGGTCTATTTAGCAGAAAAAAACTACAGTGTATTTCTATGATACCTGAAAAAGAGATTTGTGTGGCCTAGATCCAGAATGAACTTTGAAAATCCAAGACAGCTAATGGGTTCAGGAAAGTTTCTGACTCAAACTAACAGTTTGACAGAGAGGGGCACTGTCAATCAATAAAACAAATTAATTAAGCACAAATACACGACCTCTTATGTTAACTCAAACAGTTCTTCCTTCTGATAGAGCATTTTGGCTTTGAGAATATGAAGGATAGCCAGGAGACTACACATGGCATATCCAGCACAGTTAAAGGATATGAAGAAGCTTAGCTGGAGAAGTGGTGCCTCCCAATCCCCCAATCATTGACAACCACCTGTGATCAAAGGAATAAGGGGCCACTGGACCTCAGGATTGGTTCTTTGGCTCTCTTTCCTTTACCCATCACTTCAACATAATGAAGATTCCAAAATCTCTATCTCCCAGCTATATCAAGCCCCAGAATTCAGTATTCAAGGGCCCACTGGCCCCCTCCAGTGGAATGATCTTCGATTCTCATCATCTTCTTCCTACCTTCTTCAAACTCCTATGTCCCTGGTCTCAGTGACTGGCAGCACCTGCACCTAACTCGTTTCCTAGTTAGCAGCCATGCACCTAACTCCTCTTCCTCCTTGCCCATTCCACATGCACATTTCATCAAGACTTGCTGTGGTGGAGATAGTACAACATGGTAGTTAATGAAGGGCATGGGCTTTGGTGTCAGAGAAAGCTGAGTATGAATCTGAGTACAGCAATTATTAGTTGTGCACCTTGGGCAAGTAAGGTAATCACTTTCACACTAATTTCCCTCATCTGAATAATGGGAACAACAATGCCTCCCAGAGTTATTGTAGGCATTTAATTGAATAACATAAACACAGTCAAGTATCTGTATTTATAACTTCCCAGGCCCACTTCTCTCCAACTCACTGCCACTTTCTAAGTTTAGGCCCTCACCATTTCTCCCCTGACTATGAGAACAGGCTCTTGGTTGTGCCCCAGCCTCTAGATGCTCCCCAAATCCATTCTCCACTCCACAACCAACGCAATATTAGTAAAGACAACAGGACCTCAGTAGCATGCAACGATACACCTTGTCCAGTCTTCCCACAGAAAGTAAAATAAAACAAAAACTTTTATGTAGTGATGGGTGTAAGAGAGGTCCAGTTCACGAGGCACAGATGAGCAATTGGTGTTACCCTTTTGCTGAACTCCTTTAAGAATATAACAAAAGTTGTAGATCTTCTCCCAAAATATTCAGAAGCTCCAGGAGATACACAGACTCCAGGTTCAAAGACTTAGAACATTCTTTGACCTGGCCTTTGGCAACTTCATAGCTCTTCATCAACCTGTCCTGTACGCTGACTAACCTCAGTCACTGAGGATTCAAAGTTTGAAACAACACATTTCTTAATTTGCATATTCAGGGTCCCCAAATTCTGGCAAGAGAGTTCAGCAGTCAGCTCAAGGCACTTTTCCCAGAAATAGACGGCACCTCTGAAGGGTTCTTAAAGAGAGTAGCATAAAATCATAATCAGTCATGCACTTGAAACTCTCAGAGGTTCTTTCGGCCTCAACAGGTGCTGGCTAAGAAATTGCACGTGGCCATCTGAGGAGAGGCAGCATGGAAGTGTAGGAAACCTGAGTTCTCAGGTTTGTCCCCATGACTCCCCTTCCCCACGTGCCCCAATATGGTCATGGTCACTCCTGATCCTTGGGAGCATCACAGTGACAACTTGTAAGGCCTGAATTTTCAGCCATCCACAGATGTTTCCCATGTCAAAGCCCAGGTCTTACAGGATCCCAGTTCCACCTCTCAGGACAACCCAAGGTTTGGAAGCCAGTGTCACTGGGTCTCTTGTCTTCTCCTTTGTTTGACAATTTAGACTCTGACCTCCATACCAATGAGGTCAGGGTCTTTGACAGATAAAGTGCTGGGGTTGGGCCAGACGTGAGTAGGAAAGGTGTCCTTATGGACTTAGAGCTAAGACAGAGAATCATGATGGAGTGTCTAGATACTTCCACATTGACAGGCCTTTCAATTATGGGCATTCACATCCTGAAGCGAGCCTGTCCTGACAGAATAACTCCATAGGACACTGGCTAGTGTTTTGCTTTTTCCTCTGAAGAGCCAACTTGCCCTAATGTGGGAGTGATAGTCCTTCCTCTGATGTGTCTTGTTGTCATCATTGTCATCATTATCATCACCACAATAATAGCAACAACTACTGTCACTATTTATCGGGCACTTACTACATGCCCAATACGCAACAGTAACTCATTCTGCATATTTACCTCATATTATTCCTATAAATATATACTATTATCCACATTGTACAGGTGAGAAAAACAGAACTCATAGAGCACTGAAGTATGTCATTTGATTCTTTAGAGTCCATGGACCATCAACCATGCTTCACTGCCATATGTATCATCTCAATTCCACCCTCATTATAGAATGAATAATTGGGAACAATAAGCCCACTTGGAGACACCTTCTCCCATCAGAGGACATTCATTTCCTTGTTGAATAAATGGCATTCATTTATTCAGCAAGTATTTCTGAGTGGTCACTCTGTCCCTGTACTTTCCCCAGGTTTGCTCACAGGGACGAACGTGAAGTACATGGGCCCTGCACTCAAGGATGAGACAAATCCACCAAAAGTCAATGTCCTCCAGGAGGCCACCAAGGTCTCTGCCATCTAGCCTTCCCTCCTGGCCCCACCCCTTTCATCTTGTTGAACATTTCAACAGATGAATTTAAAATATAGTCAATATACACATTAGAAAAAGGACAAACCTCCAATGCTTCGAAATTATAGATCCATCATTCTTAATCTTCTACAACAATACTTCACCCTCAAAAGCAGTAAGTGGGAGATTCTTAAGAGTAGTATTTTATGTAAGACACTAATTTAAAAATTGGTAAATGGGTTTAGAGGTTGGATTACTTTGTGGTGACATGGCTGCTGGGTTTAGGTTCAGTTGTGAGTGACAACAACCAAGATAGAAGTTGGTCTCTCTCTGTTCTACTACCACAATCCACAGGCACCTATTGTCCTCCCAGCTCACCACTCTATCATCCAAGGGTGAGACTCTTTGTCTTCATGGTAGATGATGACATTCCCATTCCAGTAATAAGGAGGAAAGGATAAAGAAGAGGCAAAGTGCACCAAACTGGCCCAATGTCATTTCTGCTTACATCCCATTGGCCAGAATTTACTAATATGGCCACACCTAGCTCTTAAGGAGACTGTAGTCTTTATTCTAGTATCCATTTATCCAGATGAAATTTCTACTATTAAGGAAGAAATGATATTGGGGAGGTGATAAGAATCTCTGTTGCAGCTGCTAAGTAGTACTGAGAGGAACCCCGATCTGAGGGACTGCAGAGACCCTACTCCATCAAGACCAGGTAGGTTTTAAGTCTTATTTTTACACCAATGACCATTGGTTCTCTCCTCTTCACTGCATAAAGAAACTTCTAGGTATGATTTTAGAACTTTCTATAACATTTCATTAGCTTTCAATTCAATAGCTAGAAACCATCTCCAAACTAACTTGTATGGTCTTTGGTAGTTTTAAAATATACCTACTAATTCTTTGATACTCCTGCCCTCAAAAGATGGAGACTAATTTCACTCATCTTAAGTGTGGGCTGTATTCCATGACTCACTCTTAATGAATATATATGGCAGAAGAGACAATATGTAACATCTGAGACAAGGCATAAAATGATCATTCATTCTAGGAAAAGCCAAATCCCATGTCATAAGTCACTCAAGCAGTTCTATGGAGAGGTCCTCAAGGAAAGAATTGAGGCCTCCAGCCAACAACCATGTGAGTGAGCTTGGAATTGGAAGGCCCCTGTCAAGCCTTCAGATTATTACAGTCCCAGCAAATGTCTTAACTACAATCTTTTGAAAGACATTTGGCCAAAGCAACCATCTATGCCACTATTGAATTCCTGATCCACAGAAACTGTGACATAAAAATGTTTTTTCATTTTAAATCAGTAAGTTTTGGAGTAATTTGTTATACGGCAATATAGCAATACAGGTCTCAATGTAAATCCAGTGCTCTTCCAGCTTGAGAATTAGAGAAAGCAGAAATGACCATCCTGATAAAGAACGTGGATTTTAAACGGCTGTGTCCCAGCTCAGCATCTGCTTTTAAATGACTTGGAGTAGTGTTTAGATGAGATTCTCTGAATGCCACTGTGAAGGGGAAAGACCAGTGAGCCATCCCTGCTAGAACATATTGCTAATATCACATCCTTGAGTAGCCCCAGGAAACAGTTGAATCTGCTGTTCGCCAATTACCACCAGGAGAAACAGCTCAGTATCAATGAAGCCAACATCAAAATGATGAGTCTTGGCAAACTCTCTTCAGCATCCAGATGGATAATGCTGAACAATTCTACTCAACAGGTTAACTTATTTAGTTATCTGGGGAAGCACGAGGGGGCTTAATTACCTTACTAGATCTATTAGGATGCATGTCTGTTGAGAGTGGAAGGTTCCATAGGAATAATATCAAGGTTGTTTTACCATAGAGATGAATGGTTGGTAACTCTTGTTCCTCAAATATCCCAAGTCAAGGTCATGCTTTATGAGGCAGATCCTTGAACTTTTGTACCAAGATATCACTTCTGAGTACTATCTCAAGCAGGGTTCTTAGCAGTAAGAATCAGAGAAACATATTCTACATGGGTTACTTAGAATCATCTGGTGGGAAGGCTTTTTAAACTACAATCTGCCCTCATCTCTCTGCATCTGGAGAGCCTAAGATTAGCACCTCCTCCTTCACTGAGAATCACCACCATCACAAGCCACTATTACTAGTAAAAATAGATAAAAAAATAAAAATAAAATCCTTAGAAATTTGAGGGTGAAAAAAAGTTGAAAGCCCCCCCAAATCTCTGAAATAACAGTACAAAATGGTTGTATATTGGTTTTTTTTAATTATAGGCCAAAGGGCTCCTATTTAAATGAGAAAACCATTCTTCCAATGGGACACTTTAAGCTGTCATTGGAACAAGGTAATTCGTGTTAGCTTTTTGCTCCAACCAGCTGGAAGCTTGGAGCTAAATTTAATGCTCATTCACAGTAAATGTATTCATTTTAGGGGCCGTCATGTTTTTTTCTTCCTCTTTACATGTGAATTTTTTTTTTCTATTTCTACTCTGACAGCCTTTGCAGTTTATATTTCTTCCTTTATCATATGATGTCTCGATCACTTTTGGAAGCAGGCAGAACATAAATTACAAATGAATAAAATGAAAGTGGCAGGGATGGTACTCAGGTTTCCTTCTTGGCCACAGCTATCAAAATGCATTTTCAGAACAAGATGCAGAAAACCACAAGAAGACTTAAGCAAATGTCCCTTTAAGGAGTGGGCCCTTGGAAGCAGCTACCATCAGAGAAATCCCTCCTTGGCTCTGCTAACAAAGCTTCACAACTCTCCACAAAAGACTTCCCTCTCAAGGCTCAAAGGCAGGTCAAGCCTCCAGGAGGAAGGTACCCAGGTGGATAAAAGGCCCAGGTTGTAAGGCTAATTCCTAGCTCAGGAGCAGAGCTGTATATCTGGCACTCCCACTCCTGCTGGATGATGTGGTTCATTGTGTAGGTTTTATCACCTCCTCTGGAGGAGAGAACTCTGAGCCATCAGCCTTCTCAGATAAGACTTGAGAGCTTCTCTTCTTGTGACGATAATGTTTCTGCCTCCTTAAAACTCTTCTTGAAAAGCCTGTAGAGGGAAGTATCTCAAAAAAGGCATGTAGGGTGTGCCTCTGGGATTTTTAAATCAAGCAGCACAGTAGAGGAGGAAAAAAGGGGGGCGGGGAGGAGACTCTTCTTTACAAGAAAATATATGATGGACCAGATGGGTGGCGGTGGGGAGGGGCTCCTCAGAGCTCACGGCACAGGAGCCAGCCTCCTTCTGGCATGAACTGATGCCCACCATCAGCCCTCCCCGGACTGCACTCTACCTCTGCTCCCAGTGAGGAGCACACTGGGCTCTCACAGAGATTTAAAAATCTCTCTCCACCCACTGAAAGTTTGATTAATCAGCCAAGTTCTCACCCACGTGTCACAGTGGTGGCAGTGATATATATGATGGTGACATGAGGTGCCAGGAAGGCACAAAGGGTCTTATCTAGCAGGGAGGAGAATTCAGAGCACAAAACTTAAAAGGCATGAGCTCTGAAGTCAGGTGGAGTTCGCATCTCAGTTCTAACACATGCTAGTTACGTGACCTCGAACAAGGTTATTGAAAGTCTCCATTTTCCACATTTGCAAAAATGGGGCTAATAATAGTACCTCCATCATAGGATTATTGAAAGGATCAAATGAGTCAACTCACGTAATGCACTTTTTGGACAGTTCCTAACCCATGGTAAGCACTCAATAAACTTCATCTGTGATGATGATCACAACAACGACAATGTTGAAAATTAAAAGATGAGTAGGTTTTTCCCAGGTAGACAGAACATTCCTGACACAAGCAGCTAGAACAAAGGCAGAGAAGCAGGAAAGATCCAGAGGCAGCAGGGAACCATCTGGAAGGCAAGTAGGAAGTCAAAGCAGACAAAAAGGAAGGGTTCAGGCCACACAGGACTTCATATGCTGTGTTACAGTGTTTAGGTATAGCTAACACAGCTGCAGGCTGTAGAGAGCCATTTAAGAATTATAAGCAGAAGTGAAGTTTTAAAGGATAAAGTGCTATGATGGTTGAAAATTAGTTTTAACTGGTTCAGGTAAAAAAATAAATTATTAATAAAAAACTTTTGGTAACTGGCACAAGAATAACCCTCCCACCATGTACAATCATAAAACTGAACAAAATATGTAAAGCAACTGTTTTCAGAGAGTAGACAACAGGTAGCACAGAATTGCAATTGCAGGGAGAAAGGAAATTCACATGGTGAGCCCCAATATCCACCCTGGTTCTCTTCCTGAGGACATTTTCCCAGCCACAGTTCATACTTAGGGGTAGTTGAAGGAGCTATAATCTGTGGGGTAAGGCAGCAGAGAGAAGAAAACTATGCAGAGAGGGGGCTCCAGAAGTCTGTGTCTGTGTTCCCTATGAATACTTGGCTGAAGGCTGGGCTACCCATGTGCAAGTTGAGATTAAACCAGACTGACCAGGAAGCAGGTGCTATGAGGTGGAGAATGGAAAACAGAAACCAGAATTTAAGCAGCCTTAGGAGATGTCTGAAAAATCTCATTAATACCCCAGGCATCCAGCTGAGACACTAGAAAGACCACATCTTAAGAGTAAGGAACACACTCTAAAGGCCTACGGTAGACCTGCCTGAACAAACCCTAAAACCAAGCCCTGACAAGATCCACAAGGAAGACAGAGTCTGGAGGCCGAGTCCCTGCCAAGTTAGAGGCACCTGGGAGATACCTTGGGACTTCACAGATCTACCCCAGCAAAGCATAAAACCAAATCTACACAAGTTTAAGGTGGTCAGCTAGTAACTGAATGACTTACTAGAGTAAAAACCAGCCCCCTTCAGAGAAAGATAGGAGAACACAGAGTCTCTATAATATAACATTCACAATGTTCAGTATAGAGTCCAAGATTAACAGGCATGAAAGAAACAAGAAAAGTTGACCATCTGAAAAAAGGAGACAATAAAAACCAACCCTAAGATGGCTTAGAGCCTAGCTGTTGGCTTTTGGACATAAAGACATTAAGGAACTATTATAAATATAGGAAAATATGTCTAAAGAATTGAAGAAAAATATTGTTTTAATGAGTAAACAGAGTATTTCAGAAGAGAAATGGAAACTATCAAAAAGAACATAATTAAAATTCTAGAACTCAAAAAATTATGTGTGTATGTGTGTGTGTGCGCGTTGGGAGAATGGGAAAGAGAGAGAAAGCAAATGCTGTGATATTAACAATTAAATGAAGAGTATGCAGGCATTCACTGTACTTTCTAAAACCTCTGTAGATTTGAAAATTTTTTAAAATTAAAAAATATTAAACATATATTTATATATTTGTAGGACAAGACGAAAAAAGTTGTAAGCAGAGAGACAACCTAATAAAGTATGTATTTGAGAAGCTTCCCTCTAAGGAAATGGAAGTGGATTGATATGGGAGGATATCATGGACAAGGCACAAGGAGATGAACTTCCAGAGACTAGTTGCCTAGGAGGTGGGGACCCGGCCCAAGACAATAGCAATGTGGTTAAACAGGAAAGATAGTTAGGAGATAAGGTGAGAGGTCAAGATCTGCAGGACTTTGCCAATTATATGCAGAGAGCAAGAGAAAAAGAGGAACCAAGGATGACTCTCAAATTACCCTGCGGCTGACTGGGTATAAAGTGATATCATTTCCTGAGAAAAATTCCAGAGGAGGGCAGTTTTGGAGAAAAAAGAAAATCAGTTCAGCTTTGGGTCTTTAGAGTTTAAGGAACTTGTGGGACATCTGCACAGGACTGTAGGTAGCAGGTCTAAAATGCAGGAGGGAGGAAGGGATTGAAGATGCACATCTTGAGGCAATCAGCACAAAGATCCCCTTTGGGACAAGAAAAAACAACCCCAAGAGACAATAGTGCATAAGGAATGGGCAGAAGATGAGGGGCACACAGGAACAGTGGAAATGACAAAGAGGTAGAAAAGAGGTGGAAGGAGAGTCAGCCAGCGACATGGATTCCAAAGCAGTGACAAACTTCAAAAGCAAGGGTGTGAGCAGCACTGCCAGATGCTGCAGAAAGTCAAGAATAAATACTGAGGGTCCATTGGATTAGGCAAACAGGGGTCACTGAGGCAGTGACTCTGGATCAGTCTAAATGAAGTTTAGCCAGCTACTAAAATAGGGCTTCGTGACGGAAAGGTGGCAGATTGATACATCCACTCCCAAACTCAAATTAATACCCCAAAAATATATGTATAGCCACATCACCAGAAATATTAACCTTGAGACATGTACACATGTCAGAGGCTGAGGAGAATTTTTGCTAATTGCAACACCAATGAAACTGGAGAAACACAATTGCCACCCACTGTGGGAACTACAGTGGCACATATGGAAGGAAGACATCGACCCATCACCACTGGCCCTGTCAGGTCTCAGAGGCTACACTGATGAGCAAATCGAGCAGTTGCTCCCTATTTCATAGCAACTGTTTTCCATGATGATCTAGTCCCCAACCCAAACCCACCTCAGCAGCACCCTTTTGCTAAGCTCATTTACGGAACACAACTCTCAAAGAATAACTGGAGTCACAGGTTGGTATGTCCCATCGTGTATGATTTGCAGAGGGGAGATGAGAACCAGAATGTACCTGGGATCGCTGAATGCTGGATACTAGTTTGGAAACATGAAGGAGAACCGGAGAGGGGAAGCACAAAGGAGTTAGACAAATCTGTGACCTAGGGAGTGAACTCAACAGTCGGGACAATCAAGACCCCACCTCTGCCCAGCAACCATGAACCAGGTGAATGTCTCCTAGAAACTGGATTCTCCAGCTGGGGCAGAAAAGGGGAAAGTTATCCCAGGGCTGAGATAAAGTAAAGGTGGAATGAAGAAAGCTAAAGATTCTTTGCAAACCTTGTTTGCTAACAGATACGGGGCCTACAGAGAACTTTAATTGTTAAGACACAAAGCAGAACAGCAAAAAGCAAAAAGGACCATATAAAAACATCTCCTAATGCAAAATAAAGGTAGTATATAATTTATGATAATAACAGAAGAGACTTCCATAAACTGTGTACAAGTTGTTCTGAATAAGACAAAGAGTTGGAAGAGAGTAAAAAAAATATGGCCCCAGTAAAACAGGAAGAGAGAGCCATGAGGAGAGCACATCCTAAGAGCACAGCAGCAACAAAATGGAGGACGCTTAGAGTATGTCCTAGCAGCTGCAAACTGGAAACAACTCGAACACCTGTCCAGAATAACAGATAAATAAATTGAGGCTTATTTATAGAAAATGGAACACATACATTAATGACAATGAATGAACTTCAGCTACCGTCAAAAAACATGGTTGAATCTTGCAAATATAATGTTGAGGACAAGAGGCTGGACACAAAAGAAGAGATATGGCATGACCCCACTGAGCTGAAGGGAAAACCAAACACACTTCAGCGATGACAGAACGTCAGGACAGTGGTTGTCTTCGAGGAAGAGAGGTTGGGGAGGGCCCTCGGGGACTGCAGGGTGCCAGTAACACCTCATTCCCTAACCCAGGTGGTTGGTGCATGTTTCACGTTCCATAAGAACTGAACTGCACATTAGTAGTTTTCTGTATCATACTGTATTGTACTGTATTTTATTATACTGTATTATATTCTATATTCTGTGGTATACATTGACCAAAAAGTTGGGAAAAAAAGGAGAGCTACTAAAACAAAATCAGGCTACAAATAAACTGAAACTTTCATCTATAAGCAAAATAGGCTCTAAAGGTAATAATAAAGAAATTTTTTGAATGGCTGCAGACAACTGAATCAGTCATGTGGAAGACAAACTTAAGAATGAATGCAGAAATGCAAAAAGGGAAAAATAATGTGAGAAGAGACACATATTGTGGAAAACAAAGAGTGAAGATCCAGCATTAAATGGAAGGCATTCCTGAAGAAAAAACAGAAATAACAGCCATCAAAGATGTGAGAGCAAACTAAGCTAAGCTAAAAGGAAGACCCAAGACAGCCATCTGAGGGGCTGACACTGTTACTGGCAAAAATAATGTGAAATACCCAAACTCAGACATTTCACACCAGCCATGAGGGAGCTGTGAGGAGAGCATGCCCTAACATCACAGTTGCACAAGAGACGGCTGAGTTATATCTGAATAGCCCCAAACTGGAAACAACCCAAATATCCACCTGAATCGAACAGATATAGAAACTGAGGTATATTTATATACAATGGAATACCACATATCAATGAAAATGAATGAACTTCAGATAGAAGCAAATTTAATTAAGATTAGGATAGCAGAACAAGATTATTCAATAAATAGCATTGAGAAAACTGTTTTGAAAAAATTATAATTCCTATGTGTAATAAAATTCCACATGACACACTCTAAAATGTACAAGAGACTGCTTATAAATTTTGTATGTTGTAATTGAGAAAACTGTTTTGAAAAAATTATAATTCCTATGTGTAATAAAATTCCACATGACACACTCTAAAATGTACAAGAGACTGCTTATAAATTTTGTATGTACATAAACTCATGGGTAGATTGCAAACTCCTCAGGCACAGGCAACAAACATGATACTTAGTTGATTTCCTCCTCCACCCAGAAATCATTTGGGTAAACATTCCTGGAATGAATGAATGAATAGGAATGAGTAAATGAATGAATATGAATGAATGAATGAATGTCTCAACCAATTCCTCGTTGCTGAGTTTGTTGGGTGATTTCCAACTCCAATTTGGCCAACTTGATGCAGCTTTGCATTATTTCCTCCTGATCTTTGTTTAAAGAGAAGAAATAGAAACTTCCCAGAGTGAACGGCAGCTGGAGATGGTCTGCGTGGAGAGTGGCTCTTTTCACGCCTGGTCTCAGAGGGTAATCACTCAAGGACTGGGTGCCTTTGACCCTTACACTGAAGAAAATGGGCATTCCATCCCTAGTGATGAACACTAATCAGGTGGGGGAACCTGTCCCACGTAACCCATATGCAGAAAGCTAGAGCCACTGCGGGGTGGGGAGAGGGGAGCAGTAAGGGAGGACAGTAGCTGGACCACAAAGGATGCTTCAATGTCCAGCAGCGTCCAATACACCAACTCCCTGTGCAACACCACACATCCTCTGAGGATAAAAGAGTGGCCCCGAGCTGCAGGACTTTAGGGCTTGGCTTGACACGAGGCAGGCCCAAGAGAACAGCAAACAGCAAAAACCTCAGAAACTTCCGCTTCCCCAAGAACCAACCCACGGTCATCTAAACTGATTTGGGCCAGTTCGTTTGCAGACCCTGCCACCTGCTCTAAACTCAGCATGCATCTGCACAGCCCTGCCCAGAGCCCCGAGGTGCTCATAATAAAGCACGAGCAGTCATAACTCAGGGTTCACCTTGGCAAAAAATAGATAAATAAGCAGAAGGAATCTTCTGTCAGAAAATAAATGGCCCTTCTCCAAGCTAAGAGCCTGGATTACCTTCCTGAAGGACAAACACAGCATCCTCACTTGCCAGCCTCAGGCCATAAAGCCCAGCTTCGCTGGATCAGGGACCCCGACCAGGGCTTCCACTGCTAAGTCTGCCCACCTGGGCTGGAGGGCTGTAGCATCACTGCCTGCTCACCGCACCTGCGGAGAAGACGTGCTTCAGCCCTGCTCGGCTGCCTCGGCCTGAGTGAAACCAGCTCCTCGGCTCTACTGCTTGCCCAAGAACATGGAGGCCATTTCTGCCAGGCACCCCAAGCGAGGAGAAGGGCTGAAAGCCAGCCATCGTCCTCTTGAAAAGCTGTGTACCCCAGAGGTGCCCAGATTTAACAGAGAAAAAAGCCTTGGAGAAATCATGTCTTGATTATTCATGGCAAAGTGGAGAGGGAGGAAGGAGGGAGATGTGAAAGCCAGGATGTGTGAAAGCCACAGATGATTTCCCAACTTCATTTGGTTGGTATTCACAGCCTCTTCAAGAGGCACCAGTTCTCGGGGCCTCCACTCAGCAGGGCCCCACCATGAGGCTCCCAGTCCTTCCTGCTACCTGATGACTAAACCCAGGGAACCTACTCAAACATGACGCAAACCCACCCAAATCAGTGCATCACCTGCCCTAATCTCCACTCCCAGGGTGCAGGAAAGCCTGGGCCTCACCTTGCCTACCAAACGCAGCCAGCCCAGCCTGGGCCTTCCGGTTTTTTTTTTGCTTTTTTTTTTGTTAGGAAGATTGTCACTGAGCTAACATCTATCTCAATCTTCCTCTATTTTGCATGTGGGACACCTCCACAGAATGATATAATGAACGATGTGTATGTCCACGCCCGAGATCCGAACCTGTGAACCCAGGGCTGCTAAAGTGAAGCATGTGAATGTAACCACTCTGCCATGGGGCCAGCCCCTGCCTCGGCCTTCTTTACGGTCACCAGGCCAGACTCACTTTGGAGGTGGTCAGGGCTCTATTGCTTCCTTCTGTGTCCTGTATCCAAATGTCCGTTGGCCAACTGAAGGCCAGGAGATCCGAAGGGCCTGCTCTTCTCTCCGGCCACCAGTCTCTGTCCAGACTGCAGTGAGCAGCTGCTGGCCCGAAGGAGCCAGGCTCCTCCCACATCACTCCCACATCCTCTAACATCCCAGCCTCTCCTCGGACCCAGCCCTCCTGCGTTCCTGTAAATAAGCACACTCTAGAGAAGCAAGCACACCAAGAGGACAAGAGCAGGAAAACTATCCCTGGGCCCTAACCTTCGCTTTCCTCATCTCCCGCTGATCAGGAAGCAAGTTTGGCCTCCCTGACCCAGAGCCGCATCTCCCAACTTCCCCTTGTGAGAACTGTGCACAGAGAAAGCACACTTACAGAGCAAAGATGTGGGCCATCTGGGGTAATTTTGACTTCTCTGTTTTAGAAAGTAAATTTAAACTTCACGGTTTAAAATGGTGTCACACGAAACACAGCACTCCAAACACTAGGGAAAACTGATTCTGGTTTGGCCTCAGCAGATATAGCACCTAGGTACAGCATCTGGCTGAACCAACCTAATTCTCTATTCTAGAAAAAAATTCCTTCTTCCTCTTTTTAATTTTTTCTAATCAAAGGGTTAGTTTACCCATGGGGAGACTGTGGGGCCCTGTCCCAGGATGAATGTGGTCCTCGTATTCCCAGGTTTGTTCCCATCCCTAACCCTGCCCTGAGTACCCAGAGCTGTACTGTGTTGCAAAGGGACAGGGGCAATTAAAATAATTGCTGTCCTTCCCACCTTGACATGGCTTCCAGATGATTCTGATCTGGATAAGGATTCAGAGCACCATGGCCACAAGTCAAGAGACAGCAGTTAGCAGGGCTTCAACCTCCCCTGCACCTGGGCCCCATCGTAAATGACAATATGAAAACACGACAACACTACTGGCGACAAAGATTCCATAACCTGGAAAATACATTTTGGGAGTTGAAGGCTATCCCCTCAGTCAGTATCCAAGAAACCAAAATATTCACCATAGATCTTTCAGGCTATAAGTTCTGTCCCACACAAAGAAGTCACTTAGGCAGATTTATCTCTGAACTCTTTCCCATTGTACCACGGTTAGATTTGGACACAACTGGTGGGCAGAGCCTGGTGCTTTCACCTTAGATGCACAATAGCCACAAATGCCTCCCTTGGGTGGCTAACCTCCCAGACAGGGCTGGCTCCTTACCGTCTAGCTCCTCCACAGAGATGTTAGCAAGCTGCTCGCTGTCGCTGCCAGCAGAGAGAGAGCGGTTGAGGTAATTCCCCTTGTACAACAGGCCAGCGGTCACATGGTGGAAAGGCATCTTCTCCCTGTTCACAGGAGAGCAGGGGGCGGGGAAAGAGACATCATCATTCATTCTTCCTTTCCTTCCTTCAAGGACCACCTCAGTTTTCAGATGGCCAGTGTCACTTTTAAAATAACAATAACATTTCTAGAGGGAAAGTCAGAAAATTCCAGGGTCCCCTTGGCCTGAACAATCTTAAATGATCTCAAGTTCTATCCTTCCCTTCAATTCATGTCTTACTTCATTTTTCCCATTTAATTATGAATTTGAACCATGTTGTCTTTGCAGACTGTGGGACACCATGTCATCATAAAACCCTCTCTCCATGCAAACAAGAATACGCCCTGCTCCTTTTCTTGGCCTGATAAACTCTTTCTCAGTCCTTGTCAGAAAGGGCTATGCATCCAAGAAATGCTGGGCTGCCCAGGGACAGGGTGTCCTGGCTGTGACCATGGGGAGATCCAAGCGTTTCTCTTCTCCCAGGTAAAGCAGGTGTTCCACTCACACAGCACTCACAGAGCGGGGAGATGCCCGGGCTCTAAGTAAACACATACAGCAGTCTGCACCTCTGAGAAGTAGCCCCCACACTGCCTGGGATGCAGACGCCTGCTTGTATGAGTGGCTTACGAGCACACCCCTCTGAGATACCACTCACACCTGCCCTGCTGCAAAGGTAAGTGATGCCTTACGGTGCCCCAGAACGAAGCAGCTTCCAGCATTCTCACAGGAAACTAAAGCATCCCCTTGGACCAGAATAACAAGCCCTCCAGGCAAAGCTCCTCTGCCCAGGCAGCCACCACTGGGGCTTAGAAGTTCCCACAAGCACAAGGCAGGCCGGAGCCTCCAGGCTAAGGTAGGGGGGAGGGAAGAGAGGCATAAGGAGAATGAAAGAGCAGGCACAGAACAGAAAGAGGAAGGGCAATTAGAAAGGTGGGCCTCTCCACAGCAGAAAGAACCCGGCTGTCATGATAGGTGAGTCACTGAGCACATAAGGTTCTGCTTCCCCATGTGGAAAGGGGGCTAAGAGGACCAAGGACCGATAAGCCTCTGAGCGGAATTAGGGAATGGGTAGGAAGTATGCGGAGTGAATTATAAGGGACGGGTAAAGGACACCTTCTGAACAGAGCTCCAGAAGGGTCAGCTGGGCAGCACGGGAAGAAGTAATCTCCCCGCCACTGAGGGCATTCAAGGAGAGGCTGAGGGCCTCCCACCAGGGGTTCTGTGGGAGAGAAATGACCCCTGAGCTCTCTCCCCATACACCTATCAGACTCGTGTATGTCACTTTAGAGTCCCCTTGGCACTAAAGTTTTCATCTGTACCATAAGCTGAAGTGGCCCAAGCGGCCCCTCTGGGCACTGCTGGGTAACAAGGTGTAAATTACAGGAAAAGACAGCCAACAGAAGGTTAGTCTCTGAGGATGACTGCTCAGGGCACCCAAACCTTGCCATCCCTCAGAGCACACTCAAGTCACTGATCACGGGATGTTGGAGCTGGCAGGCACTAGGGAGTGAGGGCTCCTGTCTTCTCTTCCCTGGGACACCACTGAGTGACAGGCCCTGCAGGACACCCCCTCCACTCTCTCCCTCCAGTCTAGAGCACACACCAGCATGTCCCTGTTTGGGCTGAGAGCTGCTGACTTAGAGACCAACCAACGAGACTCCTAAAAGTAACAGGGCTTGACCAAGAGCACAAAGCCAGTTAGTGAAAGAATCAGTTCTGGAACACAAGCCTCCTTAGTGCTACTGCAACTAAGCAGCCTCGGCTGAGCACTAGACAGTTCCATCCAGACGTCAAACTCTCATTTCAAACCCAACATGTCTAAAAATGAATTAATTATCTTCCAAAAAAATACACCACACTTCCTGATTCCTTTATTTCTATGAAAGGTACTTTGCACTCATCATACAACTGGGAGAACTCTCCCAAATGTTCTGGGCCCCGAAAAGTAAAACAGACACATGGCTGAGGCAAGAGGCAGGTGTCAGCCTCCCAACCACCCTTAACTCTTTCCACAGCTAACAAATTATACCTCCCCAAGCCGATCACAAATGGCCGGATGCTAGATACAAAGTGTGCACACATTTGCCAATTATAAGGGGTATATCTTTAGCTGATTATCAGTCAGACCTCACCCTCCCAGCCGTTGGGGAGGCTCTCTCTACGCATAAATAGAATTCAAGAATCTTTCTCTGCAAGGACGCTTCAATTACCATCTCTTCTTGTCTCTAAGTTAAATTTCAGACCAAAGAGGTTTAAAAGTGAGAATCAGACATACGAGTTAGGCCACTCCTGACCATTGTGCTGTGGTCATTTCAGTGTGGACAGGTTCCCAGTCTTGGGGATGAGAAGTCAACACCGGTTAACGCTTCCTATGTGTTTCCAGCTTCCCCCTCAGCACTGGCCCCCCAAGATCCTGGAGCCTCACCAGCTGTTATTTTAACCATCTTATAAGTCCTTCATAAACATGCAAAGACACCCTCACTGATCTTATCTAATTTCACTACCCAGAGAGAGCCCCACGCAGGTGAGTAGAGGCGCTGACAGCCTTCCTTCCCATTTCGCCACTCATCACGTTAGTTCCCCAGCATTTTGTAAATATCTTCCCATTACCGCCTTTATCTGGCTGTCTGAAGCTTTGGATTCACCACACAAATTTTTACAGCCTCAGTTACAAGGTTATACTCAAACGAACATATCCAAGCCACTCCCTAGCAGATAGTGCAGAGAAAACTGGTCATATCTGAATCCCACTTGATAGATCAACACAATTTGCTTCCGGAAAAATCAGCTTACAAAATTAGGTACACATTCAGTTCATCAGTCTCTGCAGCCAAAATGCTCAAAGTCCAGCGGGAAGTTCCAGAAATGTGCAAGTGAACTATCCATATCGATAAATAAAGTCATGTTCAGGAAAGGGAAGAACATTATCCCAAGTAAGCTAAAAACAGCTGCTGCAATTAAGGACTAAATTTTGCTCCAAGCCACTGATGGAGCTTTAAGAGCCCAAGCTTTAAGAGCCTCTCTTTGGCTAAGGAAGGGAAACATACAAGTTCACCAGCAAAGACAACCATGGTGTTGAACTAAAACTTAAAGACGGATCCTTACGTGGAGGTGAAAAAATATAAATATTTTCAACAGCAATTTTACTCATTGAGAAATATTAAAGAGATTGTTTATCATGTGAATAATTTGTATTTTTGGTAGGGCAATATGGTTTCATGGTCAAGAATCAGGACTTTCTCATCAAAAACAGTGTTAGATTTAAATCATAGCTCTGCGCTTAATAGCCATGTAGGTAAGTTACTTACCCTCTGTAAGCCTAGGTCTCATTCTCTGTAAAAGTAGGGTTTTGATACATACTGAATAGTATTTTTGTAAATATGAAATAAGATAAGGTATGGAAAGCACCAGACTTAGCACCAGGCACATTCTCAGTAAATATCATCAGTAAATTACTTGCTAAGGATTCTGTGAAGCAGGATCCAGGACAAAGCAGGTCTTGGATGCATTAGGTGGAAGATAAAACATGCTGGGTTTTGAAGGAGGGTCAGTAAGGACCTGGCAGAGGGGGAGCTTCAGAGAGAAGCTGGCCGGCTTGGTGCATCACGGTGCTGAGGGATCCGGCGTGTGAGCAGCAGAGCACCAGGGGGTGGTGTCAGCAAGCAGCTGGCTGAATCTGGAGGAGGAGGCTGTTTGAATGGAAAGCATCAGAGCTGAAGAAGAGTCTATTTCCTGGGCTCCAGGGAGGCTGGCTCCATGGTCACATAATGGACAAGGTGTCGGGAAGTTAAAAACAAAAGAGGTAGCTCCTGTTTTCAGGATCCAGGAACTGGTACATTTCTTGGCAGAGTAATAAGCTGAAGAGCCCCGTTCACAGTGACTTGAGATGATGCCCTGCAGCGATGGTTTATTTTATCTGTCAACTTGACTGGGCCACGGGGTGCCCAGATATTTGGTTAAATGTTATTCTAGGTGTGTCTGTGAGGATGTTTCTGAATGACGTTAATATTTGAATGGGTCGACTGAGTAAAGCAGACTGTCCTCCCTAATGTGGGTGGGCCTTACCTAATCTGTTGGAGGCCCGAATAGAACATAAGGCAGAGTTAGGGAGAACTCATTCTCTCTGCCTGACTGCCGAGCTGGAGCACGTCTTCTCCTGCCCTTGGACTTGGACTCAGATTCAGACTGGAGTTTACACCATAGGCTCCCCTGGGTCTCCAACTTGCCAACCGCAGATTTTGAGACTTCTCAGCCTCCACAATCATGTAAGCCAGTTCCTTATAATAAATCTCTTTCTATACATACTCTGTTGATTATGTTTCTCTGGAGAACGCAGACTAACATACCTTCCACATTTTTTCACTACAGTACCTAAGACCCTGGCACATTGCTATAGTCTGATATTATTATTCTGGACAAAGAGTGTACCAAACATAATTCTGCATGGCCTCTGAAACAGTGCTACTCAAAGTGTGGTCTGTGGACCACAGCCAGTCGAACACTGTTTGTTGCTGGTCTGAATGAGATAAGCACAGGAATTGAGAGAATGCATTGAAATTTTTATAGCATTGTCCAAAGATCTAAGCATGTGACCAGTTGACTTGATTTTTGTATATCGTTGCTTTTTAATTTCTTTTTACAGTGATTCATTCTTACCTTATTTTACAAAAGTATCAGTCTGCCAAGGACTGGAACTTTAAAAAAAAAAAAACTAGTCTTTCCCCACTAACAGTTTAAGAAGCACTGCTCTAAAGTATTTAAGTTGCACAAATTTCTGGTAATGGACCACAAAGAGAAGAGGAAAGATATCCAGAGAAATGCATTTTAACTTGTCTCCGATACTTTTTCAAAGAACTTAAGATTTTTTAAAGTCTTAGATGGACTTTGGAAAGGAGCTGCAAGACCTCAGCTGAAGTCTGGGCTCTCGGTAGAGTGTCTGGAGTGTGTGGAATCTACTGCAGACTTGACAGGGGTTCCTGTCCTCTAATTACCAGACATACAAGGGGCTATGTTGACCTTGCATTCTAAAGTTAAAGAGCCTAGCCGACCCCGATAAGGCCTTTGTCAAATTCCCCTAAAAATACCCACGAAGGGACACAAAACTAACGATATTCCTGACAGCACCAGGGTATGGAAGAAGCTTCCATTAAGTCACCACATTAGGATTAGAATGACAAATAATCAGTGGCATACCGACACTTTGAATTCAGAAACTAAATAACAGAGTCAGATAGTAAAGGGATAACAAGAAATTTTTATCTACCCAAATTCTCTTCTTTTTCAGCGACTCAGGGATGACCAACCATGACATCAGAGAATCACTCTTCTGGCTACGTTGGAATTGCTTTTTAAAAGCAGCCAAGGTCAAATCGCCACTGTCCTTAGCACCACGGTGAAGCAGGAACCCCCTTCCTCTAGCTACTCAGGAATCATACCTCCCATATGCAACACGGATAGCAATGGAAGGGTGTGAGGCATGGACCATGGACCCTACACAGGAAGATGTGAAATTTGCTGCAGGCACGGGTGTTTGTGAGAACGACCCTAGGAGCAATGACCTACGGGGATTATGGCTTTTTTTCATGCATTGCTTTTGATTAAGGAAGTACTGCAGAAGACCTCAGATACCCCAGAAATGTCTGTCTCCTCCTCAGAGTCCAAGATTTAAGTTATAGGGACAAGAAGATCCCATCTTACTCCAGCAAAGATGCACTAGAGGAATGCCAGCTAGACCCTGGGTGTTTGCCAAGCACTTATAAAACAATTGTGTTCCCTTGTTAAGATCCTGCAGGGGCATGCCAATTGGCAAACAGGGTTTGGATGGAGCTCAAATCAGATAGCAATGAGTAAGCAGAAAACACCAATGTGGGGGTTTGTATAAAAGTTCTGCATCGTTAGAGGAGGAAGCACTTTCAAGAAGATGTAGACCAAGAAGCATATTGTCAACAATGATACGATAAAGAAAGAAGACAATTTTACAAAGTTTCTGGTTATGTCCTTAAAAACAAGTAAAAAAGCAGGTTGTCTACGAAATAAGAATGCAAATTCACAAGGAAATATCAGAATAAGGTGAGGAGATATTAAGTCAAAAAGAAAGACATTAGGTTAGAGGCAAGCTGATTTGGAAAAGGTGCAGACCTTTGCAAAGCAAAGAAGACATCCCAAAACAGTAGCAGAATGAAAATCTACATTAATAGCAATAAATATTATTTCAAACAAACAGAAAATTCAGCAAATAATATAATGCTCCCATGGACTCACCACCCAGATTGAACACAGGCCAATATTTCGCTTTATTTGCTTCAGATCTTTTTAAAGAAGTAATGTATTACATTGAAGCCTTGCCCATCTATTCTATTCTTCCACCTCCCTCCACAACTACACCTCTATTCTGGAGGTGGAATGTATCCTTGCCCTCCATGTTTTTAAGTTTTTCTGCATTTAAATGTAACCATATAGAATATATTATAGTATTGCTGTATATACCTTTAAATTTACATCAATAATATCACACCATACATATGCTTTTGCAACTTGCACAATTCACTCTATATTAAATTTTAGAAATTTATCAAAATCCATAAACACACACTTAGTTAATTCTATTTTAACTTCTCCATTGTTTTTCCATTGTATAAATATATTGCAATTTATTTACCCATTATTCAATTGACAGAAAAGTATGACGCAATGAATATCCTCAGGTGTGTCTTTTTGTATACATTTGCAGGAACTTCTCTAGCCTACATACCTAGATACAGTATTACTGGATCTTGCCAAATTGTTCTCCATAGTGGTTGATTTACCTATTGCCACATCACAAATTATCTCTGAACTTAGTGGCTTAAAACAACAAATATTTATCATCTCACAGGTTCTGTGTGTCAGGAATCAAGAGTTGCTTAGCTGGGTGGTTCTGGCTCAGGAGGCCTCCTGAGGTTGCAGTCAAGACATTGACCAGGTCTACCACCATCAGAAGATGTGATTGGAGACAAAGGCTCCAACTTCAAGAAGGTTCACTCACTTAGCTGTTCATAAAAGGTCTCACTTCCTTTTGGGCCTCGCCATAGGGCTGCTCAAGTGTTCTTATGACTTGGCAGCTGGCTTCCCCTGGACAAGTGATCCAAGAGACAGATGGAGGGAGCTTTTATGACTTGGTGTCAGAAATCATACACCATCACTTTTGCCACATTCTATTCATTAGAAGCGTCACTAAGTACAGCCCACACTCATGGAGTGGGGAATTAGGCTCCACTTTTTGAAAGATAGAGTATCAAAGAATTTGTGGACATATTTTCAAACCATCATAGTGGTTGTGGCAATTTATAGACCACCATTAGTCTAAAAGCATGTCTGTTTCCCCAGTAGTCTTGTCAACACTTGGTATTATCAGACTGTCCCATTTTCCTTAATTGGATTTCCCTGATTGCTAATTTAGGCATCTTTTTATATGGTTTTTGGCCATTTTTATTTCCTCTTCTATAAATTTGCTTTTCATCTTTATCCACTGGGTTGTTTATCATCTTTGGATTGCTTTGTTCTTCCATGTTATTGTCCAATATTTCAGTTCAACTTTACTCTTAAACCCCCCAAAATTAATCATTATTGTTGTTGTTGTTATTGTTGCATGTTACAACCAATGCTTATCTAAACTTTCCCACAAGTTTACCAATTTTTCTGTTTACTGTTGCTTCTTGCAGAACACTCTTTCCTTCTGGGTTCAATTCCCTTCTCAATGAGGGGAATTTAGCAATTTTTTCATTGAGGAACTGCAAATGGAAAGCTTTTTAAGTCTTTGTCTTTAAAATGTCTATATCTAGGGAGCCGGCCCCATGGTGTAGTGATTAAGTTTGGCACACTCTGCTTCAGTGGCCTGGGGTTCACAGGTTTGGATACTGGGCCTGGACATACACCACTCATCAGCCAGGCTATGGTAGCAACCCACATACAAAATAGAGGATGATTGGCACAGATGTTAGC
Source organism: Equus asinus (assembly GCF_041296235.1). Lineage (NCBI taxonomy): Eukaryota > Metazoa > Chordata > Mammalia > Perissodactyla > Equidae > Equus > Equus asinus. The sequence goes on from NC_091803.1 coordinate 22,575,413, forward strand.
TCAGGGCTAGTCTTCCTCAAGCAAAAAAAAAAAGAGGAAGATTGGCAACAGATGTTAGCTCAGGGTTAATCTTCCTCACCAAAAAAAAAACAAAAAGAAAAAGGTCTATATCTCAATTTCATTTTAATTATAGTTCAACTTGGTAAAGAATTATAAGCTAATTATTTCCTTACTACTCTGAAGATAATTTGTTGCTCTTGAGAAGTCTACTTGTTGTTCACCTGTTAATACTCATTCTAGACAATTCTAAGTCTATATTTTCAGATATAGGCTCTCTCCCAATATCTATATTCTCTCTTTCGTAAATTTTTATTAGATGTATTTGGACCTCTTCATTCAAGCTCAGTACTCTTGATTGGCTCATCCAACATCCATTCATACTCCATCAGACTGAGAAAATTGAAAAACTAATAGGTGTATTTTCCAGACTCTCCTGCTACTAGAGTTCTGGATGAGATTTAGTTCCCGTATACAAAAGCACTTGCACAAGTATGGAATGTAGAAGTGAAGCAAAAGCAGTGGTGTACTGGTAAATGCTTACTAACTGGGTCTCAAAAAACGTCTTGCAGCATTTTCCCATTTCCATGATGTAAATACTCCCACCGTGGCCAATTCGAAGCTACCAACATGATGTCATTGAACATGGTATTGGGAAAAGATGCGCAGTGGTATACCAGTACACCATTACACACTATTTCCACCATAGATTAAATTGATTACAAAATCATAGACAATAATAAAATGTAGTCAAATACTTAGGAAGTAATGAGTTTTTAGTATTTACCGCCTTTGATTTTTATAATTTATTTAATTGTAAGTTTGTAGTTCATTTGAGAATGTGTTTATATTTCATTTATCATTCATTTAAGAATGGGTATGTTTAATAACCAGCTCATAAAATTACTGAAAATTTAACAATTGGCTCAAACCGGTATGAGCTGGCTCCAGCATGCCACTGGATAAAGGCGTTTTCCCTGACCACTTCTGGCTGTTTCTACAGGAAAGAAAAATGATGGAAACATGACATTTTCCTGTGGCAACATTCCACTGTCCACTCCCCAGCTACCTGGCTGGGAAGAAGTCACGGTGACGGTATGAAGAGTAACAATGGCTTCTGAATCCTTGGATCATGCCTTCAAGGGTCCATTCTCCAGCTTTTGAGGGGGAAAGAGAAAGTTTTAGGAAGAGCAAACACACTCCAGTAGCAGCCTCAGTGGTAGTAACTGTCCTGGAGAGTCGATTCTGAATTATTCTGGGAGTCAATCTAAAGATCACCTAATCCACTCCTTCAGCCCTTCAACAATCTTGTAAGCATCAAATTCCCTGTATTAAATTCCTTCCTGACTACAATACCCAGAGTGGTTACTGGTCCTTGAACTAAACCTTAACTGAGACATTACTTATCTTCCAAGTTTCTCAAACTCTTTGAAATTTTTTTTCATATTTTTATCTTTCTTTGTATCTTATAAGTAATTCCCCAAAATTACTTTCAAAATCACAAACTCTTTTTCTTTTGTAACTTGTGGCTTAAACTGTCCGCTGAGTTTTTCATCTTAATGAACGTTTTCCATTTCTAGCAGTTTAATTTGCTTCTTTTATAAATCTACCCCTTACTTTTCCCTGAGTATGAATCTTTCATTATAATTTTTATTCTTTTACCTCTTCATATTTTCTTTCAGAATATCATTCTGTGATCTCAATTTCTTAAGGCACTAATCCTCTTTTGTACTTCTCTGACTTTTCCCAGTAGTAAACAGTTTCCCAGTGTGGTTTGTCACTTTTTTGTGGGCCACAACTCTAGCAGCATCTTCAGCAGGTGTTGCTTTTCCCTTTGTGCTCAAAGATCCACGCCCGTGCACAGGTGCCACAGGCTTTTCATCAGCTGAGGACCAGTTTGTACATTCACTCTTGGCTTGGAATGCCTACACCACGTGGGAGTGTAAATTTGGACTGGACATCCCTGAGGCACAGGTTTGGAGTTCTGATTTGCCACTGGGGCCTTTTTCTTCCGCAGCCATTGCTCTGGGCAGAAATAAGCATCTCTGCCACTTTGCTGAGCAGTGGGCAGGTTGAATCTAAGTCCCCACTTATAGAAGGGGCAGCCAAACCAGGGTCTCACTTCCTGCTTCCTGCTGTTTTGGGTCCAAGACCACTTCTTTCATCCCTGTGCGGACATTAAAACTCCCAATGACCAGAGCCTTTTTGGGTTTTCCTCTTCTGCAGCAGCACCCACTCCTACGCTCTCCTCTCTGGGCTCTGCGTTTCCTCTTCCTTTCTTTCACACTAAGTTATTTTATCAGTTAGAGCATAGTCAGGAAAACACAGCCCATGTCAGGTAGTTCAATAAAAAAACATGAAACAGTGAGCTATCTACTAAGTGGTGAGAAGGGCTGAAAAACCCAACAGAGCATGGTTATCAGAGATTAGCAATAGCAGAAAGTTCTTCCAACCCCTAGTCTGGAGGGACATAGGGCGAAGGTGGCATTACCAGAATCTGAAAGTCGGGGTGCTCAGAAGGAGCTAGAACCATGGTAGAGGCTGCCCAACAGGAACCGGGGCTGTGGAAGGAAGACCGTGCTAAGATGCAGGGCAGGAGCCACTGAAGAGAAACAAGCACTGCCAGAGGCATTTGTCAAAGGCAGAGAGAGGGAGGAGTGCCCCAGCCTCCCTCTCTGTCCCTGCCTTCTCATCATCCCGCTGGCCTCCCTTTGGCCAGGCAATCTGGAAATGCAGTTTGCAAGGATCAGTCCCTACGATGCAGAGTGGAGCAGACGGAGGGAGAAGGATAAGTCTGTAAGCAAGCAAGCAAAGGCAAACAACTGGCAGAGCTACACGATTAGATTTGTGTTATATTTTATCCAGCATTTCTGTGTCTATAGCAGGAAAAGAATCCAAGTTACCTTAGCGACCACATTGACAGAACTAGATATCCTGGACATTTTGAATTTCAAAGATGAGGAAAAGTCCTCTGAGCATCCAGTAGAAAATACAGGTTACCCACAAAGGAACAAAATGAGACCCAGTTTCCTTCAGAACAGCAAGCAGCCACAATAAAGACAGAATCTCAACCCACCGCTGCCTTTAGAGGGTCCCTTCAAGCCAAAGGAGTAGGGAAGTTTACAAAGTAAATTATTGGAAACGATTCTAAGGCAAATGGAAAAGAAAAGAAACTTCTAACTTCAAAACAATGAAAAATAAAAAGCATTGAAAATACAGTGAAGGTCATTTTATGTTTAAAAAGGATAAAATCCAAAATGATAATATATTAGTCACAAACCTCTATGTCTCATATATCATACCATTATACAGTAAAAATAAATTAAATATAAAGCAAAACTGATAAAAAAAATTGGTGAAGACTTTAAAGACATCTTCTAAGCCTGTGACAAATTACTTGGACAAAAAATAAAAAGAAAGAGGATATGAAAAATGTAGACATTTTCTATCACGGCTGATTTATAGTGTGTCTGTGTGTGTGTATGTGTGTCCACAGCCCCCAGAGATCACTTTTCAGATGTGTGTGGAACATTTACAAAATTTATCAAACAGCAGACCACAAAACTTCAGTAAAAGGTGCTCCAAAGCAGGGCTAGCACACTTGAATATAAGTAGAAACGATCATAAAAGTCAATATTTTAAAAGCTAAAATTGAAATTTTTTCCAGCTTTTTGGAGGTATTCTTGACATATAACATTGTGTATGTTTCAGGTGTACAAAGTATTGATTTGATCCACATATATATTGCAATATGATATGAATATGACCATAGCGTTAGCTGACACCTTCATCATGTCACATAATTACCATCTTTTTTTGTCATGAGAACATTTAAGATCTACTCTTGGCAACTTTCAATGATATAATACAGTATTATTACTAAAGTCATCATGCTGTACAGTAGATCCCCAGAACTTACTGATTAAAATTGAAATTTTAAGATGCTCTCTTAAATACTTCCTAGATCAAAGTTTCGAGTAAAATTAAAATTACAGTTTACCTTTAAAATAACAAAAATGGAAATAATTCTTTAAAAACAGGATATGCATGGTAGCAAAGCAGTATTCAGATAAAATGTGAGGTATTTAAGCACTCTCATTATTTGAAAGGAAAAATAAATGCTTGCTAAGCCTTCAATGCTAACTTCTTTGAAAAATAACAACAAAATAAATTAAGAAAACAGAAAAAAGGAAATAATGGAAGAGATGACTTGGGAAACATAAATTAAAAGAGCTGGTTCTCTGAAACAAAAGCAATAAACTAGACAAATCTCTAACAAGTTTATTAAAACAAATAGAGAAAGTACAAATACATAACATTCTGAAATACGGGAATTTTATGTGCAATTCTAGACTAATAAATTTAAAACTGCTTAAAGGAATGATTTTTCTCTCAAAATATGGAAATTGGATTTTTTATTGGAAGCAATGTGATTTAATATTATTCATGCTTATTGAAAATTGTGACACAACGCTTGGTTATACAGTGATTTGAAGATCTGGTGTTAGGTTGGGTGTATTTCCATACTTGATTTTAACATCCACCATAACCAAAAATACACCTCAGAAAGAGACACAGATCCAAATGAAAGAAAAATGTCATTGGCAGTATTTACTAAATCACAATATTCACTCTTTAATTCCATCCTGCAAGCATGCCAAGACTTTTGCTGATATTTGGCTGGTAAAGTTTCATCTTCCCTAATGTCGATGGATGATTTTGCAAACTGATTGAAAGAGGTAGCATTTTCATATTTTTAACAAATGGGTCTAAAAAACACTCGATCTCTTCATTTGGAAGATTCTGAAACAGTTGACAAAATTCTGTTTCCAGATTTTTTAACTTCACAGATTTGGGTTTGTAGACAGCACACGGACATCATTTTTTTTAGCCACAAAATCACGTAATGGTTGAAACATTTCCAAAAACATCCATTTTCAAAAATGCTCTTTCCATAGCATGAGTTTCCTTTGAAAAGCAGTTATTTCCTCAATCTTGGTTAAAATGCCGTCCTTAAGTGTGTGTAGCAGACAACATCCTGCCATCTCAGAAAAGATCAGCAAATGTGAACCATTTGCCTGTTTATGAGAGACAGTGTGTGACTCTTCTTTGTTTGACAATTCTTTTAAGAACTTTGCCCTAAAATAAGCCACACATTTTATTGTGGTATAAAAGCCATCTGCAGTCATTTTCCATCTCATTTCAAAGATTTAGGTCAGGTCTCATTATTCATGAAAGCGAATATAGATTGACATTTTAAACAGCCTTTTTGAAGTTTTTAAATTGTTTTGGTCAACTTTTGTCCAATCTGATGGGCTAGTCAGTGTTTTAATTCACAAAGTAGCTGATGAAGTTCTCCTTTGGGGACCATAGGAAATGCCAGCTGAGCCACTGTCTTGAGGTCCACTTGGGCCTGCATGATCAACATGATCCAAAAGCTGGAGCTTCTTGGCAGACATCTTGCCCATTTTCTGAGTGTCAGTCTAGTTAAAACTAATTAATTTGTAAATCCCCCTTGCCAGGCCTTGTGTCACAAGTCACTGGAAATAAGTGCATGAGGAAGGTCTTACTGTCAATGCCCCCCCATAAGTGGAACCTTCCGTAAACACATCACACCCATCACATTGGACTGCTGGGCATATGGGCAACTGAGGGTGTCAATGTGAGCCTCTTCAGCAGATGTTAGTGAAGCGTCATTTCTTCCTCTTTCTCTTTTCTTCCTACACCCCAAAAGAACACCTTACACACACCACTTTGAAAACCACTGCAGACATATTGCCATTAAAACAAAGAAAAAGACAAGATGTCCATCACCTCCACTATTAACCAACACTACTGTAGAAATTCTATTCAATGCAGTAAGACTATTTAAAAGGAGTAGACCAAGAAAGAAAAATCAAATAATCAAAAACCTAGAGTGAAATATATGTAAATATTTAACTCACCTTTCATCGTTAAAAGACATTCAAAGTTGAAGTGTAACTAAAGAAATTATAAAGGAAAAGTTTGAGAGCCTTACTGGCATAAAAATATAAACTTCTGATCATTATAAACAGCATAACTAAAAGTAAAAGGCAAACGAGTCCAAAAAGGACCTAAATAGACAATTCAAAAAACTGGAAAGACAAACAACTAATCAAATATGTGGAAATAATAGTTGATCTCACAAGTAATCAAAGAAATACAATTTTTATGCTATCTGCTTTGTCAGTGTTGGAGGGCTTTGTTTGTTGGTCGGTTTCTGTTTTTAACATGCTGGTGAGAACGTACTGAGACTGGTACTTTGCAGCAGTTGAAATAACAGCTTAGAGAAAATAATTTAGCAATTACGTATCAAGAACCTAAAAAATGATTCTCACCCTTTGACCCAATAACTCGACTGTATGAAATCTATCCTGAGATATGGTCAAAGATTTGTGCACCAAAAAGTTTTATTGTATTGTATTTAAAACAGAAAAACAAAGATAAGAAAAGAAAGGAGAAAACAAGAAAAAAATCTAAAACTAGAGAAACCAATAAGCAAAGTACATTCATATCTAGTATGTTGTGTATTAGTGATATTTACTAAAATTTTAACGACATCAGAAATCTTTATACTGTTAACTCTAAAAAGTATTTCAAGTAGGGAAACTGAACATATTTCTCTCTTCTAAAATCCCTTTAAAATCATGGTATAGAAGAATGAAATGGAATAAAATCACAAAAGCATCAAATAAGGAGGAGGGGAGACCATCATCAGTCCAAAAAAATTGGCAGATCTCTGGAAGGCAGAATTATTTTGCTCATCTTGATGGACAAGTTTGAGCAGAGCGAGGCCAGGCTGAAAGCATGACAAAGAGAAGCCATGGAACACCACAGAGCACCCCGAGTTGACAGATACGAAGAGCTGGAATGGAGACAAGGTGAACTCGGAGGTGATGTTACAGCTATCTACCTGGAACAGCTGAGTGGGTCTCCCACATAAGGCAAAGGTCCTCTTTTAAAGGAGCGATCTATCTGAGGGTGGGTGAGTGCTCCCGGGCAGGGCCCTCCTCCTCTGGTATTTGCATGGGGGCAACCTGTTTACCCCCGTCTCAGTCTTGAAACCTAAAATGAATTCTGCTGATCAGGATGCCCCACTCACAAAGGTGTGCAGCATTCCTATCATTCGGGGGGGAAAGCTGGTGTTGCGAAGAAACCTGCTTCCTATTGGCACATTTCATTCAGAAATATCAGAAATGCCAATGGTCAAACAAGGATTACCAGACACTTGAAGAAAATCAGCATCACCAAAACAGATAACAGAAAAAGTGACCCCAGAGTCAAGGATGATCCTGGAAAAAGAAGACACCTTGGAAGAATTTTAACGTAACACTTCAGGGAGATCTGAAAGGCTGCTAGGAAAAATGAGCAGTCTCGGTTCAAGAATTCAGGGACATTAAAATTTTAATTGGAAAAAAATCAGTAGAAGAACTAGATGGAAAATTCATGGAGATTACACAGAATATAGAATAATAGAAATAGAAAATTTAATCACTAAACAGTAAGGATTAATGTGGAAGGGCCACATCCACCTAATAAGTATTTTGGAACAAGAGAAGAGAGAATATGGAGGAGAAGAAAAACGAGAAGAAAAATTTCCAGAGCTGATGATATAAACCTTCACATTTAAAAAGCTTGTCAAATAGCCAAAACCTCATAAATAGCCCAAAACCTCATAAAGTTTCAGAACACCAGGATAAAAAAAGCACTCTAGAATTTCCAGAGGAAAGAAACGACAACTTTCCAATGAGGTACAATCATACTGGCATTAAAGACTCAACAGCATCAGATACTAGATGATAATGAAGCAAGCCTCATCTAAGCCTCCAGGAAAAATTAATTTATACCCAGTCAAAATCCAATCAAGATACAGGTTGAGAAAGTTTACGATTCATAGACACTTCCTAACAGATTCACTCAATGTATTATTTCAGCAAAACACAAAGAAATCCAAGAAATTGGGATCCAACTCATGGGTAAAATCTAAGAACAGAGGTACACTCCCAGAAGACCACGGTGGGAGCAGATCGGATCCAAAGCACCAAGGCAGGGAGAGGAGAGACTGCCACCAGCAGACAGTGTGCTGAAGCTGGAGCACTATGGCCAGAAGGGGGAGAAGCCATTTGTCAATGTCAAATGTCAAATATCAGTGGCCTGGGCTTCCCCCTCCCTAATTCACTCTCCCTTCTAATTTATGGGTTTTTTAAAAATACGTCTCCTACAAATGACAGGATTAATGATACAATATTTGTTTCTGCAGGGAATAATATTTACATAATCATAGCATTATAAACAGCAATTGTTTTGTTTTTGAGTCTGAAATCAATAGAAAAATCATGGAAATTTTAATTCTAGAGAGAGAACAAAGTCTAAGTGCTTGACACCATGATAGTCTAGTGATAAAACTGGTTGAGAAGGAGAAGGGAATGTGGGGTGCAAAGTCCCTCATCCCTCACAATGGGAGGTCCAAAGGTACTGTTTTAGGTTAATAAAGAAATAAAGATTTTAGTATACAAGCTAAAGCAATAAAGTTCTTCAATTCAAAGATTTGAGAAAAAAATGTGACTGGCAGAGATTGGAAGATGAACGGAGAGGACAGTGGCAAGGCAGCAGGGATCTCCTTGTCTCTCATGAGAGTGGACGGAGAGATTCTATCGAAAGTGGAGAAGCAAAAACGCAGATGCAACTGATCTGGAGTGATTTCATCCACCAAGGGCACTCACAGTTACAAATGGTTAAAAGTAGCTGCTTCTGACAGGTAGGGTTTGGCTTCCGGGGACTCTCACTTTTTATTTGTACCCTCTTACATTGTTTTTTACTATCCTATTCCTGTATTACTCTTATAAGAGCAAACCATAAAATTATATGGAGAGAATAATCACAACTATATAAATATAATTACCTAGTCACATATCTATATTCACATATATTCATATGCATATTCATATATGCATATGTATACTCATGTATATATATATATGTATGCATATATATATTCATAGAAAAAGTTACTGGAAGGAAATAAACGAAAATGTAAATACTAGTTATTGCTGAGTGATGGATTTACTGTAACTGTATTCTTATTTGTTTGAACTTTCCACACTTAGTACCATGGGTCTATTTCATTTTTATAGCTAGAAAGAAACTAACATGATTTTACAACCTGAAGAGCCTGCCCAGAATTTCCCCCATGTGAGGTAGGGCCCCAGGGAGCCTGAAGTCAGGACCAAGGCTGCTTCAAGGCCAGGGCTCAAGCCACCCACAGCCATCACATGCGAACACACATTGTGTCTGCAGCACAGGTCTCAGAAGAGGGAGGCTTGGCCGGAGAATGTTAAGGGTTAGTGTTAACAACTGGCTGTGTCAACAAGAATGGATGTGCATCTCCTATGCCAATTTTGATTCTGAGTGGAACTGTCTCCCCCAGAATTTCCAAGGATCACAGCCCACAGGTAATTAGATGAATGCACCTGCTGGAAGGAATTCTATATCAGTGTCAGAGGAATGCTGAAGCTCGCCTGCCAACAGAGATGCTTTTGGCAGATGATTTTGAGTTGTTCTTTCTGAAAGTAATTAGACAAAAAGTTCCACTGCTTTTTAAGGCTCCTCCTTAAGACTATTATAATCTTTTTTAATTAATAAATTGAATATGAAAGGATTTAACTTTAATAAATTTCTATGTATCGTCTTTTGAAATCTTCATGTAAGGTTGTCCTGCTAACTCTTCCAGACATTTTTGGCTGCTCAGACATCTGTATCAGAGAGCCCTACACACCTTTCAGCAAACGTGGGGGAGCCTGTTGGCTGAGTCAGGAGCCCTCTCCTGAAGACATTGGGAAGCAGGAAATTCTTGGATCTGTGGAAAATAGCTGCACACAGCACCCAACAGTGATTGTGGAGAGGTCTCCAGAATGGCGCTTTCAATTCTTTACTAGCTATCTTAGTCTGCTCAGACTGCCATAACAAAATATCATAGACTGGGTGGCTTAAACAACAAGAATTTATTTTTGGAACAGTTATGAAAGCTAGAACTCCAAGGCAAAAGGTGCCAGCATGGTTGGTGTCTGGTGAGAACTCTCTTTCTGGTTTGTAGAAGGCCATCTTCTCGCTTTGTCCTCACATGGTGGGAAGAGAGAGTGTAAGCAAGCTCTCTAGTATCTCTTCCTTTAAGGGCTCTAATCCCATCATGAAGGCCCCACCCTCATGGCCTCATCTAAACCTAATTATCTTCCAAAGGCCCCACCTCCAAATCCCATTCACATTGGGGGTTAGAGCTTCATCATACGGATTTTGGAAGGGACCGAATTCAGTCTATAGCACTAGCCAAGTGGAGAGCAAATATGGTTGAAGATGGACAAAATCAAGCAGGACTCTAAAAGTTTGTTGCTTTTCGTTATTGCTTTTAAACATGAATTAGCCCTAACTTACCAGGAAGAGACAATGAGAGATTCATAGAGAAAGGCACAGGACCCCTGGAGATTTAGCCTCATTTTGGCCAATTTACACAAAATGGAAAGCATGCAAATTAGATCCATTCAATCCATCATTCAGATGGAAAGTGGTAAAAATTTACCCATTATTATGGAGTTGGCAGCATAAGAATATTTGGAAATAAGACTATTGCACTGAGGACACAGTCTTAATTTTTTCCTGAGATTTCTTCTCATTTTACCATAAAATTGAGGGTGCACCCAGGGAAAGCTAAAGCCGATCTAACCACAGTGAAGGTCAGCTCATCTGCTCAGCTGTTTGGGTGGCAGGGACTTAAAGCATCTAGTGCGCCATGACCCAGGATTACACAGCAGAAGTCCCAGGCCACATCCTCAGAAAGGCACAAACTACTGGGATATGAGTCCCAGAGATTAAGTCATATCTGGGCCATGCAGCTGCCTGAGAACCATGCACACTCAGGCAGAGAAGAGTGGCGCCCAGAAGCAAGCAGCCCGGCTAAGTCTTGGTCCAGGTGGCATGAGGAGGCTGACACTGGGCACAGGCACAGATCCCTCACCTGCAGACTAGACACCGATGCCCTGCAGTGATGCCACGCCCAAGACAGTGGGCAGCATCGGGAATGTCACAAACAGGACACAAGGGCATCCCGACAGCCAGGCAGAGGACAGTGAATACAGGATGGCAGTCACCTCAGGGACATCTGCTGGCAAGAGGAGGGTCTCAGCTGACAGAAGAAGCAAAAGGCAGAGACCAAAATAAGCACAGGCTAAGCTGGTGAGTTCACCAGGAGGACACACTGTGAGGCCTCTCAGTCACCGTCTAACCTTCACAAAGACACTGTGGTGGAGAGGAATCTGCTAAAAGAAATGAGAAGCTGTTCTATGCTTGAGAGACACAAAAAACAAAACATGAACAACAACAAAAGTCCACCAAGTCCAACCAGCATGAGCTCCTCGAACACGGTGTCTCCCAGCATCGAGCCCAGCATCAGGCATATAAGGAGAACTTAGAAATGTTTGTTGAATGAATGCATGCATGAATGAATGAACGATATGAAGGAGCTCGTCCTTCTGAGAACCACCATGACAGAGAGGAAATAAAATGACCCATCCGCTGGAGCTACTATCCTTCCACAGTGAGCCTGGAACAAAACACATCCTCAAGGCCACTGGGGGCAGGAAAGTAAACCTTGGGAGCAAGAGCTCTCATGGAGTCAGAATGATGCTAGAAGCTTCTCTGGGGACCATGCCCAGCTGTCATAAAAATACCATAGGAAAATTCCTGAGAACGGGTCATGCGTGAAAATAGTGAACATTCTTAGAGGACTCACTGTGTGGTAGGCAATTCTAAGAACAGTTAAGTAACATCTCAGTTTTAGCTTGCAAAGTAGGATTAATATTATCCCCATTTTACAGATGAGGAAAATGAAGCATAGGCAAATCAAATAACTGGTCCCAAACTGCAGAGCTACTAAGTGGGAGAGTGAGAAGTCAAACCCAAGTGGCTTGGCTCCAGAGGCAATACCTGAGAGAGCAACAACTAAAGGCATTTATTCATCCTAGAAATACTCATTAACTGCTGGCCCTCTTCATCTTTCTGAAGGCATAACATGAGGCAGGGCCTCTGCTCGTGAAACGTACACACTACGTACTAGTCTGGCTGCAAATAAATACACCAGAGGCCAGTGTGAGGCTCAAAAGGGTCCAGGGACAAAGAGAACAGATTAGCGGTTACCATAGAGGAAAGGAGTAGGGGGGATGGGCATAAGGGGTAAAGGGGCACATTTATATGGTGACCAACAAATAATAATGTAGAATTGAAATTTCACAATGTTATAAACTATTATGACCTCAATAAAAAAAGGCTCCAGGGAACTCAGGATGGAGCCCTCTTCTCTGACAAAGCAAAAGGTCCAGGACGAGGTCCCATGGAGTGTACAAGGCACTAAAGAAAAGAATGGGGGACAGGAACATTCACATCAGTTATGCAAACAGGGACTCAAGGAATGCAAGGGTAGCACCATGACAGAGGACAAGAAGCCACCTTCCAGAGCCCTTGGCCGAGGGCATCAGAGGGAAGCTGATGGATGAGAGTCAGCAGGCAGGGAAGGGCACGAAGAGGAAAAACAAACACGAGCACAAGGTCCCCCACTGTTTGCTGTCTTCTTCTGTCCCACAGCCAGCCAGGAAAAGCAACACTGGATCGCTTCCCACACTCCACTCCAAGCCAAGGAGGTACAAAAGCCAACCTAATTTAGTCATCTTCTCTCCACTCTCTCCCGAAATGACCTTGCTCACCAGGTCCAGGGAGATGTTCTGAGTTTGAATGAGGAGGTTTGCTGGTGCTTCCTGCTTCAAGGCTGCCCAGGGGCTGTGGGGTTTCAGACCAGAGTGTACGGAAAGACGCAGATTCCGGTCAAGGTGCTGACACTTCTAAAGGGGTACCTGCCATCCCTCTCCCACCCGAGTGCTCTGCTGCTGTCTCTCTGCCATGCCCCACACACCACCCCTTCATGTCATCACTCTCTGACTGCTAATGGTGGCCTTTCTCAATGTCGAGCTCAAGGACTCGCTCAGGGAGGAGGGGGCCTTTCCCAACTCTTTGGCCTCTAAACATGCAAAGAGAAGCAGCATGGTGGATTAGTGTTCAAGCTAAACAGACCCCTGGACAGTCCTGGTTCTGCCAAATTCTAGCTGTAAAACCCTAGACAATGCAACCCTTCTAAGTCTTAGTTTGCCCATTGATAAAATGGGAGTCATATGGTATCTACCTCTTGAAGCAGTCTTAAGCACTAAACGAGATTATCCAGAAAATACTTAGCACACAGCCTGGCACATGGTAAGCAATGCATCCAGCTCCTGGCACTTAGGTTGCTGCTGAACACCCACAGCAATGACCTCCACAAGGCAGTGCTCACTAACATCAGTGGCTAAGGGCGGTCCAGGCAGGGAAGGGAGGGGAAAGCAAGAAAAATGTGACCTCAGTGGCCATAATCACCAGTGTGATATCAACATGTATCACTTAGACAATACCTCAGGGAGTTCTAGAACTCAACCGTGAACTGGGAGGAGGGTAAGGCACTTTGACGCATCTGATGACATCAGTGTCAAAACACACCAGCAGGGGCGGGCCCGGTGGCACAGCGGTTACGTTTGCACGTTCCTCTTCTTGGTGGCCCGGGGTTCGCTGGTTCGGATCCTGGTGTGGGCATGGCACCGCTTGGCAAAATCCATGCTGTGGTAGGCGTCCCACATATAAAGTAGAGGAAGATGGGCATGGACGTTAGCTCAGGCCCAGTCTTCCTCAGCAAAAAGAGGAGGATTGGCAGCAGTTAGCTCAGGGCTAATCTTCCTCAAAAAACAAAAAAAGAAAAAAAGACACCAGCAGGAGGGTCAAGTTTTAGGAGTGGCCAACAAGGAAAATGACAGTAGTGAACAAAAGGAGTAAAAGATGTGGAATTTATATATTTTAAGGGGACTAAGGTGATCCATAAAGGTTTGGATGCCATAGCAAGGCCCAGACTTTAAAGAAAGATAAGGATAATACAAGGAAATAGGAAAGATCCAAGAGATGTGCATAGGAAAATGGTGAGAAAAAAGGGAAGGAGTAAACTAAAGATGACAGGGGCCACCTGCCACAAGGTAACCATTTCCAGACAGGTAAGAGCCACTCACACCTGGGACACACAGTTGACTTCTCTCAGCATTGCCGAGGGCCACCTGCCCCAGACTACAGGGAGAATTCTGGTTCCAGTGAGTCATTCACCTGTGTTGTGTGTTTTTTGCTTTTTGACCTGGGTTAGACCCAGAAGCTGTGTTCCCCATAACAGACAGCACTGTGCCACTTTGAAGTTGAGGGGACAGTAAACTGGGTTACAGGCAAGCCACACACACCAAGAGATCCCCATCCCAGGGAATATTTTTTTTGCAATATAACTTTTTTGAAATATAACTTTAGAAAAGTGCCTCAGGTGTAGAAAATTCAAGAAGGACAGGTAAGTCAAAGAAAAACATGACAATGGCATCATTAAAAAACTGTTTCGAAGGTTGAAAGCTCTGGGGACATCTGGATAAATAGTGACTATAAAGATCATAATTACTTTCCCATTGAAAAAAATCAGTAATTTAAAAATATAAGGAAGGAAAGGGAAAATTTGCCCTATCACTTTTTTTTTTTTGATGAGGAAGATTGGCCCTTGAGCTAACATCTGTTGCCAAACTTCCTCTTTTTTTTTTTCTACCCAAAGCCCCAAGACATAGTTGTACACCCAAGTCCTAAGTCCTCCAGTTCTTCTATGTGGGACGCCGCCACAGCATGGTTTGATGAGCGGTGTGTAGGTCGCACGCAGGATCCAAACTGGTGAACCCCAGGCTGCTGGAGTACACAAACCTAATCACTTGGCTACAGGGCCGGCCACAAAAGATTTTTAAAGGTACTATAATTAAACCAGGAAAAAGAATAGATGGAACAGTGGAGCAGAACCAACAGATTAGAAGTCAGTCCAAATGAGTACGGTAATTTGGTATATAACAATTTGGTATATAACAAAACTGGCACTTCTAAATTACTCAATTTAGAATTCAACAAATTCTTCAATTCAGTATTAGAAAAATTGAAAACAATTTGGAAAAAAAATAAAGTTAGACCCTATATCACACCCCAGCCAAAATTAATATCAGATGGATTAAAAAATGTAATGATGAAAATATATATTAGACTTCCGGTAAAAACTGGCAAATCAACCTCACTCATTTCTCGCATCTCCTTCCTACAACACTGCTCAAATAGGAACGAAGGACGGGAGGCAGGGAGACATTGCCCTGTAAGCCAGAGGGACAGAAAGAAGTGGAAGGAAAGGCTCACAGGAGCTGTGGAAGTCAGACGGTGGAAGGCGGAGTGAATGCCGGAGCAGAGTGAAGGGGAGGACAAACTCTGTGCCTGTCATGGGTCTACGCTAGGAAGGAGCTGGCCAGTCGGAGTGGGAACCCTGAAAGGCACACACTGGCAGCGTCAGTGCCTCAGGAAGCCTGGGTCAGGGGCAGACAGACAGAGCCCTGCTCCGGTGCCCTGTGTCCTGGGAGCCAGCAAGCTAACTTGGGCAGAAATAACAAGAGGGCACACCAGGCCCACTGCAGGGCTGGGGTGAGGTGCCTGCTGCGACCAAGATCATAGGGGCCAAGCTGAGATCCAGGGGTCCTCAGTCTCCATCCCTGGCCTGATGGCAGAATTCCCGCACCCAAGTTCCTTGGATCCTTGCTCCGCAGCGCACTGCCCCAGGATGGCAAGGGACCATCACTTCGTGTTAGAAGCTGTTTAATACTATTCAACTTTTAAGCTATACACTACGTTAATTTTAAAAAAAGGGGTTTTTTTAATTTAGAAGAAAAATTTAAAACCTAGAGGTAAATATTTATGTAATCTTGAGGATGAGGAAGCATTTTCTAAGCATGACTCCAAAACTTAAATATTTAAAAGAACACGATAAAACATTTGATTAAATATTTTTGAAAATAAGTTAAAAGTAATATAAAAGAAATAAAGAGATAAACAGTTAACTTGGAAAATTCTGTAACGTAATAAACAAAGAGTAACATTCTCTCTACTAGAGTTCTTGCAAGTCATTTTTTTAAGAGAACACCTCAATAGAAAAATAGACATAAAACACAATTCACAAAAGAAAAAATCAAATGGCCATTAAGTAAATGAAAAAACAAAACCTGTGTAAAAAAAAAAAAAAAAAAAAAACCAAAACCTGTGTGTGCTTATAATCCCAGAAATCCAGGATAAAACAAGAAGTCAAAACCATTTTGGCTATCAAATTTCCAAAGCAGTTAATGCCAATAGCGCCCGTGAGGATGTATTGCAATGAACCTCTCGTTTCCTCATATGTCAAAGCCGGAAGCGGAATGGGAAAAATCTTGAGGAAAGTAACCCAAATCCTTGACCCAATCAGTACACTGCTGAGAATTTATCCTCAGAAAAACACTTATGGACGTACAATATTTTTCGATAGTATAATCAAAAATAACACATGGCACCCGCTTTTGCCGAGTAGAACACATTCATCAAAAATGAGGAGGCGGGAGCAACTGAGCAGCCTGGAGAGACTCCCATAAGAGAGTCAGATAAAAAGCAGGTCACGCAAGAGTCACAGCCCCTTCGCAAATACACGAACACCCTTCCCTCGCGTGCCTACACACAAACACAGACTCTGTGAGGTTTTATCCCCAAACCGTGATCCACAGTTCTCTCTGGGTTCATGGGATTAAGAGTAAATTTTATTTTCCTCTATTTGCTTATCTTTAAAAGTTTGACCACAAATCTTTACTTTCGTGCTTAATATTTACATGCAAGGAAGCAGTGACCAGATGGCAGCAGATTTCTCCCCGGGGGAGCCCCGTGCACCAGGGAATCGGAGCGCGCGGCATCCCGCAGGGGAGCTCCATCCCGACATTTCTAAGAAGGCTGACTGGGTCTCAACAGGGCAAAGCGGTGCTACAACTGTTCCCGCAACTCCATTCACTCTGCCTGGCTGGCTCCCCCAGCGGTCTGACGACAGCCAGCATCAGGCAGGATGAGATGGCCAGGCGACAAAGCCGGGGACAGAGCTGTGACCATAAGGGGGGTTCCTTGTGGCACACAGACAGCCCTGGTCTAGGGAGTGTCCGCCCCCAGAAACACAACAAGAAGTCCTGAGCCACAGAAAAGGATGGGATGACGGAGGCCTTACTTCCAGTCCCTCAAAGGTAAAGGGCGTAATGCTCCCTTCACAAGGCGCCAGCTGGTTACCAGTCCTGGTAAATGCAGGAATCCAAAGAGCTTCCTTGAGAAGAGGGAAACGTGAAGATTCATGCACGCATTGGAAAGCCAGGAAAAAGAACGTTAAACCACCACACCCTTTCAGAAAAACATCTTAGCTTTGTGCAACAGATCAAACTCTCTTTCCCAGTGATTTGCGTCACAATATCTGAACTGCTTGCTGTTATTTCTGATTGTGCTTTCTATTGCTGTTCCCACAGATGATTTTCTCTGCTCTCACCTCCCTCTGTCAATTACCTAATGATCTGGAAACTGCACTCAGATCCATGAGGGGAGATCCTATTTAAGAGGACACTACAGTGAATTATTTGATTTCAATGCAAACAATTACTTCCTTATTCGTCTGTTCAGATTTACTTAAAGGGTCCTTCTAAGAAGCACCTTGATTTTAGTTGGTTTCCTCTCCTGCTTCTTCTCCAAAGAACTCAAGGTACTGTAAGAAGTAGTTCATTGAACCCACTTCCATTCCTCCCCTACCTGCCACCTTCCCCATGGGAGAAGTGTCTGAACTACTGTCTCCATTTTGCACTAAAGTGAATAACCACAGAGCAAGCAATGGAAGGCAAAGATTACTGCAGAGAACCACCTTGCAAACCAACACAGGCTTGTTCTTCCCACCCTGATGTCCAATTCTTAAGATCACAGAGGGCCAAAGGCACAGGTAGATCCCCACGGTACTGTCCTCCAATTAAACTTAAGATACATCTTTACACGTCTTAAGGCAAAGCACTCTGCCAAGAGCTGTAGAGAAAACCCACACGCACACGCACACATGCCACCAAGCCCCTTGAAAGGGCTTACAACTGAGAAGAAGAAGAAGAGACCTAACTGGAAGTTAGCTTATAGAGAGGGTCTATCTCCTCACTGGAATGGATGCCTTCTAAAATCCCTTTAATTTTACTTTTCCAGGAGGACTCTGTAATTCTAAATGCGATACCTAGCACGAGCCAATAAGCATTAGAGTACATGTACAGGTAAGTATTATACTAACACAGAGGAAGGAGAAATTCAATCCAACGCTGGGGATCAAGGTACACTTGACAGGCAAGGTCAGATTTAACTTTGCCTTTGAATGACAAGGAGCTTCTAAGCTGCAGAAGCAAAGACACAGAGGTCTGTCATCTGGTGGAACTTGAACACGGCAAAGGTGGCAGTGGTAAATGTCCAAGGAGGCCAAATGAAAGTCACCAGTCAGTCAAAGTTTTAATCTCAGTGAGATGCACCTGGAAGTTTCTGGAAGACCAGAATGTCATTACTCATCTTATTTTTTCAGTGGGTGGACCTGTCGGAGCTGGCTCAAGTCCAGGCCAGAACAACAGCAGTGGCAATAAGGTCAGAATGTTGATGCCAAACAACAGAACTGACACACTGATTAATCACATGTGGGTGGGGAGAGAGTGCCAGAAATGACAACAAGTTTCTTATTCTGAGTGTCTGTGGGGCTGGGGGCTTCAGGTCAGGCAGGAGAACACACTGTGTATGGGGGAGCAAATTGTCCATTCTGTTTGGGCCATGTTGAGTTTGCAGTGCCTATGGGACAATTTACATCTAATGCCTGATAAGATTTGATGCTACAAGAGAGAAAGTATGGAGGGAAAGAAGATTGTTCAAAGATAGAGAGAACACGAAAAGAAAGAGGCCAAGGCACGGACTTTGGGAACATGTACATTTGAGGTGTAGTAAAAATAGAAAAGTCTTCTGGATGAATTGCATCTCCCCCAAAGTTCCTATGTTGAAGTTCTAACCTTAGAATGTGACCATATTTGGAGATAGGCTTTAAAGAGGTGATTAGGTTAAAATGAGGTCATTCAGGTGAGCCCTAACCAAGTGGGACTGGTTTCCTTATAAGAAAAGGAAATTTGGACACAGACACACATAAAGGAAAACCTCATGAAGACACAGAGAAGACAGCCCTCTACAAGCCAAGGAGAGAGGCCTGGAGCGGATCCTTCTCTCACGGCCCTTGAAAGGACCCAGCCTGCTGACACCCTGCTCTTGAACCTCCACCCTCCAGAGCTGTGAGAAAATAAATTTCTATTGTTTAATCCACCCAGTCTGTGGTGTTTTGTTACAGCAGCCCTAGCACACTAATACAAAAAGCTAAGAGGGGAGAAGAAAGACAGGAGAGTTCATTTGGGGGAGTCACCTGAGGAAGAGGATGGTCAACAGTGTCAAATGTTGCCAAGTATGAGAAATGAGTCCACATCCTTAGATTTTAAAATGAGGATCTTGGGGCCGGCCCCATGGCCGAGTGATTAAAGTTCCACGTGCTCCACTTCAGAGGCCTGGGTTTGCGGGTTTGGATCACGAGCACGGACCTGCTCCATTCATCAGCCATGCTGTGGAGACATCCCATGTACAAAAAATAGAGGAAGACTGGTACAGATGTTAGCTCAGGGCTAATCTTCCTCAAGTGAAAAGTTAAAAAAACGAGGAAGGTTGGCAATGGATGTTAGCTTGGGGGGAATCTTCCTCACCAAAAAAATAATAATAATAAAATAAAATGAGGATGTCGGTGATCTTTAAAAAAGCAAGTTCACAATATACTAAGCATATAAGACAATATAGTAGGGGACCAACAGTAGAGTTGGCCAACAGCAAACAGTTCATGAACAAGACAAGAATAAGGTGAAAAAGTGAGAGCGGCAGGGGCAGAGCCTCCTTTTCAGAAGCTTTTCAATAAAGAGAGAGAGTGAAAGAGGATGGCAGCCGGGAGAGGCAGCAAGGTCAAGCGAAGTTATGGGGAGACAATGTTTATGAGCTAAAGGAAGGAAAATGTGAGACTGAAGCTGAGGAGAAAAGGAAACTGATTAGATTAATGGCACAGCCAAATTTTCCTTGGTAAGGATACTTCTTCCTTTGAAATGGGAAGAAAGGAGAAATTTTGAAGTAGAAAGGATGGAGAATGTTGAAGTCGAGGAAAGAAGTGAGGGAGCTCACACCCTCAGAGTCTCAAAGTAGGAGGCAAGGTCGTCTGCTGAGAATGAATGGGTGGGAGGGGAGTAGGAAATTAAGAAGTGTAGAAGAGATTCAGGAATATAGCCATAGTGAATTGGACAAGAAATCAGCCAAGAGTTCAATAGAAGGATTAGTAAAAAGAATTTGGGACCAAGCTGTTGTTGAAGAACATAAATTCTCAATGGAACCAATTTAGCTGACTGAGAACTTGAAAAAGTGAATGGCTGGTTGATTTTATTCAAGGTGAAGGTTGCACAGTGAATACAGCAATAGGTCAGGAAGGTCAATGAGTATGGGGTTCTGGGGAATTCGGAGTAGAAATCGCAGCCCAGGGTTCTAGACTAGGCTCACTAATGGCCTCTAAAGAGACATTGTCATCGCAGGGCGGAAGTCAGAAAGAGGCAGAGAATAGATATCCTGAAGCAGGGGTCAGCAAACTACAGGCCATGAGCCAAAATTCAGTCCACCCTTGTAAATAAAGTTTTATTGCAACAAAGCCACACTCATTCATTTACGTCTTTTCAGTGGTTGCTTTCTGGCCACAAAAGCAGAGCTGAGTAATCACAGCAAGGACCATATGACCTGCAAAGTCTGAAATATTCACTAGCTGCCCCTTTAGAGAAAAAGTTTGCCAACTCCTAAAGGAACAGACTGTGGTGTGAAAATCAGGCAGCAACACCAGGCAAGCACAAAGAGAGGGAGAGCCAAGAGTGGGCCAAACTAATGGCCAAGGCAGTGGGCTTGGGCTGGGGAAAATGAACCAACCATCAGGCAGCCTCAGCCCATGATCAAGGGCAAGGCAATGGTGGCACAATTCAGACAAGGACTGGACCCAGGAATTCCAGTCCAGAGAGCCAGGCCTGAAGCAAGGGAGAACTCAATGTTTCCATCTGTCCACCAGCTGCAGAACCCCAACTGAAGGCTCATATTGGGGGAATATGATCAATCAATATGAACAATCCAGCAAGAAGGAGGGAGAGACTGCCAGGCTCAAAGCACAGCAGAGCCACAGTCCTGGGAGAGTAGGCCAACACGGGTCAATGGGTGGCCACTGGCCACTGAAGGAAGAGGAAGGCCAAGATGAGTCCAGTGCACGGCCAACATGAGAAGGCGATGAAGTCTGTAAGTCAGATGCAATACAGAGACCTGGGGCTTACTGTACACTCAGTTGCCCCAACTGACATTCCATCCCTACCAGTTGGCCGTGGATTCTCTTCTTTGTTTATGACCTAGGGTTTGCCCATATGTGGGCCCATCAGTGGACACATCTACAGAGAGCTAGAAAAGCAAAGACTTGGGGAAATAGGACAGGGCCAGCATCAGCAGGACTAACTGCAGTGGTGCGAGGGAGCAGGCATCCACATGAAGGTAAAAGGGTGCTCCAAGAGGGGAATCTGTCAGAGTCGGAGTCTGTGTGAAAACGTTCTGTGGAAGTTCTCTGCAGCTCTTGGCACATCCTGGGCGATCACAGTTACAGAGGCAGAATAGCCAAGTGGCTTAAGAGCATGGCTTCTATAGTCACTAGCTTTATTACTCACTAGCTGTGTGACTTTCAGCAAGGTACGTAACTTCTCTGTGGTTTGGTATCCTCATCAATAATGGAATCTACTTCAAGGGGTTGTTCAAGGGATTACAGGAGTTAACATACATGAGGTACTTGGAAAGGAGTACTTATATAATCATTAGCTATAATTATACTGCCGCAATCTTTATGCTAACGTTGCTGTGCCCCTAATTCTTCTCCTACTCAATTTAAAGACTTGATCTTCTAGGGCAAAGTACCCTGAGAAAGCAAAGTCCATTTCAGTCCCTGAGACTCACACTCACTGTCTTCATCTCAAGCCAGGTTACAAAGCACAAAGACATGGGCAGGAAACCGGCCCTGTCAACACTGACATGCCGAAACAGGTGCCTTGAACTGAAAAAGTAGAAAAAAAGGATCCAACAAAATATAATTTATTAGTCACTGCATGCTGAACACGTCACGGCTGGGTGATAAATGCCAAGAACATCAATTATCAACTATTCTTACAACAGGTTTAACATAGTCACCACAACATCAAGAAACCTATGTGTCAAGAATGTTCTTTATTTGTTCTAGAGACAGGAGGAAAATATTTGGGGTGAAAATGGTAGATGTAGTTATTTTGCATGAAGTAGGGCAGCCTGCATCAGCATCCCACCTGGGAACAGGCTGTTGAACATCTGTCAAGGTGTCGGCTCCAACCGCAGAAGTGAAGAACTTCGTCAAGCTTCTGCGTAGTTAACTAAAGCTGGTGGGGTGGCTGGAGGGAGGGATGGAAAATCACAGGTATAATTAACAGTAACGTCTCTCAATTCACAGGTGCCTTTAAGGTGACTAAACCTGCAGTCTTTTTGGATGCCTGTCTCGTGATTCCCCTGCACTGGGAGCAGCATGGGGGAGTTGTCTTCTCCCCAGGCCTCATCCTGCCACATCCATCCTCCTGGTCTCCAGTCCATAGCAGCCCTGGCCTGATGATCTGTGACTCTGGACAGATCCCTCTGGGTCTCAGTTTCCTCCTCTCCAAAACTGAGTGGTCTAGACTAGATAATTCCTAAGGTCCCTTCCAGCTCTCCGACCCTCTGATTCTGACTCTGAAAATGCTGACCAGGGACAGGGGAATGCACTGGATCCCAAAGGACAAATAAGTACAAGTGATTTGTAATCATGACACCAACTTTTGGGGTTCCAACACCAGAGCAATCATGTTTAAATGTTCAGAGATGAACTTTTAATGAATGTTTAATTGCTCTATTCTTTATAAGAATATATACAGAGGAGAGGGGTCTAGGCCCCCTATTCTCCAATCCTACTCTGAATGAACCAAAGATGCCATAATTTCATAAAAAGGCAATGGTTGCAGAAGACCCCCACGTGATGCCAAGTAAGTCAGGATCATAATTCTCCCAACTAGGCCTTGCCCTCCCAGTGTGGCCCACCTGAAGCAGCAGCAGTGCCTGGAGCTGCTTAGAAATGCAGGCTCTAGGCCTGCTCCAGACCCAGGCATCAGGATTTGCATTTGAACAAGATCCCCAGGTGATTTGCAGGCACCCCATTTGAGAAAACGTGTCCTAGAGCCCTGGTTCTCAAAGTGGGCTGTGCAGTAGAATCACTCAGGAGGCTTGGTGCCCCCCCCAACCCCAGCAAGATTCCAGCGTCGCTGGTCTGGGATGTGATGGGGCATTGGGACTTTTTTAAGGCTCCGCAGGAGATTCTAATGTGCAGGAAAGTTTGAAAAACATTGAACTATATTCTCCACTTCAGGTTCTAAAACACAAATACAGAAGGGTCTGTATCACCTTTCCCAAGAGCAGAGCAAGGCCACCCGCCTGCTGGAGTTCTAACTGATGATGGCCTGGTACCTGCCTCTTGCATTTACCTTCATGTCTGAGATAAGTGCTAGGAGCCTCCAAGCTCCTGCAGGAGGTGGCCACTCCCAGAAAAAGCTACCTGTCAGCACTGGCTCACTCTCTCTCTCTTTCTTTCTCTGTCTCTCATGGCAACTGCAGTGTTCCAAAGCAGAGGACAGAACTTCCTTCTTCAGCAACATCTTTCAGGCAGGGATCTCCAAGTACATGGACTTCCTGGGGCCAGAGGTAAAACTGAGGGAGCCAGAAGAGTCCATGGCAAATGCTCCTTGGCATTCGTCCCTTCTGGTATATAAGGTTCTGAGTCAGCATGCATCATAACTAATAATTTAAGGCTAGCTAAGATCTCTTAGTGACGACCCATTGACAGTACCTGCCTGCACTTATTTTCCCCTCCTTTTTAATTATGTGATGCTTCCCTGTTGCCTACTGCCTGTTGAAGGTTCCACAGATTCTGTACTTCTGGATTTTTGAAAGAAGCATTTTATCTCTTTGGGTGTGAGAAGTAGAGAACTTTGGTATTTATTAGGATAACCTATTAGCCAAGCTGGAAGCTCACAGTATTTGAATCTACTAGGGGTCAGAAGCAGGTGAGCACCCATGCAACTAACTTGAGGGTTGGGTCTTGCTGTGAAAAGAGAGCCACTAGGCTCAGCTGAGGGCAGATGATCTCTCCTTGACCTGCTACCACCAAGTGACTCATGAGGGGACGGGATTGGGGCAACCCACAAAAGAGACCTGGAAACGCAGTCCCCGTGGAGAACTCTCTCCAGCTCTACATCTGTGAGTTTGCCCAAACAACAAGTGATTTAACAAGTTAAACTGATTTCATAAAGTCAGATACCAATCTTTCTGGCTGAAAGTTTGCTCGACTTTGAGAGGCAAGCAAAGGTGGAGATTTTAGCTGGTGAGTCACATGCCTCCGGATTGAGATGATGGTGGTGGCAGTTCCCATCCATCACAGGCTAACCTGGGACCCTGGGCAAGTTACCAAATCTTGCTGCATCTTCATTTCTTCATCTGTAAAATGGGGGAAATACTAATAATCAGAGAGTTGACGACACGCAGTAAGTACTGTGCAAGTTTGCTATTATTAGTTGTCACTTCCTGCTGGTTCTGGAATGTGTGTTTATGTGTCTGTGTATAAAATGAATCATCAACCATAGACCAGATTAAATAACAGAGCGACTGGTTTTAAGAACAAGCAGTAGGAATGCTGGTGGCTGAGACGCTGCATCAATGTGCGGCACAGATGTTTGAGGTTTCCTTACCAGGCTACAAAAATGTTTACACAGTAATTAGGCCTGTTATCAGTACACAAACAGATTACACTTTACAGAATGAATGAACAGCTCAAAAACCCTCCCATTTTTCATCAGGTTCAGAATGCTTTCCTAATTCTTGGGTTTACCAAAATAAATTCATTTTCTAACAACACAGCCACTGCTGAGTGTAGAGAAGAGGCGCTGGGGTGGGGAAATTGGCTCTGTTTGAGAGTACATGTCATTTCTCTCTCTGGTCCTCATTTTTTCCCATCTGTAAAATGAGATAACCAAGGGCCCTGCTCCCTCGTCAACTCCATGGTTCTATTACTTTACAATCATCTCTTCTAAGCACGTATTCGCTCTTCTCTTCACCAAGAAAGGATGTGTTTAATTAAAGCAATGATGGGAAAGGTAGAAATTTTGCTGAATCACGTAATGAAACTCCAATCCAACACTGTTTAGTGACATTAACACTGAGTTTGTGGCCCTTCATTCCTGACACTTCAGCCCCCAACCCAGTCTGCACGGCGAGACCACGCAGGTATCCAGACACATCAATGGCTCCATGTAACACTTCAGTGAATGCCTCTTTTTTCCTGTTTTCAAAGGATAATATTCTGTTGTAATAAATATGTCACCAAAACAATTAGCTAAGCTCCTTGATTTGTGCTTCTCAGTTTTCACACCGGCTAGCTTTTGTTAATGAAAAAGTGCAAGTGATTTATAAACATGACACCAACTTTTGGGCTCCGATACTACAGCAATAATGTTTAAATGTTCAGAGATGAACTTTTAATCAATATTTAATTGCTCTATTCTTTATAAACACAAAGTATGCTTTCAGTGAACGCTCGGAATACTAAAAAGGCAAGATTCAGTTTCTTCTAGCTCAGTTAGGTGTTTAGGTTTCCTAACAATTTTGTTTCAAGGGGGGAAAAAGGCCATCTAGGTTTCAAGTTATAGGGCAAGGATTTTTGAAGAGTAATTTAGAGAGGGTAACTTGTTATGACAATATTCCAAAATCTTTCAACAAAATATAGATGTATGTATTTGAAATGCATAGGAAAAAATCTAACAATACGCATACTGAAATGTTAATGGTCTGGGGAATGAGAGCACGGAAAGGTGCTTTCATTTTTTATATAACATTTCTACATTGCCTTAATTTGTTTTTTTTTTTAAAAGGAATGTTTGCTTTCATAACTAAAAATATTTTTTAAGCATGAAACAAAGAACCACCCATTGGACAGCTGGTGCAAAATAAGTATCCTATCTTCTGTCAAAACAGGACCATGGATTTTTGATATTAAAATTTCCTGACATAAAATAGTAGGAAAAAAGTGTTTAGTAGATACAGTCTCACAACACCCCATTCAAGACATTTGTGGCCATCAGTGTCTACATTTTAAAAAGATTTTTTCTTATTATAAAAGAAATGTGTGCTCGTTTTCGAAAAAAAATCATCCATAACACCAACACCTTTGGACAAGCAATGTTAACATCTTTAGTCCATTCCTTTCCATTATTCTTCTATATCATGTTTTTAAACAAAACTGGAATCATACTGGAAATGCAAGTTTGTCCTTACCTACATTTAATTGTTACGTTAGAAACCACTAAATTTAATTGCTACATTAGAAACCACAAAGCATTTTCTCTCCATCTTAAACACTACATTTCATTTTACACTCTAACGGATGAAGACTCAAGGTAGTGCATACGGTAGTGCTGCCAGGGTGATCTTTCAAAAACGTAAATTAAATCATGTCACTCTCTCATTTAAAAGCCTTTAGTGGCTCCCAACAAACTCTGTATCAAACCCAAATTCCACAGGAAGACCCCCAAGACCCCCCATGAACTAGACCCTGCTTCTGTGAACTCATCTCCTGACACACTAGCCTCCTTCCTGTTCCTCTAATGCACCCCAGTTGTTCCTACCTCAGGACCTTTGCACTGGCTGCTGCCACTGCCTGAAAGTTCTTCTCCAGCTCTTCCCCTAACTTATCCAGCTTAAATATGGCTCCTCAATGAGACCTTTCTTCACCACCCAACCTGAGGGAGCCCCTGCATGTCTCTAATTTTCTTTTCTTTTCTTTTCTTTTTATTATGCCTTCCACCACTAGAATATGAGAGTACCACCTCTATCGATCTAATTCACCATATTCCCCAGTACCTAAACCAGAGATGCTCAACACATATTGGCTGAATGAATGAAAATGTTTTCAAAGTATCCAGATTTGTGGGGCATGAGATACAGCAACCTACTTAAACAGGCTTTCTTCACAGCAGCACAGCCCCTTAATGAGACTTTTTAAAATAGGTTGTCACCTTCTCCTGCAGCCTGGTCACGGAGAGCTGCCCACAGCCCTGCTAGAGGGAAAACAAGCAAGTTATTTGTTCTTGACCAGACTTTCATTTGCTTATCCACCCCATTACCTAAACCAGAAACCCAGTGGACACACTACACCCTTCCCTTTCTCCCACTTCTCCATCAATTCATCAATAAGTCCAGCCAACTGTCCCTCCTGTGGACAACATGCCCAATATCCATGTCAAGGTTTGAGCAAGATTGTTCCAGTTTCCTTTCAGAAAACTACCTCTCTCCATTAGGATGACTTTTCAGAAAATTACTCCTAGACATGAAGACCCAAAGCTATGCTAACAGGACACTTCCTCTGAGCATTTTGAATGTAGCAGACTAATACCACGATGATGCTGATGATGCTGATGCTGATGATAGAAAAGGTGGGGGATCATTTACTTCCATGGGAACATCTGAGAGAAACCGTAAGGCAATTCCTGCCACCAAGATCCCCTCAACTGCCTGACTCCCCTCTGCTCCAGGCCCGGCTCTTCAGGCGTGCCCTCAGTCCTGTGAGCTCCCATCAATACTTCTAATACATCCCCTTTATTTGCTTTTCTTGTTAGCCAGAGCTGGTTTCTGTTGCCCGAATTCTCCTAAATGTTTGCCGAATCTCCCTCTTCTCATCCATCCTCCCCACCACGGCCTCAGCGCCAGCCGCCTCACTGGTATTTATGCCTCCAGTCTTCAAATCCATTCTCCACAGGGTCCCCCAACCAGACTCACCTAAAACTCAAATCTGACCATGCGGCCCACCCCCTACCAGAGAAATGCTGAGCCCCTGGTCCCGATCAAAGGCCTCCATCACCCTCCATCACCCTGCATCATCATTCCAGCCTCTTCTCTTGTTACTCCCAGCCTCGACATTTAAGTTCCAGGAACTCCACACTACCAGCTACTTCCTCATATATTCCATGTTTTTTAAAATCTTTCACCCTGTGCTCACCCTATTTCTTCTGCATGGGAATACCCAGTTAAAGCTGACCACTTCATAATCATCCTTTAAGCTCAGCTCAAACATCACTTCCATCCTAGGCTAGCTACCTTCCATCTCTGCTCACAAATGTGTATCCCTAACACATGGCCTGCCTTCCCCACTAATCTGTGAATTTTTAGATGACAGGCTCTGTGTCATATTCATCTCTATATCTGTACCACATTAATAGGCACTGAATACATTTTTGGTAGATGTTAAATGCTTAAAAATATAATTCACTTTGAAAACCCCAGGTTGGATGCAACAATTGTGTTTTCATTTTCCTCCTTTCTAACCACATTCGGAATTACCCTCAAATTGAGCCACCAAGGGATCAGCTAATGCTTTGTCCATCTTAAAGGATGGCTTCATTGCTTGAGAGGCAGGACTCACACTGTTTTAACAAGCATCAGAGGCTACTGCTGGTTGCACTGCCTAATGGTTCTCCATCATGAAAGGATATTTCAGACACTCTGACTACATTAGTTTAAGCCTCAAGTGAAAGGCAAAGATATCACCCATCCCATACCAATGTGGGCACAGACAGGGAAGGAGCAAAGCAGCAGCAGCCGATAATCAAACCAATCTGGGCCCAAACCTCACACAGCTCCACGTGGGCACTCATAGGGGTCAAGGCCTCCTCCTCTGACCCAGTGCCCAAGGCACAGCTCCTCCTGTGCCCGAGTTTCCTCATTAGGAATGAGGAATGAGACGCTGACCTAGATTCACTCAGCCAACATAGGGCACCCACTACGATCTGACTCTAAACAAAGCACCAAAGGTCGAAGGTTACCAAAACACGCTTTTCCAGTGTGGAAAGCGCCCTGGACTTAGCATCAGGAATCCCAACCTTGAGAATCAAACCATAACCCCGCCCCTCCCCCTAAGTTATGCACCCTCAGGAAAGTTACTTAATCTCCCTTAGCATCAAGTTCCAAATATGAAAAATGAGGCTTACACGAGCTCAAATATGTGAAAGTGTCTGGCACCAAGCAGGGTCTCAGAAATCTGAATTAAGAGAGACTCCAAAGACCTTAAATGTCTAAGGCCTATCAGGGCCACAAGAGTTCCTCCCAATATAAGAACTTGCCCGCTTCGGGCACCCAAGGAGCACTGCATGTGCTGGAGTTCTGGGGTAGGCTGCAAAGCCAGGACTGCAGACACAGCCACAGGCTCAAGGACTAGTGCACAGATACCTCTCCCTGGGACTGGGGACCCAGGAGCACACTGTCCTTCCCAGAGCCACTGGCTATGGAAAAGAAATTTCTGGACTGGAGCCCTACCCTGCCCGATATTTAAGCACTGATCAGAGGCCTCCCACTGGAAGATAAATGTTAAACTCAGCAAACCAGCTGTCACACACATACCGCCTCCTCACATCGGTGCCCCCTCCCACCCTTTAGAGAGGAAAGGGCGTTGCGTATCTCCATCAAGCCTTGCCCATCATTTTCTTGACTGAACCAGCTGAATTAAATTATTTTCTTTCTAAAAAGCCCTTATTCTGCACCCTCACTGAAGGCCTGATTACTGGCAATAGTTACATTGCGAGTTCAGAGAAAGGTGATCTTGGTGAACAATTCTAAGAGGATTTAGCACTCTTCCAATAAAATATCCAAGGGATTGGGTTTCTAGAGAGTTTTGTTTTCATTACTCCACTTAGATACACCCAGTAACCAACTGCAGTACCGTAGACCAGTTTCTCAGTAAACAAAGCCCTTCTTTAGGCAGCTAGTGCCATGAAAAACCCACACATCTGCGGTGAACTAAGAAAGGGGGCCACTGCTGGGGGAATGCAGCCCAGGGGCATCCATGGGGCACTCACGGAGGCCACCAACATTGCCTAAGGAACTGGCGAAGTTACGCAGCTTCTGGAAAGGGGAATGAATCCTAAACTGGGCGGTGCGAGAGAGCTGCAAGCACAGGGGAGGTCTGAGCCGCTGTGTAGACTTCAGTCAAAGCCTCATATAAACAGGTAGCAAATAAAATCTGGACTCCACCAACACTTCCTTCTTCTTCCACCAACACTTCCTTCCATCCCACAAAAATGAAATAAAAACCACCAAGCCAAGGAGGAGCGCCGCAGTCGGCTTCGATAAAAAACATGTCCTCCTGTAGCCTCAAGAAAATTTCACACCAAGTGGCTTTAAAACCCTTTGCAAAGCTGCGATGCCTGCACTGAAAAAGAGTTTATCTTTTCAACTGAAAGTCAGCAGTTAAAGGAGAACATGGAAATCTGAAGAGTGATGAGTTTTCATATTTGCACAAACGCTGCCTGTGTCTGGCCACACAGAGGGCAGAAATCTACCCATTCTTCCTAGGCAAGGTCATCTCCACGCCACCACCGACGCGGCTCTTATTCACTCTAGAACGTAGTTATTATTAGCACTTCAGACTTCAGTGGACACGACCCAACACAGCCACACACAGTCAGCACTGAGCTGCTATTCTCTGAGCTCGGGAAAGTTTCCTTCTCTGCGAAAAAAAAACAGGCGCAGGGCCTGGGGATGGCGCCCCAGTCTTGGCACCCATGGAACTGCAAGCATTTCACAGGGACTAAGGGCCTCCCAACACCTAAGGCAGGGAAGGCGCTTTCCTCACACACTCCTCAAAAAAAAGAGCTGTGGGAAATGATGCCGGGCGCGGGGGCAGAGGGCGCACGTGGCTGGCGCCAAGAAGGCAAAACGTAGCCCTCCGTCCACGCTCAGCACCACCATCCCGTCGGTGTGAGGCGTCCTCCGCTCGCCCCAGCCCCGAGGCCGGCCGCAGAACTACCTGCTGCTGCCTAGGCGCCCTCAGGCCAAGTCCGAGGAAGTTCACTCCCGGTCACGCCAGTCCGGGGAGGCTGGGGTACCCGTTGGAACCCAGACTGCCCGGGACAGCCGGAGCCCGCCCCTGCCCAGGCGCCGGGCCATCGAGCTGCCTAGGGCCCTGGGGCCCGCTGAGCAGCCAGCCAGGTCCCAGGCTGGCTGCCGGAGGCCTCCCCGGTTATCCCGCGCTCCCCACGGCTCGAGGACCCCGGGCGGGTGGCGGCCAGGAGCGTGCGCCCAGGAGGGCTGGAGGTGGAGGGAATCCTGCCTCCCGCCTCTCCTGATCGCCATGACTCTCGGCTTCCCGAAGACCTGGAAGCCGCCCTGCTCTCCCACCTGGGCTGCGGTGCGGCTCCCACTCTCCTCTCCTCCCCTCCCTTCCACCTCCCGGGCGCCCGCGGCCACCGGCGCCGGGGGCTCGGTGAGCGGCTCCCAGCCTGCATGCAGCCCGCACAGTTCCGGGACACCCGAGTGGGACACCCCGCGGCCCTTCCCCAGCCCCACGCCCCCGGGCGGGCGGCCAGCCAGGAGCAGCCCCCAAGGGAGGGCTAGGTGGCTCGGGCGGCCGCCAGCCCGCCCGCTGCCCTTTGCCAGTGCCAACAGGTATGGGAGGCGTTGTCGTCCGGCTGCCTGCCCACTCCAGAGACAGGGGCCCGCGACAGCCGCGGGGTTCGGGCGCCGTGCGGAGGGGCGAGGACGGAGGGAGGAGGCGAGGGCGGGAGGCGAGGGGGGGGCGCGAGCGGGCGGCAGCACTCACCTCTCGCTGGGCCGGGGCCGGCCGCGCGGGCCCGCTGCTCCGCAGCCCGGGTTCCGAGGCGCCTCCGCGCAGCGCGGGGGGCTTCCTCCGAGGCCCGCAGGGAGGGGGCGGCGCGGATGGAGGCGCCGGCGGGCAGCGCTCAGCCTCACGCTCACACCCCCAGCCGGCAGCCGCGTCCCCGCGCCGGCATCCTCGCTGCTGCCGGCTCCCACGGCGCCCCGGGGCCGCTCCCCAAGCGCGCGCCGGGGCCGGCACGAGCCCCTCGTTGGCTCGGAGCGCGATCCGAGCGCGTTCCTCCCTGTCCTTGTCCTCTGCTCCCGTCTGGGGACGTGTGCCCCGCACCCCCGGCACGGCGCGCTCCTCTACCCCTCCCGCTCCCGCTGGCCGTGCAGAGCCCCGGCGCGCGGGCTCAGCCCATGTGCGCGGCTGCCTCGCTGCGCCCCGGAGCCCAGTGGCCGAGGCCCCGCCGGAGTTGCGCGCCCTAGAAACTCCATGCAGCTCTGGCCTCCTCCCCAGCTCCTCCCTGGCGGGCCCCCCGGGGCCTTGAGGCCGCCCGCAGCGCCGTCCCCGCCCTGCCTTCGCCCGCGTAAGGAGCCGAGTTTGAGGGCTTGCCTCGCCACCCGCACCTCGCCTGCTCCGAGGGTCGGGGAGCCCCCACCCCCACCCCTACCCCGCCGCCTCTCCAATGGCTCCCTCGGTTTCCAGGCAGCGCAACCTGAGGAACGCCTCGGCGCGCGCGCACTCACACTCGCATACACACGCACTGCACACACAGGCACACACGCGGGGGGCGAGCTGGAGCTTGGCAGACGGTCCTCCTTCCTCTCCTCCCCAAAGAAGCGCCCACGTTAACTCCGGCAAACTGCTGTTCCTCCGTATTGGACAACTCACCCAAGCGCCCCCCACCTTAACTACTTCATCCCCGGTGCCCGCACCCTTGGGCCACAATCCCACCTGCGTCCCCTTCCAGGGTGAGGGCGGGGCGCGGAGTTGAGGGGCCCGGCGGTCGAAACTAGGGGAAGAGGAGGATTCGGCGTGCCCACCGCTAGCACCATCTAGGGAGGCACGTCTGAGGCCATAGCCCGCCAACCTTCGATCCCGCTCCCCTGGGGCCTGAGAACACGTGGTTTGGCTCCCACTTCTCTTCCCAAGGTCATAGAATGGATTTGATGAGGGGGAGAGGGTGCTTGGACACAGGTGTGAGCTAAAACCTCGAAGACTATCTGCAGCCTGCGCCAGCACTGCCCTCTGCCAAGTCTGTACCTAGACCCCTTTCCTCCTCTGCCCTGTGCCTCAAGGGCAACACGTTAGTTTAGAGTCTCCTCTCAGATTTCCTGGTGCACCTGTCTATATCTCATGTGCCCAGAAGCTGACAGAATACACAGTGCGATGAAGGTTTGTGTTGTCAAGAAAAAAAAAAATCAGATCAAGATGGGTCTCAGAGTGTCCCATTGACAGAGTCAGACACCTGCCGCTCCCTTTCTGCTCCTCCCAAGGTTGTGCCAAGGGAGAAGGAACAACCCACCTGGAGGGAACAGGTTAGTCTTTGCTTACAACACTCTCCTTTCCGGAGTCTCCAGTTTCTTGCCCCCTCTAGGTGGCAGAAAGACTGCTCACAGCTCAGATGCTTCCAATTCCCAGAATCAAAGAAAAGATATACATAAAAATTCTCACACTGATCAGGAACAAAACAATTGATACTGCCCTAAGCCTCTGGTCCAAACAGCTCAGCAATCACCTCTCTGCTGGCTGTGCAGCTGCCAAGGGAATGTGGGTATTGGCACTGCCAGCCAGCAGCACAAGTTAATCAGGGGCCCCTCGTTGCCTGCACGTCCTGGCTTGCAGCCTTGGTGTGATTCCTCTGAGTCCTTACAGCACTCATTGGGGTACCATTCCTCTGGCGTTTAGCATTTGCCACTCTGTATTATTATTATCTTTTCTTGTACCAGCCCTACTTCCCAAATTATCTTCTTGAGCCACTGGCTGAGTCTTATGTATCTAGTTCAGAGATGTGATAGAAGGCATCTCCAGGAGTTTCCATGAAGGGTTGCCGGCAGATGAACTAATAGAGTGGGCGGGGTCTCAGTATGCTCCTTCCCTCTGATCTCTCAGTTTGGATGAAAGCTGCACCTTCTAACAATCTGTTTCTGTAGACAATTGTTTTGTCGCTTTCTGGATGGCAACCAGGTCACCAAAGCCCCTTGGCAAGTCCACGTACACACATGGAGTTCCTGGTAGAATAGAGTGGTCACTATTTAACCAGAGTGGGACACATCTGGCAGAAGTTCTCTGCTCTCACTTACTGCTTGTGTGAGTTTGGACAAGTTGTGTGTTCTCTCTAAATCTCACTGTCCTCATCTGTAAACTGAGAATAATTACAGTATCTATTCCATAAGTTTGTTGCAAAGATGAAATGCGATGACATGAAATAGCAGTTGGCTCAGTTAACTTAGTTCCAGGCATAAAGTAAGCTTCTAGCAGGGGTTGGCTGTTATCATTATTAGTAAGCCGTGAACACGTATCAAAGACGTTACCTTGGGGAAAAAAGTCAAGGATCTTTGGCCCCAGGATACTAAGCTCAACAAACCTCAAGAACTAGAGAAACCAGGTGGCAGATTTCGGTGAGCATGCCAAATACAGTTTGTTGGTCCTCAACAGCTAGAACCTTTTTGAGACTTCCACAATGAGGGGTTGCAGGTTTACAGGGCCTGATACTCTTGCTCCAACTTTTATTCATTTGTTCAATATATATTTATTAAGGGTCAAAATGTGCCAGCTCCTTCTTATTAAAATGCCAAAGAAAATCTTGTACCAATTATCAGAAGGGAAGCTAAAAACAACATGGAACAAAATGAGTGGGAAAGACTTCTCTTTACCATGCATCTGTAGCTGGATTTATCATAAGTATTCTCTCCAACCCAAAATAACTCAGCCCTCCAGGAAACAGCGAGGAGTGAACCTTGACTCTGTTCCACCACCTGCCTCTAGCTTTGGGACATGGAGTTACACCAATCAGACACCTGGACAATCGCTCCCTTACCACGTGGTAATCATTTTGTGACATGGCCAGAGTCTACCTCTTCCCTTCCACTGCCCTTCCTTCTTTGTTTTACCTTCAATAAATACTTCTATTTCCAGTACCCGAGACAGCCGAGGGTAGAGTGTGATGAAGTGGTCTGTTGCACTCTGAATAAAAATAGGCAGAAAAACAAAAATCATTTGGGTAAGTATATGCTGGAGGGTAAAGTTTTTCATGCATTCCATCAAAATACAAACTATAGAATGCTTTGGATTCTTTACAATGCTTGTTCTCTACTTTGTGGCGAGAGATTTTAGAGTGGTTTGTTGGCAGCAACAGATAACCAGAACAAAATTTGGTATCTAGAGGTAGAGTGCCACTGTAACAAAAACTTAAAACATTGGCTTTGGGATTGGACAATGAGAAGAAGCTAGAAGCGCCTTGAAAGACTGTTAGTGAAATGTGCAAGGACCTCAGGAAGCTTGGAGAGGACTTGAAGGATGCTAAGAAAATTGCTATTAGAAGCTGAAGAAGAGAGCACCTGAGTCATGTACTGGTGGGACAGTTAGCAAAACTGTTACCTATGATAACATGACAAATGGGACAGCTACCAATGAACCCATGGATCCGACTAGGAAGATTTCCAAGTAGAATGTAGAAAATGCTAACTGAGTTTTTCTAGATGCCTATGATAAAAGACAAGCAGAGATGAGTTAAAGGAGAAACTATTCCACTTTTTGAATAGAATTTACAGGAAATAGAAAGAACCAGGACTTTCTGGGCTAGAAAGAATAACTTTCTCATTCTTGTATCTCCAGGCATTTTACTGCTTTCAAATCCAGAGCAATAAAATGTTGGCTCTAGATAAAGATTAAGTTAAGGATGCGACTGTAAGATCCTTTCTTAAGACCTCTCACATATTTAAGGGCATACCTAAAAGAGCTTCTAAGGAGGCTGGCCTGGTGGCATAGTGGTTAAGTTTGCACACTTGCTTCAGCAGCCCAGGGTTCACAGGCCCAAATCCTGGGCACAGACCTACACGCTGCTCATCAAGCCATGCTGTGGCAGCATCCCACATACAAAATAGGAGAATATTAGCACAGATGTTAGCTGAGGGACCCTCTTCCTCAAGCAAAAAGAGGAAGATAAGCAATGGACATTAGCTCAGGGCCAATTTTCCTCACCAAAAAAAAAGCAGAGCTTCTAAGAATCTTAGAGACATGGTCCTCCAGCAGCCTCACTGGGGGTTGAAGATAGAGAAGTGACTTCTTAAAGAGATTTTTATGTGTGGCTTTTGTCTAATGGATGGATTATAGTTTGAATCACAGGAAGACCTCAATGTTTTTAAAGAAAGTTTACTAACTTGAAACCGAAAGGGACAGAGACAGTACAAAATAAAAGGAGGCCTTTGGATCCCCAGTCCTCTGTGGACAATAAACAGGCAGCGAAACATAGGCCATTTCTTACAGAAGAGGGATAATAACTCAGAGAGTGGAAGAAAGAGCCCAAAAGGTGAAGCCAAGAGCCCCAGAGAATCATCCCAAGAAGTAGAACCAGGCCCTAATT
The DNA here is from genome assembly GCF_041296235.1 of Equus asinus. Classification (NCBI taxonomy): domain Eukaryota; kingdom Metazoa; phylum Chordata; class Mammalia; order Perissodactyla; family Equidae; genus Equus; species Equus asinus. Next base: position 22,611,802 of record NC_091803.1, read on the forward strand.
AAGGAACTGACGATACATTCTCATCTGGATTTCAGAATTACTATGGACCAGTGCCTGCTACAGGAACTCTCTCTCATATCCTCCCTTATTGAATGGGAATCTCTATCACGGTTATTATATCTCTGCTTCATGAGTGTATGTTGGGTGTATAGGGGAGAAGAAGGAGGAGATAACTTGTTTCTTTAGTGCACATATCTTCAGATTGAAAAGAACTTCATCCAGGGAGACTCATCCACATCTGAACCTGCTTTAGATGAGGACATCCAGGACCTCAAGCCTGAGCCTGGTGCCACAAGGAGATGAAACTTTTTGAGGCTCTTGGATGTTTCTGGGTATTTTTCATGTTGAAAGAATATAAATAATTTTTGACTGAAGATGAATTTTTAACTGTGATGAGTTAAATATAGCTGCAAATTTTCTCTCTTCAGGAGGTGGGCTCTTCATATCCCTATCCTTAAATCTGGACAGGATCTGTTATTTCTTTCTTTTTTTTTTTTTTTTTATTGGCACCTGAGTTAATATCTGTTGCCAATCTTCTTTTTTGTTTTTTTCCATCTTCTTCTCCCCAAAGCCCCCCAGTACACAGTTGTATATTCTAGTTGTGAGTGCCTCTGGTTGTGCTCTGTGGGATGCCACCTCAGCATGGCCTGATGAGTGGTGCCACATCCGCGCCCAGTATCCAAACCGGCAAATCCCTGGGCCACCAAAGCAGAGTGCACAAACTTAACTGCTCAGCCACGGGGCTGGACCCTGTTATTTCTTTAATAGAATAAAGAAGTTATTTTGTGACAGCGTTCCAGGCCTAGGACTTAAGAAACTGGAAATTTTCATTTCCTATCCCTTGGAATACTCTTAGAGCCCTGTGTCACCACATAAGAAGTCTAATTTCCCTGAGGCCACCATGCTGTGAGGAGAGGCTGTGTGAGGAGAGAGAAGGAAGACAGAGAGAGATAGAGAGATAGAGAAATGTCTGGCTAGTCTCGTTATTCTAGCCCCTGCTGTAAGAGTCTCCCCAGCTGAAGTCTCAGATTTGGTAGGACAGAGACAAGCCATCCCCACTGTGCCCTGCCTGAATTCCTGACTCACAGACTAGAAGAGCTAGTAATAAATTGATGTTTTAAGCCGTTGAGTTTTAGGGCAATTTGTTATGAAGCAACAAAGAACCAGAAAAATTTGCTGACTTGGAAAGATGTCCAAACTATATTATAAAGTGGAAAAAGCAAACTGTAAAATAACATATATGATACCATTTTTGAAAAAGAAAACTTTATATGTGGTATCCATATATACAGAATATAACAGCATAGAATAGCATTGGAATGCTATGTGTTACCTGACTGACTCTGGAAAATCAGTATTAGGGGAACTTCTACTTTTTAGACATATATTATATGAATGTTCTACAGCAAGTAATTTTAATATTGGCTTAATATTTTAAAACATGAGAAAAAGTGTCCTGTACTTTATTTCAAAGCTATCAATATATAATGTATACCTACAAAAGGAATAACACACTGCCTTAAAAAAAACTAAGGGGTTTACTCCGTTTCAGGGTTATTAAATAAAAGAGGTTAGATTGACACATATGCTGATAATTCTTTTAATTTCTAGGATAAAAATATTTCAAATTACCAACAAAGAAAAAAACAAATCAAGGTTGGCTTCAGGAGTGTATGTAACACTAGATCACAGAAGAAAAATGAACCAATAAACTTAGAGGGTAAAATGGTCTCATCCAGGGCTTGTACATTCAGTTAAGTTGTTACCATGCATGAAAGTAAGAGAAAAATATCTTCCCAATGAAATAGGTGAGAAAATAAATGGCTTTTTTACTTTTTCTGAAAAAAATACTCAAAGACTTGTATTAGCTAATAAAAAAAGTGGAATCAAAGTTAAGAACTCAAGAACAGGGCCAAGAATCCAGAAAGAAGAGAAAAGCATTAATGCAAACTTGACATTCTCTGCTGCCTTTCCTTTTGAAACATTAGCTGATTTCCAAATAGCATTGGACCAAAAGGCCAAAAAGGAAGTAATGTCTCAGAGATTTTGAGAGTGTCACGAGCATAGAGAGAAAATAACCAGGTTTCAGTGCTACCAAGACAGCCAGGACCTTAAGGACTAAAATCTAAAGGAAAGGAAACCTCAGAAAAATGAAAGCATCATTCTGCTCCATTTTCCTCCTAATGGCATTTGCTTCATTTGAAGCTGCACAGGGTGAAAGGCAAAGAAAAGAAACCAAGCAGCAGCTAAGTGACTACACAGTGAAGGAGAATCCTCAAGAATCTCATAATGCCAGCAGAACAAAACTTGGAGTTTAGAACCTACCAAGGAAGAAGGCCACTGATAAACACCCCAGGGTTTCAGTTGAAGCTCTTGACAGACTATATGCATTAAGAGTCTCTCTGAGGGGAGAGAACAACCTATAGAGCCACTACAATTTTTCAGATATAATATCTGGCATTTAATCAAAAATTGCCAAACATGCCAAGCGATAGGGCCAAATTAAGAAAAATCAAAAGAAAAAAGAGACAATTAAAAACATAGATAATCCAGTATTGGAGCTATATAAAGCAAACATTAAAACAATTGCAATAAATGTTCAGGAAAGTGAATGCCTTAGATAGAAATTCATCAGCAAAGAACTAGAATTTATTTTATTTTAAAAACATAATAATAATAATTTATTTATTTTAAAACATAACGAAATAGTAATTCTGGAGCCAAAGTAAAAATTAAATGCACTTGATAGATGTGCTAAAAGCAGATTAGACACAGCAAAAGAAATTAGTGAACTGTTAATTAGGTTTGTAGACAATATCCTACTAAAGTATGAAAAGAAGAAAGAATGAAAAATAAAGAAAAGAGCTTAAGAGATACATAGAACATGGTGAATAGTCAGACATGCAATTGAAGTCTGAAAAGAAATGGAGATGAAGAATGGGGTGGATGCAATACTGGCTGAGAATTTTCCAAAATTGGTAAAGACATTACACCACAGATTCAGGAAGTCCTAGAAACTCTAAGACAGATATGTACAAAGAAAGCCACACATTGGCAATCATAATTACATTTCTAAAAACCGAAGAAAAAATATTAAAAGAAGCCAGTCCCCCTTTTCTTCACACACACACACACACACACACACACACACACCCAATTATTTTCAGAGGAAAAATAGATAACTTCTCAAAAGAAATGATTAAAGTTACAACCATTGGTATAAGATTTGGTGTGCTAAAAGAAAATAACTGTCCACCTAAAATTCTGAATACAGTGAAAATACTCATTAAAAAGAAAGCTAAGGAATTTTTGCTTCTGAGTTAGTACAAGAATTGCCCCTCTGCTGTTGAGCAAATAGAAAACTAGAGAAAATATATGAATTAACTGCTTTTGATAACTGGACAATGGCCAGTGCAGGACTGTGATCCATGTGAGAAGAGAAACAAATGAGATGTGCCCTACAATTGCCCAGCTTTCTGCCTGGTAGCATTTTCTGTACCACTATAAAGGGAAAAGAAACCAAAGCAGAGCATAGTGGTCTCACTGAGTTGAGGAGACAGAAGTCAGAATTCACGGAGGCATAGGTAGCTGGAATTTGTGAGGCAGAGAACCAAAAAGAGAAAACTGTGTCCATAAAGAACTGAGATGATCTGGATTGGGATTTCTTTGAGTTTCTTGTTGATAACTAAGATGTGCATACTAGGATAAAATTCCATGTAGCCAAGCAAAGGATAGTTGGTGGAGAGCCGTAAGTTGAACAGTTTCTAGAGGTAAGAAAGACCTGGAAGATATTCAAGTTCTGATGAGCCTGAGTGGAGAGAACACCTGGGATTATTGTAGAGACCCCAGGTAGTTTGCAACTTAGTAGTAGGACTGAACTAGCATTAGACTAGAGGCTATTCTACTGCCCTAACAAAGCTTTAAAAATCATCAGATGGATAAAGTTAATTCTCAAGTGACTTATCTGCCTAACAAACAAACTTCAAAACTCTTAAAGGACAACAACAAAATCCAGAAGCCCTACAGTGTAACATTCACAGTCTTCATAGAAACAGAAGCAGAAATAATGAGAATGATGGAATTAGGAGACAGGGGCTCTCATATAGCTATTATAAATATGCTCGAGGAGTTAAAGGAAAATATAAACACAATAAAGAAAGGAATGAAAACTATTTTAACCAGGAAATGAAATTGTAGAGCTGAAAAATATAATATTTAATATTAAAAAGTTGCTTGATGGGTTTAACATAAGATTAGATACTGTAGAAAAAAGAAAAGTGAACTTGAAAACATAGCAATAGAAACTGAAGCACAGAAAGAAAAATGATGGAAAATATAGAGCTCAGTGACCTGTAAGACAATATCAAGCAATCTAACATATGTTCAATTTTAATACCTGAAGTGTGTGTGTGTGGTGAGGAATGTAGGCAGAAAAAAGATTTGAATAAGCAATGGCTAAAATTTTCCAAATTTGATAAAAGCTATAAATACATAGATCCAAGTGGCTCAATGTACCCCAGCAAGATAAAAAACAAGGCAAACAACATCAGGTACATCATAATCAAATTTCTGAAAACCAGTAACAAAGAGAACATCTTAAAGCATCCCTGGGAAAGGGACACATTATATCAGAAGACCAAAGATAATAATTGACTAACTTCTTTTCAGTAATAACACAAGCCAGAAGACAATGGAACATTATCTTGAATGTGCTCAAAAAAACACAAAAAACAAAAATACCTAGAATTTGCTAGCCACCAAAAATATTCTTAAATTATGACTTGAAATAAAGTTTTTCAGATAAACAAAAAGTAAAAGAATTTACAGCTACCAAGTTGAACTAAAATGATAACAGAAACTCAGGCATAAGGAGAACCGGAAATGGTGAATAAATATAAACTTTTTTTTCTCCTTTTTAAGTTTCTTTAAAAGATAACCGTTTAAAGTAAAAATAATACCATTGTGGGGCTGGCCTGGTGGCATAGTGGTTGAGTTTGTGTGCTCTGCTTTGATGGCCCAGGGTTTGCAGGTTCAGATCTCAGTCATGGACCTACTCACTGCTCATCAAGCCATGCTGTGGCAGCATCCCACATACAGAAATAGAGGAAGGCAGGTACAGATGTTAGCTCAGGGACAATCTTACTCATCAGAAAATAATAATGATCATAATAATACCACTGTATTATGGAATTTATAATATTTGTATAAGTAAAATGTATATAACAACAACAGTACAAAGGATGGGAGGGAGGAAATGAAAGTATACTTTTACACTATACAATTTTAATATACATTATCTATGAAGTGGTATAATACTATTTGACATTAGACTTCTGTATGTCGAAGATGTATACATTGTAAATCCTAAAGCACAAAGAGTATAGCAAATAATCTCCAACATAGGAAATAAAATGGCATATTTAAAAAATAATTAATACCAAAGAAGGCATGAAAAGAGGAAAAAGTAAACAAAGAACAGGTGGGATAAATAGAAAAGGAAAAGCAAGATAGTAGATTTACATCTAAGCATGTTGTGAATTACATTGAATTTAAAGAGTCTAATGCTACAGTTCAAAAGCAGAGACCACCAGGCTGGAAAAAATACAGTAAGACCCAACTATAGACTGTTTACAAGAAACACTCTTTAAATATATTAGCACAGATAAGTTAAAAGTACAAGAATGGGAAAATACATACCATAAAAATATTAACCATAAAAGAGCTGAAGCAGCTATGTTAATATAAGACAAGAAATAACACTAGAGATAAGTAAGGTTAATTCACAATGATAAAAGGTCAATTCATTAAGAAAATATAACAATCCAAAATGTTCCCATAGCAAAGCTTTAAAATACATGAAGCACAATACATGAAGAAAACAACCAACACACAAACATAGTGGGAGACTTTAACATGCCACACCCTCAGTAATCGATAAAACATGTAAAGATACAGGGGCCTGCCCGGTGGCACAGTGGTTAATTGTGCACATTCCACTTTGGCAGCCCGGGGTTCACCGGTTCAGATCCCGGGTGTGGACATGGCACTGCTTGGCAAGCCATGCTGAGGTAGGCATCCCACATATAAAGTAGAGGAAGATGGGCACAGATATGAGCTCAGGGCCAGTCTTTCTCAGCAAAAAGAGGAGGATTGGCAGCAGATGTTAGCTCAGGGCTAATCGTCCTCAAAAAAAAAAAAATTAAAAAAATAATAAAACATGTAAAGATACAGAAGACTTGTCAAACACCAGCAAATAACTTGACCAAACCGACTTTACAGAGCACTGTATTAACAAGCACAGGATACACGATCTTTTCAAGTTCACATGGGATGTTCATGAAAGATGGACTACACACTGGGCCATAGAACAATTCTCAATAAATTTAAAAGTATTGAGATCATACAGAAAGTATGCTCTCATCACAACAGAAATAAATTAGAAACCAATAACAATAAGATCTCTGGAAAATCCTCAAATATTCTATAAGCAAAGCACAGTTTTATATAATGCATGTGTCAAAGAATAAATCACAAAGGAAGTTTAAAAATATTTTTAACCAAATGAAATGAAAACAGCTGTTAAAATTTGTGGCATGCAGCTAGAACAATGCTTAGAGGGAAAATTATAGCTTAAAAATGCTTATTTTAGAAAAAGACAGGGGCCAGCCCAATGGCACAGCAGTTAAGTTCATGAGCTCTGCTTCGGCGGCCCAGGGTTTGTCAGTTCCGATCCCAGGCATGGACCTACCCACTGCTTGTCAAGCCATACTGTGGCAGGCGTCCCATGTATAAAAAAGTAGAAGTGGCCAGCCTGTGGCCGAGTAGTTAAGTTCACGCACTCTGCTTCGGCGGCCCAGGGTTTCACTGGTTTGGATCCTGGGTGCACCACTCATGAGGCCACGTTGAGGCAGCATCCCACATGCCACAACTAGAAGGACCCACAATTAAAAATATACAACTTTGTGTTGGGGGGATTTGGGGAGAAAAAGGTAGGAAAAAAAAAAAGATTGGCAGCAGTTGTTAGCTCAGGTGCCAATCTTTAAAAAAGGAGAAAAAGATGGGCAGAGATGTTAGCTCAGGGCCAATCTTCCTCAAGAAAAAATGAAAGAAAAAGATGAAAGGTTTAAACCAATATTCTAAGATTTCACTTTAAGAAGCTGGAAAAAGAAGAGCAAATTAAACCCCCCAAAAATAGAAGGAAAGAAATAATAAAGATAAGGGCAGAAAAATCAATGAAATACAAAATGGAAAAATAGAGAAAAATCAGTGAACATGTCAATAAAATTAATAACTCTCTATCTAACCTGATTTAAAAAATGGAGAAAACACAATTTACCAAGATCAGGCAATGATAGGAGAGGCTTCACTATAGATCCCAAAGACACTAAAAATAACAAAGGAATATTATAAACAACTTTATTCCAAAAAATTCGACAACTTGGATAAAATAGAAAAATTCCTTGAAAAACACAAATTAACAAAGCATATCCAAGAAGAAATAGAAAATCTGAATAGTCCTATATCTTTTAAAGAAATTTAATTCATAATTATTAACCTCCTCCTTCCAGAAATACAAACAGATTCCATTATGCCCAGATGACTTCTCTGGTGAATCCTAACAAACAATTGATGAAGAACAAATACCAATCTTACAAAAATCTTTCATAAACGAGAGGGTGACTTGTCTCAAGTCATTTTATGAGGCAAGTGTTACCCTGTTACCAAAATCAGATGAATACTTTAGAAGAAAAGAAAATGAATATAAATACAAAAGCCTTAAAAATGTAATAGTGGGCTGGCCCTGTGGCCAAGTGGTTAAGTTCATGTGCTCCACTTTGGCGCCCCAGGGTTTCACCAGTTCGGATCCTGGGTGCAGACATGGCATCGCTCATCAGGCCATGCTGAGGCAGCGTCCCACGTAACACAACCAGAGGCTCTCACAACTAGAATATACAACTGTGTACTGGGGGGCTTCGGGGAGAAGAAGAAGAAGGAAAAAAAGAAGATTGGCCATAGTTGTTAGCTCAGATGCCAATCTTTAAAAACAAACAAACAAACAAAATATATATATAAGCAAACTGAACCCAGCAATATATAAAAACGATAATACATTTTGACAAAGTGGAGTTTTTCCCAGGCATACAAAGTTGGTTTAAATTTTTAAAAATTAATCAGAGTAATTTATATTCAGAGAAGAAAAAATCATGATTATCCTAAAGCACGCATAAAGAACATTTGCAACACCATTCACGATAAAAACTCTCACAAAAGTAGGAACAGAAGTGAACTTCCCCAACTTAATAGAGGATGTCTACAAAAAACTTACAGCTACCATCATGCAAATGGTCAAACATTGAATGCTGCCCCTGTAAAACCAGGAACAAGGCTTCTATTGAACACTTGGTGGAGGCTCCAGCCAGTGAAATAAAATGCATACAGATCAGTAAGAAAAAAGTAAAATTGTTTTTATTCAAAGTCAACATGATTGTATACATAGAAAATCTTAAGAATTTTCAAAAAAAGCTATTAGAACGAATAAATGACTTTAGCAAGTTTGCAGAATACAAGATCAATACTGCAAATAAGCAACTGGAAAATGAAATTTGAAAAAACGGTACCACTCCTAATAGCATCAAAGACATGAAATATTATGGATAAGTTTAACAAAATAAGTGCAAGATCTGTATACTAAACACCACAACACTGCTGAGAGAAATTAGAGAAGATTACAAATAAATGGAAAGATATAACATGTTCATGAACTGGACTTTTGATAGTTTTAAGATGTTAATTCTCCCAAATTGATCTCTAGGTAAACATAATCAAAATCAAAATGCAAAAAAAAAAAAAGGAAAAAAAAAACTTTTTCTGCAGAATTTGACAAGCTGGTTCTAAAATTTATATATAAATGCAAGGGACATACAATAACGAAGAGAATTTTTAAAAAGAAGAAAGTTGGAAAGGACTACCTGATTTCAAGACTTACTGTAAAGTTAATCAAGAGAGGGTGGGTTTAGCAAAAAGAATACACATACAGGTCCAAGGAACAGAATAGATCTACATATATGTGATCAACTGATTTTTGACATAAGTGCCAAGCTCATTCAATGGGGAAAGGGGATTCTTTTCATCAAATTGTGCTGGACAACTGAATATTCATGTGGAAATAAATGAACTTTGATACTTAGCTTATCTCGTACACAAAAATTAACTCAAAATAGATCATAGACTAAATGTAAAAGCTAAAGCCACAAAGCTTTTAAAAGAAAACATAGGAGAAAATTTGCAACCTTCAATAAGCAGAAATTTCTTAAATAGGACCCAAAAAACACAAATGATAAAAGGAAAATATTGATAATTTTACTTCATCAAAATTAAAATCATTTGCTCTTCAGAAGACACCTTTGGGAAAACGAAAAGACAAGCCATATACAGGGAAAATTCTATATGTGTTTGTGTGTGTGTGTGTAGTTCTATATATATCTAGCAAGAACTTGCATCAAGAACATATCAAGAAATCTTGCAACTCAATAAAATAAAAATACACTCAATTTTTCAAATGGGCAAATGATTAGAATAACACTTCAGGGGCCAGCCTGGTGGTGTAGTGGTTAAGTTTGAACGTTCTGCTTTGGTGGCCCAGAGTTCACTGGTTTGGATCCTGGGCGTGGACCTACACACCTCTCATCAAGCCATGCTGTAGCAGCATCCCACACAGAAGAACTAGAAGCTCTTACAACTAGGATATACAAATATACTGGGGCTTTGGGGATGAAAAAAAAAAAGAGGAACATTGGCAACAGATGTTAGCTTAGCTCAGGGCCAATCATCCTCACCAAAAAAAAATAATAATACTTCATAAGATATATGAATGGCCAATAGCACATTTAAAAATGCTCAACATCATTAGTCATAAGGGAATGTAAATTAAAACCACAATGGCATACTACTATGCAACCAGTAGAATGGATACAATTAAAACACCTGAGAGTAACAAGTGTTGACAAAAATGTGGAGCAACTGGAACTGCCATACAATGCTGTTAGGAATGTGAATAGTTAAAATTAATAGTTAATAATTAATAGTTAATATGTTAATAGTAAATAGTTAATAATTTTGAAAAACCGTTTGGCAGTTTCTTGTAAAGTTAAACACACAACTACACTATGATTCGGTAACTTCAGTCCTAGGTATTTTTTTTAGAGAAATAAAGTCCACAATATGACTTTTACATGAATGTTCATAACAACTTTATTCACAATAACCAAAAATTGGAAACAATTCAAATGTTCTTCAATAGGTGAATGGATAAACAAATTATAGCATATGCACACAATGAGATATTACCCAGCACTTAAAAGGAACAAACTGAATACCCACAATAACATGGTTGAACCTCAGAAACCTTATTCTGAATGAAAGAAGCCAGACACAAGAGAGTACATACTGCATTATTTCATTCTTTTATAAAATTCTAGAACAGGCATAACAAATCTATAGTGACAGAAAGTAAATGAACAGATGCCTGGAGTAGAGACTGGCAGGGGGCCTGACTGCAAAGGGGAACAAAGGAATTTTTTGGATTGATGGAAATGCTTATGTCTTGATCATGGTGAAAGTTACAAAGGTTTAGACATGTGTCAAAACTCACCAAACTGTACACTTAAAACGAGTGCATGGAAATTGTCTTCAATAAGGTTGATTTTAAAAGACACATGAAGAAAGAAACTATGAAATTTTTTTAAGGTGATTTTTCCTTTTTTTGCAGGGGAGGATTCACCCTGAGCTAATATCTGTTGCCAATCTTCCTCCTTTTTCTTCTTCTCCCTCCCCTGCCCCCCCGTCCCAGAGCCCCAGGATGTAGTTGTTTATCCTGGTTGTAAGTTCTTCTGGTTCTTCTATGAGAGCCATCGCCACAGTATGGCTACTGACAGATGAGTGGTGTGCTTCCACGTCCAGGAAGCGAACCCAGGCCGCCAAAGCAGAGTGCGCCAAACTTTAACCACTAGTCCATCAGGTGAATTTTTTTTAAATACATTTTTAGACATACAGATAGAGAATTTGTCACCAACATCCATCCTAAAAGAAATGTTATAATGATCAGGTAGAAGAAATATGATTCCAAATACAGAAATGAAGACAAGAAGAAAAAAAGGCACTGGAAATGGTCAATATGTGGTCACTCTAAATAACAATTCTTATATTTTAATCTCATAATAATAATACATCTTAGTAATAATGTTTGGTAGGCTTTTAAATATATGAAGAAATAAAATACAGGGCAATTGCATAAAAGGTGGGAGTGGAGTGAAGGGAGTTAGTCTTCTTAGGTCCTTGCATCACATCAAAGTGATAAATGTGCTAATTTAGGGTATACACCAGTGGGCCAAGGACATACACTGCAGTCTCTAGGGCGATCACTAAAAGAATAGCAAGAGAAGGTGTAACTAATAGGGGGAAAATGGAATAATAAAAATACTTGACTAATTCCACAAAAAGGAAGAAAAGAGTAAAAGGGGAACACAGCATAGATGAGATGAATAGAAAGTAAATAGTAAGATTGTAGATTGAAATCCAAATAAATCAGTAACTTCATTCAATATTACCAAACTAAGTATATTCTAACATCAAGACAAAGACTGTTAGATACAAATAGAAAAATGTCCAGGTCTGCTTTGCTACAATAGGCTCACATTAAATATGGGGCCATGGGATTTTCAAACAGGAAAGGATGGTATATGCAAATACTAAGTGAAAGAAAGCTGGTGCAGGAGTGCTAATATCAAACAAAGCAAATTTTAAGCTAAAGAGGTTTTCCTAAAGACAACGAATGGCATTTCATAATGATAAGAGTGTCAATCTCCCAGGAAGATATAATATTTCCAAAATTGGATACATATACTCAAAATACAGAAAGCAAAATTGTGAGAATTAGACACATAGGCTAGCCCGATCTGACTGATAGAGTAAATAATCAAAGACCTAAAAAGAGAACATAAATCGAAATGTAAAAAAAAAAAAATCAAAATATATTATATAAAATCTATGAATTAAGAAAAAAGTTGAGCATATTATTTATTCTGTGCATGTTGAAACAGATCTGTTTAAGCATAGTTGCCTCAGGACGGGTGAGAACGCCTGGGGCAAGAAACTGCTTTTCAACATAAATACTTCTGAGCTTTTTTCTTTTTTTAACTCAGGGAAGAAACGAGGGACTTGTAGGAAATATGGCGGCATAAGCAGATATTTTTCAAGCCTCCTCCCCGAAACTTACAAAAATCAACAGAGACTAACAGTTAAAATGAAAACTAAGCTCAAACTCCGGACAACCTTAATCTTTTCCTGCAAATGCCAAAGAATAGTTGCCAGACACAGCACAACTTGAACCAAAATAAATAGGATGCTGAGGGTTGACCACATTTCCTGAACTTGACAACCAGCACGGTGCTGTCGGCAGGAGAGCCTCCCTAACAGCATCCCCAGCTCCGCCCCCGCCCCGCCCCGCCCCCCGGGCTAGAGCGGAGGCCTGGAGGTGTGCGTGGGCCTCAGAAAGAGCAAGGCTCCTCCTTCACCTCAGTTCAGCTACAGCCAGAGGCTGGGGAGGGACCACTTTTAATGTATCCCAGCTTTTTGATTGGGAAAGGGAGAGATTACGTTAGAAATGAAGCAAACTTCTAATCAAAGCGGAAAATCAAAGATAGAGAAAAGCATTTGCTGATACCACACCATCCTACCTCCAATAAAATGTCCGAGCTTTCTCACTCTTAGCTGTATAACGCGATTATGAGGAATGAGATTTCTCAGTGGTTCTAAATGCACGAACGAGACTCACGCCAAATCAACTGAACCTGAATCAACAAAAGGGAGGCCCAGGCAACTGTAGTTGAAAAATATCTCCATGATGAGATAACATTTTTAGCCCAATAAATAGGTAAAAATTTAAAATACTCATAACCTATTGCTGGCAGAAGTATGGATAAATAACATGCTTATAGGAATGCTGAGGGAAAAATCAGTGGTAAGAAACCTCCTTTTCTTGGATTTCATGTTTCCACGTGGAGCAATGTCCATCAGCTTAACATTCTGCTTCCTCACTCCCTTCTCCAATTGGTAAATTTGGAGGAAGAGAAAGGACTGGTAGCTCACGCTCTCGTGCTCTCTTATGGGCTATCCCTGCCTACAAAGAGCACTGTTGGCCTTGAACTTGCACGTGTCCATCACTTCCTATGACTGGCCAAGTACTAAATTACCTAATTCTGGGTACAGTATAATGAAGCTGATGTTTTGAGCTCCATCTGCCTGACCTCAGCTTTTTTAAAAACTTCAATTGGTGAGAGAAAAGAAACGCAATTTATTGATTCCTCTCAATTTGTCATCAGTGGCAGTCAACAAACACATATGTAAAAATAATGTTTACTGCTACCCACCATACAACATAGCATACATCCTGCATCCTGTCTTCCTTCTTGGCCATTGAAAGGCCCTGGGTCTCTTCCTGCCTCAGGCCGGTCCCTCTGCTGTGCTATGGACCACATTCCTCCTCATGTGCGGCAACTCTGTACTACATCTGATACCCTTTCTTTGTGGCTTTTAGTTCAATAACTGGCATAACCCTCTATTTTAGAAGCCAGACCACTCCAGAATCATTCCCGGCGCCTTCTCTTTCCCAACCCCATTCGCAATCCATCTCTAAGTCCCCTCACATGGTTGAAAATTCCAAAGGAAAAAACAACATTCAGTAAAACGTCTGCTTCCCACCTCTCTCTTCCACTTGCTCCACTCTCCTTCCGCCAAGCAAGCACTGTTGTTGCTTTCTTGTGTGTCCTCCCAGAGATATTGTACAAATATGCTACTTCTTTATATAAATGACACCATGCTGTATATATTGTTTTGCATTTTTGTTTTTCACTTAATAGGATAATGTTTTTAGGTAAAATTTACATATAGAGAGGTGCCTGGATCTTCTGTGTACCAATGTGATGACTTTTGATAAGTGATACACTTATATGACCACCTCCCAATCAAGACAAAGAATATGACCATCACCCAGAGTCACATTAGTTTCATATCATACACATTTCACAGTTCATTACCCTCTCTCCATGGCCAAGCGTACTATATCCAAGTCGTCATCCTCTCTCTACCAGCTTCACTGGTGCCTTACTGATGGGTCTCCTGGCACCTCACTCCAGCAGAGTGCTTCTCTCAAAGGCTTATCTGGTCTGGGCACCATTCCATCTGTAAAATACACTTCCTTGACTTCCCTTTGCCCTCTGGACAAAGATCCAAATTCTTTCATTGACTATGATTCCCCCGTGGCCAGGTTCAATGACCTCTCTGTGCTTCTCTGACACTTTTTTTTTTGGTGAGGAAGATTGGCCCTAAGCTAACATCTATTGCCAATCTTCTTTTTTTTCTCTCCTCACATCCCCAGGACATAGTTGTATATTGTAGTTGTAAGACTTTCTACTTCTTCTATGTGGGATGCTGCCATAGCATGGCTTGATGAACAATGTGTAGGTCTGCACCCAGGATCTGAACCAGTGAACTGCTGGCCACGAAAGCAAGTGTGTGAACTTAACCACTACGCGATCAGGCCAGCCCCATCTGACACTACTTTTTATTGCATGTTCTTTCCTCGTTTCCATACTACTGCCCATGATTTACATCCACCTGTGTGCCTAACTCTCACCCATCTCCAGGGGGTTTCCCTGTGTTCCTCTTTTCTCAGGACTTTGTTCTCACAGCCCCATCTTCATGGAAGTAATGGTACTTATTCTTGGATCTCGGTCCAGTCATCACCTCCTGAGGGCAGTATCCATTTCCTGCTGACTGCTCTGACCAGCTCCTATCCCCCTGTTACGTGCTCCCCTTTATAGATCTAATTATAGCTGCAAGTTTACATTGATTTATGTGATCATTTGATTAATGCTTGCTTCTCCCACTAGCAGGTAAGTTCCATGGGGACAGGGTGACAAATAGAAATGGCAAGCAATAGGATATATTGAAGGAAACCACTCGATGTAAACCTAATTTGGCCTGACTTTGTTTTTTCCAAAAGGGCCTGACATGGCCATTGAGCATGCATTGTATATCTGCTTTAAACATTTGCTATGGCAAGAACAAATGGCCTTAAGATAAAGGTGCAACTTCCCCCCACATTGGCATTTCCTTAAGGATAAGCATCTCTCCCTAGGCTAGGAACTGATTGCTGTGCTCACCTGTGACCACCCAGCTTGAGACAACAGACCTGCCACCCTGCTGTGTCCACCGAGACAGCAGACCTACTACCTGCCATGTCCATCAATTGCTGTGCCGACAGAGCAATGTCATGACTATGGTACAAAGGACATTTCAATCATATGTGAAACATCCTCTTTGAGGGTACATAACCAGTCTGTACACCCCACTTCTTTGGTGCCCTTCCTTCCTTTGGGAAGGAAGGCCCCAGGCCATGGTCCTCACATTTTGGCTCAGAATAAACTCACCCAAATTTTCATTTATAGATTGGTTATGGATTATTTTTGTCAACAAGAGACTATGTCTATTTATGTTTAACGTTGCATCCCTAGTGACTAGCACAGTTGGCACTCTACAAATTCTAGTTGAATAACAAATTAACACATCTAGCTTTTTTTTTGATGCTGTTAAAAAATGGAAAAAGATCCATAACTCCATACAGATTCCAAAAGTATTTTTTAAAACGGAGGGGTATTTCTTTTTGCAGAGGAACGGCAACTAATAAATGTAGAAAGAATAATAGAAATTCAAAAGTTACCACTTCACAACCACTAAAGTAATGATTGATAGAGGCAAGAATTACCAATCTACTTGTTTATGTATGGCTCTCCAATTAAGAATGATTTTTACATTTTTAAATAGTTGGAAAGGAAAACAGAATATGTGACAGAGACGTTATGCAGCCTACAAAACCTAAAATATGTATTCTCTGGCCTTTTACAGAAAAAGTTTGCCTACTTCTACATTCAAGGAAAGAGAGTTGGAGAACAGGATATGGAGAAACCTGACCGATGGTTAAACTTAGCATAAGAAATATTGGGATATCCTGGCATCACACGCCTCCCAATGTGATACGCTGAGAAGATAACATCACTTATATAGTATTCCTGCCAAAAATGCATACTGATTCCATACACAAGGGAACATCATACAAACTGAAATTGGGGGAATTTCTGCAAGACAACTGACCTGAACTCTGCAAAAAGGTCAATGCCATAAAATACATAAAAAGGGGGACGGAACTGTTCTGGATTAAAGACCTAACAACTAAATGTAATGCACAGTTATGTTGGATCTTGGATTTAAAACAAACAAACAATTGTAAAGGACATTATGGCAATTATGGCAGCAATCAGGGGAAGTTTATTTTGGTCTGTATTTACTTTACTATATATCAATGTTAAATTTCTTGGGTATGATAATTATATTGTGGTCATGTGGAAGAATGTAATTGTTCTTAGGGATAAAGTCTGTCATGATGTCTTCAACTTATTCTCAGCAAATTTTCAAATGGTTCAGGAGAGGGAAAAAGAGAGAAAATGTGAAGCGTATATGGGTGTTTTTGTATTATTTTGTACCAAAAAAGCTTACTTTTCGTAATTAAAAAAGTCTCCATAGGTTATTCATGTACAAATCAGGATTAAGCATTAAGTCTCATCAACTACGTGCAATGCTCCTCACCCGTCCCTGGAGCCCCTGGATTTCCAGCTCCAACAGCCAAGGCTCAGCAAGAAGCCTCTAGAACCCTGGTCCCTAGGGCTGGGTGCTAAGTATTTTGATTATCACTTCCCATAAAATCTATTAACATGTAGAATGGATGTTAAATAAAAATGATTTCACCTATAAATCCACAGGTTAATTTGTACATATAAATGTTTTTTTAAAGTTTACCATATCATACATTGGATCAAATGATACCACATTTACATAATGGTATAGTTCACCAAAAGTTTACCTGGTTACCATATACTAGATTCAGAAAGAGTCAACTGAGGAGGAAGAGGAAAAGGAGAAGAAAGAAGGGGAAAAGTTGAAAGGAAATACTCTGTTTCTTTATCTTTCAGAGGAAAGGTTCAAATAGAACCTGTTTCGTTTCAAATTGTTTAATTGAAAGATATGTTTAAGCATCTAAGCTAAAGTTATAAATTAGTGGAACTAAAGAGCAATATAATATATATTCCAAATCACCAAAGATAAAAAAGACTTTTAAATTATGTGACTTTTTAAAAAAAGACAAATGCACATAAAACTCACCCTTTAAAAGAAAAAAAGTGCCAGATTAGGTTTAGCATTTAACAGACACAAAAAGTGGAAAGTAAAAGAACTGATAGCAGACATTGAGTGGTGGGAATATACATGAGTTAAATGTTTTTGAAGTGCTATGTGCAACTTATGGGAAAAAATAAAATGCATGTATCTTTTTATCCATATGTTTCTCTTATAGAAATTCATCTTATATGTGTATTTTAACAGGTGTACAAAGATATTCATGGAAACATTGGGGTAATTTCCAAAAGGACAAAAAACCTAGAAACTACCATAATTACCACTAAAGGGGTCTTTTTTGTTTGTTTTTGTTTTTAGAAAATAAGCAGCAGTGCATTTAATACAACAGTTTAAAATTACGAAGTCAGGATTGGTTTTTATGTAGTGATATGGAGAGAGGTCCAAAATAAATCATTAATTGAAAAAAGCAAGTTGCAAAACAGTATGTTAAATGTAGTGACACTTGCATAAAAGCAATTTTATTTACATGCTGATATGCACACAGAAAACAACTCTGGAAGAACATTCACTCAAGTTTAGCAGTGGCTATCTCTGCATTGGGGGAGTATGGGTAATTTTTGTTTTCTATGTTAACATTTTCTGTGTCATTAAGTTTTTACATAAGTGTTATATAATAAGGAATTTGCTGGTCATTGTCCCCAGTTCCTGGCACAGATAATCTAAAACTCCTGGAATTTCTCAAGTAATAGGAGTGTCTTTGTGGTTCGTGAGCCCCTAGATCACACTCGAGTTTATGCTAATGAAGTGACTCATAGTGGGCCCTGAGATAGCTTCAGGACCAGGGCTGGTCACTAGAAAGAGCAACATTTGTGATGAGAGGGTTGGGACTTTGAACCAGCCTGATCTCCAGGGAGGGAGGGAAGCTGAATATTGAGTTCAATCATGTGGCTAATGATTCAATCAACTGTGCTATGGAAAGAAACTCTAATAAAAACTCTGGACACCAATGCTTGGTGGAGCTCCTGGTTGGTGAACACATCAATGCGCCCTGGGAGGGCAATGTGCCCTGATTCCAAGGGAAGAGAGCACAGAAGCTCTGCATTCAGAAACCCTCCCAGACCTTGTCCTACATGTCTCTTCATTTGCTGTTCCTGAATTGTATTGTTTGTAATACTAAGAATAGTGCTTTCCTGAGTTCTGTGAGTCATTCTAACAAATTATTGAACCTGAGGGGATCCTGAGAACCCCAAAATCTGAAGTTAGTTGGTCAGAAGTGTGTGGTCTGGGAACTCCATGAACTTGAGGCTGGTGTCTGAAGCAGCGGCAGTCTTATGGAAGACTGAGCCCTTAACCTGTAGGGTCTGAGCTCACTCCAGATTGTTAGTGTCAGAATTAAATTGCAGTAACTAGTAGGGGTTGAAACAGAATAGTTAGTGTCTGAATAGCAAGCATATATTTCTTCTGTAACAGAAAAAAAGTTTTAAGTGAAAGTGTGGGTAATGTAGGCGAATTCAAAAAAGAAAATGAAGTCCACAGTTTAAATATCAGACAAAATTGAATTCAAGATGAAAATGGTTAAACAGGACAAAGAGAGTCACTTAATAATAATAAAGAGTACAATCTACAGTGAGAATATTTGTCGTGTACCATTATGGAACAAATAACCTAAGAACAAATCAATTGAAAAACTATTAGGACCATACAGAAATTCACTTAAGTGGGAAGTTATAAACATATATACCAAAATCAATAGCTTTCTTATATACAACAATAGTAAGGTATAAAACATGTTGAAAGCAAAATAAAATTCCATTCACAATAGCAACCAAAAACCAAAAACTCAATGTACATGGAGAAAAATTTTAAATTCTACTAAAGGACATAGAAGGACACTTGAATAAAAGGAAACTTCAATACAGAAGCATACTTTATTATTAGATAAGAAGAAACTATTATAAAGATTTCAAATCTCCCTAAATTAATTTCAAAATTCCAGGCAATCATAATCAAAATCCCAATAGGATTTATACTGAAATTTTATCAAATGATTTTAAAGTTCATCTGTAAGATTCAATATTTACAAAGAGGCAAAGTAATTAATGTGGAAGAACTAGCTCTACCTGATATTAAAATGTACCATAAATCTATGGCAATTAAAACCTCATCATACTAATTCAGGAGATGAAATAAAAATAACGTTTATGGTTCGTTATCTGTCTTTATAGCTCCCTCTGAAAGGTAAGCTCCATGAGGAGGGGAGTTTTGTCTCCTTTTTTTGCTGATATAGCTCAACTGCTTAGAAAGTATCTGCCACGTAAGTATTTGTTGGATAAATGGATGAATAAAGCAATAGAATTGAATTCTCAGTGCAGAAATAGGCACACACATATACATAAGGATAATGATAAAGTGATATTTCAAATTAGAGCAGAAACAATCGATTAAAGTATTGGATCAACTGGCTAGTTGTTTGGAAAGGCATTAAACTAAACTTTTCATTCCATATAGTTAAAGACTTTGCAGCTTGATGAAAGATGTAAATTTAAAAAATAAAACGCTACAAGAAAAAAAAGATTACTATTATAATCTTAAAGTGTGAGAAGCCTTTTAAAGTATAAAACAAAAGCCAGACACATAAAGGCAAAGATTTATAAAGTTGATTTCATCAAAGAGAAAGCAAAAAATAGTAACAACAACAACAACAAAAATGTGTGCCAAAACTACAACCACTACAACGCATACAACCAAATTAAAAAGTAAACAAAAATCTGGAATAATTATTTGTAACATAGATAGGAGTCCAAGAATTATCTTCCTCAACATATAAAAAACTCTTATAAATCAATCAGAAAAAGATAATAGAATAATTAGGAAAGAACGTAAAATGAGAAATATGTTTATAAGAAGATGTTAAAATTCACTAATAAAAAAAGAACATGCAAAGATGTGAAATTATTCTTCTACTATCAGATTGACAAGAGTTAAAAATATAGAGAAAACCCAGTGTGAGTAAGGATATAGAAATATGTTTCCTCTTAGTCAATTTTGGTGAGATTGTAAATTGTGCCTCATTTCAAGAAGGAAATCGGACAATGTGTATCAAAATTTAAATGCACATGGGTATACCCTTGGATGCAGCAATTCCAGTTCTAAGCATTTATCCTAAAATGATAATTAGTCAATCGAACAAAGATGTGTTTATAAGGATATGGAATATAGCGTTGTTCATTTAGTGAAAAATTGGAAGTGAAGTAAATGCCCATCAATAAACAACTAAACAATTAAAATATGGTACACTCACATAATGAATACTGTTAATTGACATGGAAAGATGCTATGACCTATTGTTTAGTGATTAAAGCAACTTACAAAATAATTTGTCTAGTTTGATACCATTTATTCAAAGTTATATACACCTAAATTGCATGTATATGACCCAGTAATTTCTTTCTTGGGTATATAACCAATAAAAAAGACGTTAATAAGCTTACAAAAGACATGCACTAGAATATTTATAGTGGCACTATTTATATTAGCCCCAAACTGGAAACCATCCAAATGCTCATCAACAATAAAATGGATAAATAAATTATGATATATTCACACAATGGGGAGAGAATATATTTCAACAGTAGTGAAAGAACGACAACCCCTTACAACCATATGGATGAACCTCATAAACAGAATGTTGAGTGAAAGAAGACAAAGCAAAATACATGTTTCATAACTACATTTAAATAATATTTAAAATCAGGGAAATGTAATCTCTGTCATCAGAAGTCAAGAAACAGTTATCCTTGGACTGGTGGGGAGGGAGTTGTGACTGGGAGTGGATGCAAAGATGGCTTCCAGGTTGCTGGCAATGTTTTGTTAACTAATTGAGTACTGGTTACATGGGCATGTTCAGTTTTTGGTAAGCTGTACACTTATGGTTTGTGCACTTTCCTGCCTACAAACACACACACACACACACACACACACATACACACACACACACACAGAGGGTATACATACACAGAGAGATGTCAGGAAAGATGTTGGTAGGAATTTTAATAGTGGTCTTATCTGGAGAGGGGGTTCAGCATGATTTTGGATTTCTTCTGTGTATTTGTCTGTATCAATAGGCTTATATACAGAAAAACACAATTTAAGGAAGGAATGAAAATAAATTTACTGAACATTCAACTCAAACATTCAACCTCAAAGAGTTTCTTCATATTTTTCTTTGTAATCTCTCCCTCCTTCTCCCCTCAACCATAGGAATCACTATATTTTCCATTTTCTAGAATTTTATAGAAATAGAATTGTACTGTACACACTTTTATTGTCTGGCTTCTTTATCTCAGTATAGTTATTTTGGAATTCATCCATGATTTTGTATATAACAGTTTGCTGAGTAGTATTCCATTGTATGGATATACCATAATTTGTTAATTCACTAACCTATTGATGGACATTTAAGTTGCTTCCAGTTTTTTACTATTACAAATAAAGTTGCAATGAGCAGTCACATTTGAGTCTTTGTACGAATGTATGCTTTCATTTATATTGGTTAAATACTTAGAAGAGGAATGGCAAGTTGCATGACAGATATGTTTAGTTGTTTAAAAACAACCTGCCAAATTGTTATGCAAAGCGGTTGTACCACTTTACATTCCCACCAGCGTGTATGAACATTTCAGTGGCTCTGCTTTCTCACCATCACCTGGTAGAGTTAGTCATTTTAATAGGTATGTGATGGCATCTCACTGTATTTTTTAATTGCATTTCCCCGATGATTGATGAGGTTGAATATTTTCTCAGGTGTTTATTTGCCATGTGTATGTCTTCCTTGGTGAATTATCTGTTCGTAGCTTTTACCCATTTTTAAATTGGATTGTTTTCTTATTGAATTTGGAGAGCTCTTTATATGTCTTGGATACAAGTCCTTTATAAGATATGTGATCTACAAATATTTTCACTCAGTCTCTGGCTTGTCTTTTCATTCTCTTAACAGAGTCCTTCAAAGAAAAAGTTCTTCATTTTGTGAAGTCTAGTTTATTAATTTGTTCTTTTATGAATCATACTTTTGGAGTCATATTTTTTAAATATTTGCCTAACCCAAGGTCACAAAGGTTTTCTCCTCTGTTTTCTTCTAGCACTTTTATAATTTTGTGCTTTACATGTACGTCTATTATTTACTATGAGTTAAGTTTTGTCTATGGTGACGTGTATGTATGTATTACATATGGATATCCAGATGTTTCAACAAGTTTTGTTAACAAGACTATGCTTTCTCCATTGAATTGCCTTTCCACTTACGTTGAAAAATCAATTGACCAGCCTTCCACTTCTGGGTAAGATGAAGTAAACATACTGCACCCTATGTCTCCCACTGAAAACAGTCTAAAATTAGGGCAGAATGCATGGAGCAGCAATCTGAGGACTCTGAAAATACATATTAACAGGCAGGTAGGGAAAGAATGTGAAAATTCAAAGGAACACCAACTGGTGGTAAGTTTATCACTTCTTTCTTGTTGTATTTCTGGGCCTGAATTCAGTGCAGTCTGAAACTTGAAAATGAGCACTAGCACAGCAGAGAAGGGTCCAGGAGATGTCTCAAGTTCTGGCTTGATGAATAAGGGAGAATATGGAAATTCTCATCATTCTTTCTTTTTCTTGTCTCTATTCTTTTGTACCTCAGCCCCAAAACAATCCTTGGAAACAGAAGCAGTAGTGACAACGAGGGCCAGTCAGAGCCTGAAACTCTGGGGAAGGAGAATCTTTCTCTCTGATCAGATAATATTTGGTCCCAAAAGAAGGGGCACGATCTCCATTGCTTCTTGTCTTTCCCTTTTCTCACTCTGCTGCTTCCTGATGCAAGTGCAGTTGCACAAAGGGTGTAGTAGCTTGGGGTAACTAAAGTTGCAGCTTTCTAGTTGGAGGACCAAAATGGAGAATAACAGTAAAATGAAAAGTGCTGATGATACCATGAATAGAGAAAAGTTTGCTAAAGTGACTACTTCGAGTTGTTTGTGAAATTTTGGGCTCAACCTCATATGAGTAGATTGGTCTGATTCTAATGAGCACACATACACTTTGAGAACTGAACAATGGATTAGACAATAGCACAAGTGCCACACTAACCACTGGTGTCAAACATGGGACAGAGCTGAAGAGCAACACAAAGGCTTTGAAAACTTAACTGAAATTGGAACCACAACCAACATAAAATTGGTCAGAACTTGAGGCCTGAACACAAACGGGTTGATTGCCTGCTAACATACCAAAAAAAACAACGTTGTCTATAGTGTGCAAACAAGACTGTGAATCACATAATAAAATATTCTAAATGTTATAATCCTAAATTCTCAAAACACAAAGAACCAGGAAAATCTAAACTTGCTTGGAAAAAGATAAGCACACACGCCAATGTCAAGATGACATGGACATTAGAATTATCTGAAAAGAACCTTAAAGCAGCTATCATAAAATGCTCTGAGTAAGGGCAAACACTTTTGAAAAGAATGGAAAGATAGAAAATCTCACTAGAGAAATAGAAAAAACACAGAGTAACAAAATGGAAATTTTAGAACTTAAAAATACAGTAATGAGGGGCTGGCCCCATGGCCGAGTGGTTAAATTTGCGCTCTCCACTGCAGGTGTCCCAGTGTTTTGTTGGTTCTAATCCTGGGCGCGGACATGGCACTACTCATCAAACCATGCTGAGGCGGCGTCCCACATGCCACAACTAGAAGGACCCACAATGAAGAATATACGACTATGTACCGGGGGGGCTTTGGGGAGAAAAAGGAAAAAAATAAAATCTTTAAAAAATAATACAGTAGTGAAAATGAAAACACACTTGATTAGCTCCACATGAATTAATAAAGAGAAGAGCCAGAGAACTTGAAGACAGATCCACAAAAGTCATTCAGTCTGAACCACACAGAGAAGAGTTCAAAAAAAGCAAACAGAGCCTAAGAGACCTGAGGGCCAATATTAAAAGGTATAATACTATTCACGCTATTAGAGCCCCAAAGGAGAAGAAAAACAATGTGGTGCAGAAAAAGTAACAGTTAGAACTGTTAAGCAAGAATTCTATATGTAGTGACAACATCCTTCAGGAATGAAGGTGAAATAATGATATTCTCAGATGCAGGAAAACAAAGAGAGTTTCTTGCCAACAGACCTGCTCTAAAAGATTTGCTAAAAGAAGTTCTTTAGATAGAAGATAAATGATACAAAAAGGAAATTTGGAACATTAGGAATGAAGGAAAACAAGGTAAATATCTGGGTTAATATAATAGACTATTCTTCTGTTGAAATATGCTGAATGGACAGAAGTAAAAATTATAATATTATCTGATGAACTTTCCAATGTATGTAGAAGCAATATATAAGACAACTGCAACATAAAAGAAGAGAGTAAAGGGACTTAGGTGGTGGTAAGATTTCTACATTCCACTTGAAGTGATAAAATAGGGAGTGACATCAGTGAAAATGGCAGAGTAGGGAACTCTAAAATTCTGCCCCTCTATGAAAGCAATGAAAAAACAATTAACTTTTGAGGAAGTCTAGAAATTTGCCAAAAGCTTGCAGAAACCTGGGAATGACTTATTCAAGAAAAAAATGACTGAATCTTGGTAAGAACAATGAACTTTGTGGCATGTTAATTTATTCTAGTCCTTGCTCTCCAGATCAGTAGTAGCCTTGAAAATGATGGCCCACATTCCCAGTACTGGTACCAGAGAAAGCAGAAAGGACTTCAATCACAAAGAATTGTAATTATTTTGTTTTGACCTGTCTGGTGCCTCAAAAGGCTTGACTTTGTCTCACCTGGCTTGGAACTCACTTAGTGCTAAAGCCACTACTCAGATGTCATTAGTTGAAAACATTTACATGCTAATGTTTTAATCACTGCTGCCTGAACCAATGGATAACCGCTGGGGTAAAAAATAGGCTAACCAAAAAGTTTAGGAAGAAAGCCTGGGAAATGAAATGCTTTGGGGTAAAAGGGCTTTGAAAGGCTCTAACATATTCCTAGGGATTTAGAAGACAACATGCATTCCCAGGCTGTGGGCATACTCAAAAAAGACCTGAGAAGTCCCTAAGTAGTCACCTCTGGTTGACCTGCAGGCTCTATGCAAGCAGAAAGTAAAGACTAAGGCAGAATCAATGATTTTACCACTGAGTGTTGAACATGTGCCCCAACACACACACAGATCCCTTCTGCAAAGACTGGGAGATATTTTGGTTCCAAGAGTTTAAGGAAATCTCTATCCAATCATTAGCTGACTACTAAGTTAACAGAAAAGAGACTTCAGTGGCCACACATGACAAAGAATACAGACTTCACAAAATTATGTCAGAGAGGTCACTAAACAAACAAACAACAACAACTAAAACAAGCAGCAACAACAAATCCTCAGGAGAGAAAAAGGGGACCTAAATTTCAGAATTATTCCATTTATAGCAGTCAGAATGTCCAGTTTGCAACCAAAAATTGCAGAATATGCAAAGAAACAAGAAAGAATGGCCCATATGGTCCATAGAGAAAAAAAATGAATAGAAACTATCTTTGAATAATCCTAGACGTTGAAATTCTAGACAAAGGCTTTAAATGAGCTATTTTTAAAATGTTCAAAGAGCTAAAGGAAACTATGTCTAAAGAACTGAAGGACAATATTCTCCAAATTGACCTACAGACTCAATGAAATTTCTATCAAAATTTCAACTGCCTCTTTGCAAAACTGGATAGGCTTATCCTAAAATTCATATGGATATTCAAGGGACCTTGAATAGGCAAATAATCTTGAAAAAGAGAGCAAAGATGGAGGACACACTCCTCCTGATTTCAAAACTTACTACAAAGTTATCAAAACAATCTGGTCCTGTTGTAAGAATAGAAATATATATCCATGGAATAGAACTGAGAGTCCACAAATAAAACCCATATATTTGTGGTCAATTGATTTTTGACATGAGTGCCAAGACCATTCATTGTGGAAAGAATAGCCTTTTCAACAAATGGTGCTGGAATAACTGGGTATTCATAATACAAAAGGACAAATTTGGACACCTACTTCACACTATATATAGAAATTAACTTAAAATGTATCAAATACCTAAAGGTAGAGCTCAAACTATAAAACTCTTAGAAGAAAACATAGATGTAAATCTTTGTGACGTTGTGTTAGGCAACAGCTTCTTAAATATGACACAGAGAGCACAAAAAACAAAAGAATAAGTAGATAAATTTGACTTCATGAAAATTAGGAACTTTGTGAATCAAAGGACACTATCAAGAAAGTGAAAAGGCAACCCACTGAATGGGATAAAACATTTGCAAGGCATATATTTGATAATGGTCTAATATCTAGAATATATAGAACTTTTTCAACTCAATAACAAAAACACAAATAACTCATTTAAAAATGGGCAAAGAATTTAAATGGCTATTTCTCCAAATAAGATATACAAATGGTCAATAAGCATATGAAAAGATACTCAACATCATTAGTCATTAGAGAAATGCAAATCAGAACCACAATGAGATCAAAACCCACTAGGATGGCAATAATAGTAATAATAATGATGATTAAATTAATAAGTGTTGGGTAGGATGTGGAGACATTGTAACTCTTGTTCATTGCTAGAGGGAATGTAAAATGACATGGTCACTTTGGAAACAGTTTAGCAATTCCTCAAAGACTTAAACATAGATTTACCATTCAACCTAGCAATTCCACTCCCAGGATATACAAAAAGAATTGAAAACACATGTTCACACAAAAACTAGTACATGAATGTTCGTAGCAGCATTATTCATAATAGCTAAAAATTGGAAACAACCCAAACATCCATCAACTGATGAATGGATAGACAAAATATAGTATACCCATACAATAAAATATTATTCAGCGAAATAAAGGAATGAAGTACTGATATATGCTACCACATAGCTGAACCTAGAAACATCATGCTAAGTGAAAGAAATCAGACACAAAAGGTCATATATGACATGATTCCATTTATAAGAAATCCAGAATAGGGAAATCTATAGAGATAAAACATAGATTAGTGATTGCCATGGGATAGGGAGAAGAGAGAAATGAGAGTAATGGGATTTCTCTTGGAATGATGGAAATGCTCTGGAACTAGATAGTTGTGATAGTTGTACAACATTGTGATTACACTATCAACCACTGAGTTATTACTTTAAAATGGTCAGTTTTATGCTATGTGACTTTTATGTCAATTAAACAATTTTTTAATAAATACGTTTTTAAAATATGGATTCTAATTACATTGTTAAAAGGTAAGTATGTGTATTATAATTCCTGGAGCAAAAGTGGGAATATTATACAAAGAGATAGAGTAAAAAGAACAGATAAATTAAAATGGAATACTAAAAAAGGGTTCAAATAACCCAAAATAAGGAGAGGAGAACAGAGAAATGAAAATCAGAGAATATAAACAAATAAGAAGTAATAGAATTATAGCCACAAATCCAAATATATAATGGTTATATTAAATGTAAATGGTCTAAGCACAATTGAAAAACAGAGATTGCCAGAATGGATAAAGATGATGACCCAACTATATGCTGTCTACAGGAAACTCACCTCAAATATGATATAAATAGGTTAAAAGTAAAAAGATGGGAGTGACATCAGCATCATGGTGCAGTGTTCTTGCCCAGGACTCTCTCCCTTCCAACATACAACAAAAAGGAGCGACAAGATTCCAACAGAAAATATCCTAATAGCACAGGAATCCTCGGAGAGTCACAGCAGCCAAATGACAGAGGGCAGAGAGGCTGGAGCCTCACTCAGAGGAGCTGGAATGGGGTAACAGAGAACTTTGCCCCCTCCCCTAAAGACTGGAATCGCTGCTGTGGGAGGCTCCATGAGGGAAGGGGTGGGGGAGGGGTCGTGCATCAGTGGGATCACCCAGGACTCCCTAGGGCCCTTAGAGGGAAGCCCTTCAACAGAGGTGAAAGCTTTCACATGGGGTGACCTCATCAAGCCAAGACCCCAGGAGACCAGATAGCGGGAATTGATAGGGAAACCAGGGACTGCACGCAGGAGAAAGCACCCCTACGTGGACTTGCACCACTCCATGCCGTCTCAGCTGGAGGCATAGGGCTCAGAATATGAGACTCTCAACCCCCATCCAGTGGCGATAGGCTGTAACTGCAACTGAATAATATCACAACAGGAAAACCCTGTTCTCCCACCAGTATCAGGCAGTTCATCAAAACTCCAGACCAGAGAGAAAACAATAAATACCCAGAATTCAGTCCTGAGGACTCAGAAATAAGTAAACTAAACGACAATAAACTAAGAATAGCTATCGTCAAAAAACTCAATGAGGTAAAAGAGAATACAGAGAAACAATTCAACGAGTTCAGGAAGATACTTCACAAAAGAGATTGAAACTACAAAGAAGAATCAATCAGAAATACTAGAGATGAAAGACACAACGGAAGAGAAAACAAAATACGGATTCCCTGAATGCTCATGTGGACCCCATAGAGGAGCAAATCAGCATAATTGAAGATAGACATGTTGAATGGCTCCAGACAGAGGAGGAGAGAGAACTGAGACAAAAAAGAAATGAAGAAAGTCTCTGAGAAATATCCAACTCAATGAGGAAATGTGACATAATAATTATAGGTATCCAAGGAGGTGAAGAGGAGGATGGAGCAGAAAGTGTGTTCAAAGAAATAATAGCAGAGAAGTTCCCAAATCTAGGGGATGAGAGGGAAATGTGTGTGGAGGAAGTTTTCAGATCTTCTAGATTTGTCGATGTAAAAAGACCTACTGCAAGTCATATCATAGTAAAACTGGCAAAAATGAATGACAAACAAATAATACTCAGGGCAGCAAGGCAGAATAAAATAACCTACAAAGGAACCCCTATCAGACTTTCACCAGATCTCTCCGCAGAAATCTTACAAGCTAGGAGAAAATGGAATGACATATTCAAAACTTTAAAAGATAAAAATCTTCACCCAAGAATACTCTATCTAGCAAAAATATCCTTCAGATATGAGGGAGAAACTAAATCTTTCCCAGACAAATAAAAGCTAAGGGACTTGGTAGCCACAAGAACTCCACTACAAGAAATCCTCAAGAAGGCCCTCATACCTGAAAAAAGAAAAAAAGGGAGAAAGTGATCACAAAACAAAGAGTAAGGAGATAGATAGAATCAGAAGAGGACAGCAAATATTCAACTATAGCATTAGGCTAAAGGGAAGGAAAACACCAAAAACAAAGACAATCTTGTCACTTTAACCACAAACTCACAACACAAGTTGGAATAAGATATGAGAATAATAACTTAGGAGGGGAGGAGGAAAGGGACTGAATCGGTTTAGACTAAGGAAATAAGAGACCATCAGAAAATGGACTATGTTATACACGAGATTCTGAATACAAACTTGAGGGTAGCCACTAAACTAAAAAGCAGAACAGAGACACAAAAAATAAACAAGGAAAAAACTAAGAAACACAGCATAAAAAACTGCATAATTCAATGGGTAGACGAAAACACACAGGATGAGAAACAAAGGAAATGCAGGAAAACGAGTGACAGAATGACAGCATTAAACCCTCATACATCAATAATCAGCCTCAATGTAAACGGATTGAACTCTCCAATAAAACGATGCAGAGTGGCAAGATGGATTAAAGAACAAGATCCAACAATTTGTTGCTTCCAAGAAACATATCTCAGCTGCAACGACAAATACAGGCTCAGAGTGAAGGGGTGGAAGATGATACTCCAAGCTAATGGCAAACAAAAGAAAGCAGGTGTCGCAATACTTATATCAGACAAAGTAGACTTCAAGATAAGGCAGGTAAAGAGAGACAAAGAGGGGCAATATATAATGATAAAAGGGACACTCCATCAGGAAGAAATAACACTCATAAATATCTATGCACCCAACACAGGAGCACCAAAGTTCATAAAGCAACTATTAACAAACCTAAAAGAAGATATCAAAAATAACACAATAATAGTAGGGGACCTCAACACTGCACTCACATCATTGGACAGATCATCCAGACAGGAAATCAACAAGGAAACAGTGGAATTAAACAAAAAGCTAAAACAGTTGGAATTAACAGACATATGTAGAACACTCCATCCAAAAACAGAGAATACACATTCTTTTCAAGTGCGCATGGAACATTCTTAAGGATAGACCATATGTTGGGAAACAAGGCAAGCCTCTATAAATTTTAAAAAACTGAAATAATAACAAGCATCTTCTCTGATCATAATGCTATAAAGCTAGAAATTAATGACAAAAAAAGCTGAGAAAGGGACAAAGATGTGGAGAGTAAACAATATGCTATTGAACAAGCAATGGATCATTGATAAAATTAAAGAAGAAATCAAAAAATATCTGGAGACAAATGAAAATGATAACATGCCATACCAAGTCATATGGGATACAGCAAAAGCTATATTAAGAGGGAAATTCTTCGCAATACAGGCACACCTTAACAAACAATAAAAATCTCAAATAAGCAATCTCAAATTACACCTAACTGAATTAGAAAAAGAAGAACAAACAAAGCTCAAAGTCAGCAGAAGGAGAGAAAGGATAAAAATCAGAGCAGAAATAAAAGCTATTGAAACAAAAAAGGCAGTTGAAAGGCTCAATGAAACAAAGGGCTGGATCTTTGAGAAGATGAATAAAACTGACAAACCCCTAGCCAGACTTACGAAGAAAAAAAGAGAGAAAGCTCAAATAAACAAAATCAGAAATGAAAGAGAACAAATAACAACAGACGCCACAGAAATACAACAGACTATAAGAGAATACTATGAAAAACTATATGCCAACAAAATGGATAACCTAGAGGAAATGGATAAATTCTTGGACTCCTAAAACTTCCCAAAGCTTAGTCAAGAAGAAACAGACAATCTGAACAGACCAATCACAAGGCAAGAGATTGAAACAACAATCAAAAATATCCCAAAGAAGGGGCTGGCCCCGTGGCCGAGTGGTTAAGTTCGCGCGCTCCGCTGCAGGCGGCCCAGTGTTTCATTGGTTCGAATCCTGGGCGCGGACATGGCACTGCTCATCAAACCATGCTGAGGCGGCGTCCCGCATGCCACAGCTAGAAGAACCCACAACAAAGACTATACAACTGTGTACTGGGGGGCTTTGGGGAGAAAAAGGAAAAACAAAATCTTAAAAAAAAAAAAAATCCCAAAGAATAAAACCCCAGGACCAGACAGTTTTCTTTGGGAATTCTACCAAACTTTCAGAGAGAATTTAACATCTAACCTTTTTAAGCTGTTCCAAAAAATTAGGGAGGTTGGAACACTTCCAAACACATTCTACAAGGCCAACATCACGCTGATACCAAAGCCTGACAAGGACAGCACGACAAAGGAGAACTACAGGCCAATACTGCTGATGAACATAGATGCAAAAACTCTCAACAAAATATTGGCAACCCAAATTCAGCAACACATCAAAAGGATCATACATCATGGTCAAGTGGGATTCATACCAGGAACACAGAGACAGTTCAACATCCACAAATCAATCAACGTGATACACCACATCAAGAAATTGAGGAATAAAAACCACGTGATCATCTCAATAGATGCCGAGAAAGCATTTGACAAGATCTAACAGCCATCTATGATAAAAACTCTTAACAAAATGGGGATAGAAGGAAACTACCTCAACATCATAATAAAGGCCATATGTGACAAACCCACAGCCAACATCATACTCAATGGGCAAAACCTGAGCACCATCCCGCTGAGAACAGGAGCGAGACAAGGATACCCAATATCACCACTCTTATTTAACACAGTACTGGAGGTTTGGGCCAGAGCAATTAGGTAAGAGAAAGGAATAAAAGGAATCCAAATAGGGAGTGAAGAAGTGAAACTCTCATGTTTGCAGATGACATGACCTTATATATAGAAAACCCCAAAGAATCCATTGGAAAACTATTAGAAATAATCAACAGCTACAGCAAAGTTGCAGGATATAAAATCAACTTACATAAATCAGTAGCATTTCTATACTCTAATAACAAACTAACAGAAAAAGAACTCAAGAACACAATACCATTCACAATCACAACAAGAAGAATAAAATACCTTGGGGTGAATTTAACCAAGGTAGTGAAAGACCCATACAATGAAAACTACAAGACTTTCCTGAAAGAAATTGATGACAACATAAAGAGATGGAAAGACATTCCATGCACATGGATTGGAAGAACGTAGTTAAAATGTCCATACTACTGAAAGCAATCTACAGATTCAATGCAATCCCAATCAGAATGCCAATGATATTCTTTACAGAAATAGAACAAAGAATCCTAAAATTCATATGGGGCAACAAAAGACCCCAAATTGCTAAAGTAATCCTGAGAAAAAAAACAAAGCTGGAGGCATCACAATCCCTGACTTCAAAACATATTACAAAGCTACAGTAATCAAAACAGCATGGCACTGGTACAAAAACAGGTGCACAGATCAATGGAACAGAATTGAAAGCCCAGAATTAAGCCACACAGCTACGGACAGCTAATCTTCAACAAAGGAGCTGAGGACATACCATGGAGAAAAGAAAGTCTCTTCAACAAATAGTGCTGGGAAAACTGGAAAGCCACATGTGAAAGAATGAAAATTGACGATTCTTTTTCACCATTCACAAAAATAAACTCAAAATGGATCAAAGACCTAAAGGTAAGACCTGAAACCATAAGGCTTCTAGAAGAAAATATACGCAGTATACTCTTTGACATCAGTATTAAAAGGATCTTTTCAGACACCATGTCTTCTCAGACAGGGCAAACAATAGAAAGAATAAAGAAATGGGACTTCCTGAGACTAAAGAGCTTCTTCAAGTCAAGGGAAAACAGGATTGAAACAAAAAAACAACCCACTAATTGGGAAAAAATATTTGCAAGTCATATATCTGACAAAGGGTTAATCTCCATAATATATAAAGAACTCACACAACTCAACAACAAAAAAATCCAGCAACCTGATAAAAAAATGGGCAGGGGACACGAACAGACATTTCTCCAAAGAAGATATAAGGATGGCCAATAGACACATGAAAAGATGCTCGTCATCACTGATCATCAGAGAAATGCAAATCAAAACTACCCTAAGATATTACCTTACACCCGTTAGAATGGCAAAAATAACCAAAATAAAAAGTAACAAGTGTTGGAGAGGTTGTGGAGAAAAAGGAGCCTTCATACACTACTGGTGGGAATGCAAACTGGTGCAGCCACTATGTAAAACAGTATGGAGATTTCTCAAAAAATTAAAAATAGAAATACCATATGACCCAGCCATCCCACTACTGGGTATCTATCCAAAGAACCTGAAATCAGCAATTCCAAAAGTACCATGCACCCCTATGTTTATTGCAGCATTATTTACAATAGCCAAGATGTAGAAGCAACCTAAGTGCCCATCAACTGATGATTGGATAAAGAAGATGTGGTATATATATATATTATGGAATACTACTCAGCCATAAAAAAGGATGAAATCATCCCATTCACAACAACATGGATGGACCTTGAGGGTATTATGTTAACTGAAATAAGGCAGACAGAGAAAGACAATCTCTGTATGACTCCACTCATACGTGGAAGTTAAATGTAGACAAAGAGAACAGATTAGTGGTTACCAGGGGAAGGTGGGGGTGGGCACAAAGGGTGAAGTGGTGCACCTACAACATGACTAACAAACAATAGTGTACAACTGAAATTTCACAAGGTTGTAAGCTATCATAATCTCAATAAGCAGTTAAAAAAAGTAAAAAGATGGGAAAAAGATATATAATGCAAATATTAATCAAGAGAAAGCTAGAGTTGCTATATTAATGTCAGACAAAATAGACTTCTGAACAAAAAAGTTATCAAGCAAAAGAGGTACATTATATATTGATGAATGAGTCAATTTACCAAGAAGTATAATTTTCTTAAATGTGTGTTCACATTACAATAGAGGTTCAAAATACACAAAGCATACCCTAGTGAAGCTGAAAAAGAGAAGAAGACAAATCACCAATTATAGTTAGAGACTTCATCACTCCTCTCTCAGTAATTGATAGGATAAGTAAGCAGAAAATCAGCAAAAATGTAGACCTGAATAACATCATGAACCAAGTGGATCTAATTTACACTTATAGAGCTCTAAACCCAAGAACAGAATATATATCCTTTGCAAGTAGACATGGAACAGTCACCAAGCTATAATATATCCTGGGCCATAAACCAAACCTTAATAAAGTTAAAATAATTGAAATCATACAGGGTACGATCTAGGATCATAATGGAATTAGACTAAAAATCAATAACAAAACATTATGGAAAGTCTCTAAATGGGTTAGAAATCATATACCACCCTTCCAAATAATCCACGAGACAAAGAGCAAGTCTCAATGTAAATTAGGAAATAGTTTGAGTTAAACAAAACTTAAAACACATTTGTGGGATGGACCTGTGCTTAGAGGAAAAGTCATAACACTAAATGCTTACATTAGAGCAGAAGAACAGTCTCAAACCAATAATCTGAGCTTCTACCTTACGACCCAAGAAAAAGAAAAGCAAAATAAATAAAAAGCAAGCAGAATAAAGCAAAGAATAAGAGCAGAAATTGATGAAATTGAAAACAGAAAAACAAATCAACAAAGCCGAAAACTGGTTGCTTGAAGCTGGTAAAATTGACAACCGCCTAGTAAGACTGAAAATGAAAAGAACAGAAAGGTCACAAATTACTTGTATCAGGAACGAAAGAAGGGTGTCACTCCAGATCTAGCAGACATTAACAAAGATAATAAGAAATACCAAAGGCAACTCTATGAACATAAACTTGATAGCATGGAATAAAAGTACCAACAAACTACCAAAATCACCCAAGATGAAACAGATAATCTGAATATTCCTGTAACTATTAGAAAAATTGAATTTGTAATTTAAAACCTCCTGAAAAGAAATCTCATCTCCAGGTCCAGATGGTTCCACTATTGCATTTTACCAAACCTTTAAAGAAACAAACACATCAATTCCACACAATTTATGCCAGAATGTAGAAGGGGAGGGAAGATCATCCAACTCATTTTGGGAGGACAACATTACCCTGATAACAAAACTAGAGAAAGTACAATAAAAGAAAACTACAAACCAATATCCCTCATGAACGCAGACACAAAATTCCTTCAAAAAATTAGCAAATTAAATCCAGCAAAATAGAAAAGGACAATACAACATAACCAAGTGCTCTTTATTTCAAAGCTGATTTAATATTCAAAAAATAACCAATGTAATCCACCACATTAAAAGCCCAAAGGAAAAAAAAGATGATCTCACAAATAGATGCAGAGAAAACATGTGACAAAATTCAATCTCCATCCATAATAAAAACTCTCAGCAGACTACGAATACAAGAAAACTTCCTCACCAGATAAAGACTACCTACAAAAAAGCTACAACGTGGTGCCAGCCGGTGGCGCAGCAGTTGAGTTCGCACGTTCTGGTTCGCTGGCCCGGGGTTCGCCGGTTCAGATCCTGGGTGTGGACATGGCACCACTTGTCAGGCCATACTGTGGTAGGCATCCCACACATAAAAACTAGAGGAAGATGGGCACGGACGTTAGCTCAGGGTTAGTCTTCCTCAGCAAAAAGAGGAGGATTGGCGGCAGATGTTGGCTCAGGGCTAATCTTCCTCACAAAAAAAAACAGAACAAAACTACAACCTACACCATGCTTAATGGTGAAAGACTCAAGACTTTCCCCCTAAGATCAGAAAATAGGCAAGAATGCCCACTTTTGCCACCACTATTCATCACTATAATGGAAGTTTTAGAAAGTGCACTAAGACGAGAAGAATAAATAAAAGGCATCTAGTTTGAAAAGAATGAAGTAAAACCGTCCTTATTCACAGATGACGTGTTTGTCTGTGTGGAAAATCAAGAGTCCATAAACAACTCCTGGAACTAAAGCATTCCTTTACTAAGGTCAAAGGAG
This sequence comes from Equus asinus, assembly GCF_041296235.1. Taxonomy (NCBI): domain Eukaryota; kingdom Metazoa; phylum Chordata; class Mammalia; order Perissodactyla; family Equidae; genus Equus; species Equus asinus. The sequence goes on from NC_091803.1 coordinate 22,648,068, forward strand.
CTATGATCACAAAAAAACCACATTTCTATATATTAGCAATGAACATTTGGAAACCATTTTTTTAAATCCTATTGATGTAATTACAAAAAATAAAATAGTTATAAATCTAAGAAAACATTTACAGGATCTCTGTATGGAATAATAAAAAAAATGATGAAAGAAGTTAAAGAAGACAAACAAATGGAGAGACATACTATGTTCATGGATTTGGAGACTTTATAGTACAGATGTCAGTTATCTCCAAATTTGTGTATAATTTAATGTGATTCTAATAAAAATCCCAGAAGGTATTTCTGTAGACATAGACAAGGTGGTTCTAAATTTCATATGTAAAGGCAAACAAACTAGAATACACAACAATTTTGAAAAATAAAAATAAAATCAGAGGAATGACACTCTCTAATTTCAAGACATTATAGAAATACTCTAATCAAGACAGTGTAGTATTGGCAAAGGGATACACGTGTGATGGGTATGGCTACAAGAGATTAGCTTGAGGAGATTTCTCTGGGTCATAAATAGATATTCTGTTTCCTGATTGTGATGCATAACAAATCTATGCATGTGTTAAACGTTATAGAACTGAACATGAAAAGTCACATTTACTAATTCACATATAGTAATCTAAAAACTAATTTAAAAAAGAAAAAAAGATAAACAATTTACCATATATGTATATATCTGTTTCTCAACTCCATTCTGTTCCATCAACTTATTTGTCTTTCTTGAGACCAATACAAAACTCGTATTTGCCATAGCTTTGTAATAAGTTATGATATCAAGTATTGTAAGCCCTCCAACATTGTTCTTCTTTTTGAAAGTTATTTTGGCTGTTCTAGGTCCTTTGCATTTTCATAAGAATTTTAGAATCAGCTGGTCAATTTTTATAGAAAAAGTCCTGCTAAGATTTTGATTGGAATAGCATTTAATACATAGATTAATTTGGAAAGAATCAACATTTAACAATATAGAAAGTTCTAATCCATAAAACAATATCTCTCTCTTTTAAATTAGGTATTCTTTAATTTCTCTCAGCAATGTTTTACAGTTTTCAGTACGTAGATCTTAGTCTTGGTCATATTTATTTTATATTTTTATATTTTTATTTATTTTTTTACTAATGCATAGAAATACAAATAACTTTTGGATATTGGTCTTGTATATTGCAACTTGCTAAACTCATTACTTCTAGAAGGTTCTTCACAGATTCAGTTAAAGAAAAACCAAAATGGAGACCACAGTGTGAGTATACCCCTAAGCCAACCACCCATAGCCACGTAGCCAAAACTGAAACTGTCCTGATTTCTTCCAAATGCTGACTCTGACCTTAAACAGAACTTAAGCCTTCTTCACATCAACACAGCCTTGCAGCTTCTGAGCCAGCCATCCACAGACAAGTAAGCTTAAGTAGAGCTACTACTCTAGAAGGAACGTAAGTTTCTAGTAACCTACAAAACAATGCACTTCCTTATTCATGCTTTACAAACTGCACTGAAACTGCTGAGAGCTGAGCTTTTTACCACTTTTGATTTTGAAGTCTCCCTATTCAGCTTGTTTCTTTCTCAATAAAATATTCATATCAAGCAAAACTCTCTAAACTTTCTTTTGACAATTTTATTAGATTTTCCTCATAGGTGAGTATGGTAGGCAAATTCTAACATGGCCCCCATGACTCTCAAGGTCCAGTATTCATGCTTTTGTGTAATCCTTTCCCTTGCAGTGAAGACAGTTCCTGTGACTTGCTTCCAACCAATAAAATATGGCAAAGGTGAAGGGATAAGGTTAAAATTCACAGTTGCAGAAGTAATTAAAATATCTAATCAGTTGACTTTAGTTTCATCGAAAGGGAGATTATCCTGGATGGGCCTGAACTAATTAAGTGATCCTTTATAGGTCAGAGACCCAAAGCAATAGAGCACGCCCTCTGTCACTGGCTTTGAAAGAGCAAGCTGTCATGAATTCTATAGCCTCAAGGAAATTAATTTTGCCAGCAACCTAAAGGAGCTTGAAAGAAGATCCTTCCCTGGTGAGACAAGAAATAGTTTTTTTGAGCCACCGAATGTGTAGTAATTTGTTATGCAGCAATAACAAATCAACACAACAACCATGTTATCTGTAAATAAAGACAGCTTTAATTTTTCCTTTCCAATATGGATGCTTTTATCTTTATTTGTCAAAATTTTGTAAAGAATTTTTGCATGAAGTATATTGTTCTATAGTTTTCTTGTCCTATTTTTGTCTACTTTTGAAAAATCAGAATAGTGCTGAGTTGGAAAGTATTTTCTGATTTTCAATTTTCTGTAGGAGTTTATGTAGAATTGGTATTGTTTCTTGAGTAAAATTCACCAGTGAAGTCATCTGACTCTGGAGTTTTCTTTATGGGAATATTTTTAACCACAAATTTATTTTTCAAACTGAAATAGGACTTTTTAGATTGTGAATTTATTTTTGAGAGGGCTTTGGTTGTTTGTGTCTGTTGAGAAACTCATCCATTTCATTTACGTTGTCAAATTTATTGGCAAAAAGTTATTCACAACATTCTATTGTTCTTTTATTCTGTACAATCTGTAGTGATGTTACCTCTTTCATTCCCAATATTAGTAACTTGTGGCTTCACTTTTTTTTTTCCTGACAGGCTAGCTAAAGGTTTATAATTTTATTGATTTTCTCAAAGAATCAGCATTTGGTTTCATTGATTTCATCTATTGTTCTTCTATTTTATTGATTTTTTCTGATCTTTAGTACTTCCTTCCTTGCTTTGAATTTATTTTCTCTTCTTTTTCTAGTTTCTTAAAGTAGAAGTTTAGATCACTGGTTTGAGACCTTTCTTCTTTTCTAATATGTATATTTAATGCTATAAATATTTCTTTAAATACTGCTTTACCTGCATCCCACAAATTTGATATGTTGCATTTATATTTTCATTCAGTTCAGTATGCTTTCCAGTTTGTCTTTTGAGGTTTGTTTGTTTTTTTTTTTGAGGAAGATTAGCCCTGAGCTAACTACTGCCAATCCTCCTCTTTTTGCTGAGGAAAACCAGCCCTGAGCTAACATCCATGCCCATCTTCCTCTAACTTATACGTGGGATGCCTACCACAGCATGGCTTTTGCCAAGCGGTGCCATGTCTGCACCCAGGATCCAAACTGGTGAACCCCGGGCAGCTGAGAAGCAGAACATGCAAACTTAACTGCTGCACCACCAGGCCGGCCCCTGTCGTTTGAGTTTTTGGCTCATATGTTATATATATAGAAGTACATATTTATTTCCCAAACATTTTAGGATTTTCCCAAATATCTGCCTGCTATCGATTTCTAATTTAATTACATGTGATCAATGAACATATCTTGTATGATTTGAATTCTTTTAAAGCTATTTACTATTTATAGCCTGAAATATTGTCTATCTTTGTAAATCTTCCATATTCACATAAAAAGAATGTGTATTCTGCTTTTGTTAGATGGAATATTCTATAAGTTCCAATTACATCAAGTTGAATGATGGTATTATTCACATCAAGTTTGAGATAGTGTTAAAATTTCCAACTATAATTGTAGATACATCTATTTCTCCTTGAACCTCTATCAGTTTTGACTTCATGCATTTTGAAACTCTACTGCATGAGTTGCTCCTCACTGAGCTGAGGCCCAGGAATCCTTCACATGCTAAGTTGGGGCAATCATAATGCTCAATTTGCTTCCTGTTTCTCAGGTTTCACTGTTCTTCCCTGCCTTATTATAATAGCTTGAAAACCATTGTTTCATAAACTTTTGCAGTTTCTGGTGCTATTGTTTAATTTGGGAGGGTAAATTCAATTTATACTATTCCTTGACCAGAGCAAAATTCTCTTAAAACTCCATTTTTTAATTAAATATGTTCACTTCTTGTGTTTGATCAGCATGAGCAATTCCAGAGAATCTTGGACAAGATTTGATCCAATTACTGATTTACCTAGTAACTACTCCAGGGAAAACTAGTTCTAGACTTAGGGGTACCTGGGAAAGCTAATAATTTGGTTACTTTTCAAAAAAATTTTCTTTCAACATTGGCCAACGTATAGTGGGAATGTGGGGACTTACGTGTCTGTTTTGGAGTTATCAAAATAAGGAATTTCTTGCATGTATTGAATGTGACAAAACATTATAACCTTTGTCCTTTTGAATTATTATCAATTTGTGTGTTTTGCCATCCCACAGAGTTGGCTAGAATTAATACCTCTCTGAAAAATAAAGAAATAATTTACGTGAAATTGATTTTGAAGTCTAGTTCAAAATGTTTAAATACTAGGATTTCCCAGTTTTTGATCTTTGGAAGAATCTATTAAGACTCATGATCTATCTATGAGCTCCTTTATATATCCCATCCTTTCTTGCAGTTGAATTGGTGCCAGGTGACTAGCTCTGGTCAATGAAATGTGTGCTACAGTGATATGTACCACTCCCAGATCAAAGCAGTTAAAAGTTAGTGTGTTTCCTCTTTTTCCTCCCCTGCAATACGACCCTGGAGGCCCTGTGCACCCCATGGCATAGCTCCTAGATGGGGAAGTATGTCTCCATCTGTATCAGATTTCATGGGAGTGACACATACACTTTATTTATTAAGCCATTAAGATATTAAGTTACTATGAGAAAGTCTATCCTAATAAATATAGTTTATTCTTATTTTCTCTGATAATAAGACAGTTTTAAAAGGATCTATTAGATGGTTTAACCTTAGATAAAGTACATTCAATTAATGACCACGGTGCTAGCTAACAGCTATGTTAGCTAGCATGCCATGTGCCAGACACTGGGCTAAATGCTCTCTATGAATTATCTCATTTAATATAAAAGTTATACCAGGAAAATTATTCAACCTCTGTAAATAGCACTATGCCATTCATTACCTTGTTTCAGAATTCTGACTGACCAAGACTGCCAACTCTAGGTAACTGTCAGCTTTTCTCTGGTCACAGTTTTGCTGACAGAGACCAAGTTTCACCTTGCAACTTGTGCAAACACATTCACAAAAATATCCAACAGAAATAGGACTCTACCAATGAGGAATTTCTTCACACTATTTGAAGGTACTTCATATTTCAGTTATAGCAGTACTAATTGATATTGTACCAGTTACATGAAGTGTTGTGTGTGGAAATTCAAGTTAACTGCCATCACATTTCTCATTTATTTCAGTAATGTTTTAGCACTCCATAGAGATATAGATGATAGATAGATAGAGATCGATATAGTTCTATATCTACATATCTATAACTATACGTATGTATGTATGTATCTATGTGAGCCCTAAACAGTTGTCCAGCTGGTATGTCCCTTAATATGATTCTGATGCAGGGGCATGGAGGCTGCAGGGACCTGAAAACTATGTGGCCCCCTCTCAGTGCATGAGAACATTTTCTGAGGATGTCAGCATCCTGCCAACTCTCTTCCCCATTCATGCAGCTCCTCTTTCTGCTTCAATTCACTGCAAGTCTTATTATGCAAGAAACCAAGTATGCCTCCCAGTATACACTGTAGAAGGAAAATTATTGTAGATAGGATATTTATTATTGAAATATAATATATGAAAAGCATTGTAGATAGAGAGTTGGCAGCAGTGCATATTGTTTTTATTAATTCCATGAATTCTCTGACAGAGTCAGGAAATCCAACCATTAGAAAAATGGAAGATCCTATAGAGGTTGTACAGCTCCAGGCCAAATGTGTACAAGTCAAACTCCACAAATTGGCAAATGCCAAGCTTCAATAAGAATAAAGAAGCCAAACATGAGGCCTATGAGATGACATCACAACATGCAGGAAGGGACATATGGTTCTAAAATCTCAAAGAAAGAGCCTACTCTTGAAGACGACATCTTAAGAAACAGAAGTAAATTGTAAAAATCGTGTACTTGGTGTTGTCATAAAGGATATAGGAATGCACAGACTTTGTGAGGCTGGGGCAGGGAGAGAAAAAATCAAGGTGAAGGCAGAGGTACAAGTGCGGAAATGAGGAGAAAGGAAGGAAACATCTGACAGCAGAATAAAAGTGTATGTGAGAGGCAATAAAGAGCGGATGTTTCATTGAAAAATAAATCAAAGCTTTGATATGAGAGAAAAATTAATAGAGCTCTCCCTGTATTAGAATGCAGAAATAAAGATATAAACATGTTGAAATAAAAATGTATTACATACATAGGACAAAGAAATGAAGACGCAACCTGAGAATTATAGGTGTTCCCAAGAAATAAACCAAAACTACTCAGGAGAGATAATAATAAAAAAATAAGAAAATTTTGGGAAATGATTAAAAAACAGGTATGAAAATCAATGTGGATCATATTTTTCTGGAAAAATTAATAAGAAGAGACTCACATGTAGATATGTGCTGGTAAACTTTTTGAAATTCAGAGATGGGGGAAATTCACTGGAATGCACAGGCAAAGCACAACACAATCCAAAAAAACCCAAAGACTCTTGGAAGGACTCTAAGATGAATTAAAACTGTAATTGTTGATGTTAAGCCCTGAAGCTGACTGGAGTCCCTAGGCATTGTCCAGCTGTGTCCCAGCACTGGCCATATCCATGAGAATCAGCAATAGAATCTTTCCTGTCAGACATCAGAGAGTCACAGGAGAGGAGGCATCACCTTGATGATGAAAGATGACGAAAGGAGAAAAATGTCTTCACCTCTGTCCCTAGCAGTACACAACTTAATTCACACACCCCCATGTGATACCCACCCTGATATCGGTTCCCCCACATTAAACCCAGCATTTGTGGGGTTAAAACCAAAGCACTCATTCCCTGCTTAGTCTCTGGCTTCCTGGCTCCAGAATCCACTATCCTCCATGGAGACAGACACAGCCAAGGACAAGCACCTGGATTTGTTATCTCCTCCTCGCAAGAAGATACTGGCTGGTGGGAAAGCTGCTGACAGCAAGGTCACAGACTCCCTCCTCTCCGCAAGTAGTCTCAAGGCCAAAGACAGACTGGTGGGAAAGCTCTGATTAGCAAGGCCATATGCTGCCCCTCCCCTACCTAAAACCCCAAATAAAAACCCTTCCTTTTAGCTTTTTGGGGAGTTTGGGATTTCAGTGTTAGCTGCCCTCTCTCCTTGCTCAGTGCTGTGCAATAATAAAATTCCTACTTTCTTCCACCACATCCGGTGCCAGAGATTGGCTTGCTGTGCAACGGGTGAACTCACTTCAGGTTCGATATCAATTTGTCGACCCCGATGGGACAATGTCCCAAGTGGACATCTCATCTGTGGCTCATCGGCCCCTGGCTAAAAGGCTCTCTTGGAAGCTGTCCTGAAGCTGCCTGAGCCCCTTGTCTCAGGGACAGCCCCAAGTGACCGGCTATTAGCCAGATGTCCTTGGCCCACGGCGCTTTTGCTTTGGTAGTGGAAGAAACTAGGTTCAGGGCTTAGAAGACATCTCTTGTAAGTAGCTGGTAGTTTTTGTTTTTGTCCTTGTACTAACCTTTTCCAACAGGACCAGCCAGAAATAATGGGTACTTGGCAGCCCTCTGGGCTCTGTTTGTTTTGAAGTCGCAATGCCCCGGCCAGATTTTGGTAAGTCCCCTGGGTGTGCACAACCAAGGTCCCTTGTCATTGCTCATTTGGGAAGATCTGCATATCGGATCTTCATTTTTTGAGTGCCCCCCGAGTGTAGGATACGGACTAAGCTGGGACTGGAAGCATTCTGGTTTTTGGTTTTCGGTTTTGGTTTTGGTCTTTGTTTTGGCTTCCATTTGTGGCCGAGGGTTTTTTGGGAGAGTGTGCTTGTTTGGTATTTGTTGTTGTTTGTCTGTTTGTCTTTCCTTTTAAAAGTGTTAACATGGGAGGTGCCACATCTATTCCACCTAAGAGCCCCTTGGGAAAAACTGGCTGACTGGTCGACCTATAGCTATAAGCCAATGTCTGAAGAGGGATAATCTTCTTTAGTAACACCATGTGGCCACAATATTCTTCAGACTCTGGAGGAAGAAAAAAGACCAAATGATGGATCCTTACATTGGGAAACTTTTTAGAGAGTTCTCACAATAAACATCTGTTTTATTGGTACCTATGAAAAGACCAAATTAAAAGGAAAATACAATGACTAGTCTTAAGAACCTACTCAAACTTGGAGTCTCAGCTTCTTCTTCTGGTCTTACAGATGCTAATGAAAACATTAAGTTAACAAAGAGAAATCAGAAAGCAAAGAGTCACAGGACTCATTCCAAAAGGATGGAAGTCTTTTGCTAGTTATTAAAAAGGAATGGGATAAATGGCACAAATATAAATAAAACTAAAACAAGGTTTTAATAAAACACTGCCTAAGGTTGGATGGGCTAAAGGGACCCCTATTGGCCCCCCAACATTAAAGGACATCAGACAAACCTGTTCTATTCACCCCAGTTTGAAAAATTTTAAAAGGTCAGAAGACAGAAATCACAATAAAAAAAACCTGACCAGCAATTGTTTGGGGCAACAGTTAGGCTACTAAGGTTAATAAGACTATAAAAATTAAAATGTTTAAGCTAATATCATATGAAGAGGTTATGTCAACTTTGCCTGGATATTTGCTTTGGGAGTAAATGTTATGTCTAACTGGGAATGCTTCCCCGTCACAATATTTTAATATCAAAACTTGTTAATGGAATTCTAACATAAGTTAAAAGTATAAGAGTTAAAAAATTAAGATAAAGTTTTGTAAAAATTGATACACTTAAATGGACAGTTTCAGTTTACCCAAATTGGTGTATTTACATATGCAATTGGAAAAAGCCAGCTACAACAACAGAAAGCTTATTTTCATCTTTTGAGGCTTCTAGATAAAATCAGACTTTACTGCCTCTTTAAGAGAAAATAATTAAATAATTAAACATCCCAGCAGCTGAACCCAAATCTGCTGCTTTTGTCTACTCTCTTGCTGAGCTTCCCAGCAAGCTTCACTTCACTTCAACTCCCCCAAATTCCTGATCTAAAATTGAACAAGTAAAAATAAGTAAACTTTTGAGATAATTTGGAATTGTAATGGCCATTCTGGGAAACTCAGAAAAGAAAGGATTCAAAATCTCTTATAATGAAATTCAGTCTTTAATTAATATGCAATACTTCTAAAAGACAAAGTTATTTTAACATGATATAAAATGATCTTTGATGAATAAAAGCCTGTTTAAGTTTGCTGGTTTGATTTAAAATAGACATGTCCTCAAAGTTATCAGCGCTGGATATGATGCAGACATACAGCCTGGGTTTCCTGGTCAAATGAGCTCATGTCATCTCTGCTACAAAATTCATCAGCAAAACTAATGACTCAGTATAATACCTGATTTTGTTTAATGTCTCATGAGGTTTTTGTAGATGATCTAACTATAATTGCAAAAGACAGGTAAACTAAATAAATGTAGAATAAAAGTTTTTGGATAATTATATGTATTATGTAATAATTTATATGTATTATATAATTATATGTATTATGATGTATATACTTAAAATGACTTAAGATGATGGTTAACTGCTTTAATGTCACATGAAGTTTTTAAGAGTAATTTAAACATAATTGTTAAAACTGGGTAAAAGTTTTTTTTTTTTTTAAAGATTTTTTTTATTTTTTCCTTTTTCTCCCCAAAGCCCCCCAGTACATAGTTGTATATTCTTCGTTGTGGGTCCTTCTAGTTGTGGCATGTGGGACGCTGCCTCAGCATGGTCTGACGAGCGGTGCCATGTCCGCGCCCAGGATTCGAACCGACGAAACACTGGGCCGCCTGCAGCGGAGCGCGCGAACTTAACCACTCGGCCATGGGGCCAGCCCCATGGGTAAAAGTTTTAAATACAATAATTATGTTTTATAGTTTGCATACTTAACAGCTTCCAAAATCTTTTTGGAAACAAACTTTATAGCTTTACTAAGTTAAGTTAAATAATAACAGTTACTACTAACCATAGATTTGTCTGCCTTTGGTTTCTTATATCAAAGAAACTGAAAAGTGCTTAGGTTTATTGATAAACATGTTTTATGTATGCTGAGGAATTTCCTTTGAGAAAACATATATTTCTAAAAGGTCTGTATACAAGGAAATAAAATATATGTTTTCATAGGGCTGGCCCTGTGGCTGAGTGGTTAAGTTCGCACGCTCCACTGCAGGCAGCCCTGTGTTTCATTGGTTCGGATCCTGGGTGCGGACATGGCACCGCTCATCAAACCACGCTGAGGCAGCGTCCCACATGCCACAACTAGAAAGACCCACAATGAAGAATATACAACTGTGTACCGGGGGGCTTTGGGGAGAAAAAGGAAAAAAATTTTAAAAATCTTTAAAAAAAATATATGTTTTCAGTAAAAAGGTATGAAGAATAAAAATATTTTTGTTTCTTGAGTTAAGAAAGATAAATTTGGGGGCTGGCCTGGAGGTGCAGTGGTTAAGTTCGCATGTTCTGCCTTGGTGGCCCAGCGTTCATTGGTTCAGATCCCGGGTGTGGACATGGCACCGCTTGGCAAGCCATGCTGTGGTAGGCGTCCCACATATAAAGTAGAGGAAGATGGGCATGGATGTTAGCTCAGGGCCAGTCTTCCTCAGCAAAAAGAGGAGGATTGGCAGCAGGTGTTAGCTCAGGGCTAACCTTCTTCAAAAAAAAAAACACATAAATTTGGCCTTAAGTACTGGGGCAAATTCTGAATGTAAAAAAAGCAACAAAAGGTTTGTGAAAGTAAAACTCTGTGAAATTTTGTGCATGGTCAAGTTGGCTAAGATTAAAGTGAATCCAATTAAGTAAATAAATTTATATGTCAAAAGTAAACTGATACAAAATTAAAACTTTGTCTCCTCTTTCTTAAAAGGATAATTTTCCTAAGCTTTTAATATGCTCTCCATAAAAAGATTATAAAAAGGTTTTTTCACTCTTTTAACTCTGTTTCCCCTTGACTGTTTCTGTTGTCACTTTGAATAGATACCTAAACAAGGTTTCACAGTGAGCTTTGTTTCCTATCTGAACAAACGTTTTAAAGCTTTTAATATTTTTGACAAGCTCCCTGCCCCCAACAAAAATATTCAAGTCCTGAATAAAAGCTTTCTTTTGACCTGGAAGAGAAAGGAGTGTTTCTCTCGGGATTTTCGAAAGGCCCCTGAGACTTCTTGGAGAGATTTGCTCTCTTCCTCTAAGAAAAAATGCTCAACTAATTAGGCTTGTTTGGCATAATAGACTATATGGGAAGCATTGTCAGATAAGTAATGGCAAACTTTCTTCAATGGTATTATGTAAATGAGTGTTATTGATATAAATATTTTTCTAAATTACGTAAAATTCTGATCTGTTCTGATTGTCAGCTATAATTCTGGTTATTATAGCAAAATGTTGTATATCACAGAGATGGTCAAATGTCTTTGTCAATTACCATTTTTGAATGTTCTGTTATTTACAGATAGTTGTTTTACTCTGATATTTTTGCAAATATGTTTCATCTTTAGAGAAATTCATGGAGAGGGCTCTGGTGCTTACTCTAGAATACAGGTTCCAATAAACTTTCAGATTATAAAACTGAACTGGATAAGAAATTACAGAACTCTAACAGAGAAACTGATAATTTCATGAAACTGCTAACAAGATTAAGATCAAGAACCAAGTACAAGGACAGAATAAACTGATAGAGATGATTATAATTTTTTACGGCTTTTTGCTTGAGATATTGTTGATTTTTGATTTTTTTTCAGATTTAAGAAAACCTTTTTTTCTATTCTCTTAAGGAACTATGACTTATAGCAATTTGTAAGCAAAATTGAAGCATTTATCTTTTTCTCTCTGAGCCCTCCAAAATGTAAAAACTCCTGATGAGTAAGTATTCTTATTCTCAAGGCAATATGGTTGTTTTCATAAGTCCGATAAGAATCTGTTCTTCTTATAACAGGACACAATTGGAAACACTGGTTATAATACCAAGGCTTTGATTGGAATGTCATATTTGAGAGAAACATACAGACTCGGATATGACAAGACAGCTTTTGAGGAATGAAGGTTGAAATTCTGGAATAAAGTCACTTGGAAATATTGGTCTGGTACTGTGCTTATGGGTTCAGTAACCTGGTAAGGTTGAGCAAAGAATGTCACTGCCTCTGGCAGGCACAAGGAACCTCAGTATTTTGGGCACCTCACGAAGAGAGGGATTCACCCAAATCTGCAGGTACTACAGGTAGAATCTGATGACAAGTTCTTGGCACGGCTTTCCTGGCCTTGAGAGGCCTTTAAAGTTCAACCTGAGATTCCTTATAAAGTTCCAGCAAAGCAGATTTAAAAGAGCCTATATAGTCGATTACTATTCTTGCTGTACTTATGTAAGTAATTATGCCCAATTAATTAAGACTAGACTTATTTTGCAAACCAGTTAGTCTTAATTTGGCTATGTCTAGTGAAGTAGAGGATGAGTTTAGAGAAAAAGATTACGTTTCAATAGAAACTATAATACACATTTGTGGATATTGGATTTTGGTTTTGTCAATTGTCTTTTAAGATTTTTGTTACATCTCTTAACTGAACTGGATCCTGAATTCTTTTAGTCTCCTGAAATATCTAGCTAGAAACCTCCAAACTAACATTTTCAGGTTTTTTCCCATCATTTTCATTCAGAATCAGTGAAAACCAAATCTGCCCTTATTCCTGAAGCCTTGCAAACTGAAGCTGGAGGACTTAATATAAACTTAAGAGAGATTCATGTCTACTGCTCTGTAAGCCACTCAAAAAAGTTACCTGAGTGCCTGATGACATCATCAGAGACATTTCAAACTGCAAAAGATGCTTCGACCTTAACTTCTAGAAATCTTGATTGGCTTCCCCCTGGGCTCAAGAACTAGTTTACAATTTGCTCCAACGATTAACCTTGTTTTTCTCTTTTTGTTTCTCTATAAAAACTTCTTATTAAATACCTGGTTACTTACATGATACAGGCCTAACTTTGGGAGCTTGCCTGCATCACCACCTTATTAAAAGACTGGTTCAGTGGGATGAAACAACCTACACCCCATTTCAGCAGGAAGTAGCTAGATGGGTCACTGCCTCAAATCCCTCAAGACTGAGGGATGGACATAAAATAGGAGGGAATTGATACCAACCCTGATATCAGTTCCCCCACATTAAATCCAGCATATGTGGAGTTAAAACCAAAACACTCCTTGCTCAGTGCTGTGCAAAAATAAAATTCCTACTTTCTTCCACCACATCCAGTGTCAGAGATTGGCTTGCTGTGCACCAGGTGAGTGAACTCACTTCAGGTTCGGTAGCACAGGGATCATGCTGGGAAGGAGGAGGGATGAGTTTTTATACTGAAGAGGAGAAAACCCTTGTCTAAAAATTGGTTCCTGCCCATATAGAGAAAAAGCGATGATTTCATAACTCATTTCCAATCCATACTGTAGCCAAGGGTAGGGATGTAGAGCAGTTGGCCCTGTTGTCACATTATTAACACAACAATCTGCATTTCTTGTGCATAATTGCATCCCCGAGTATGACTTAGAGAAAGCAGGAGGCAAAATGCACTCCCCATTATGAGCAGATTAAATTGCGTTTAATAAAATAGTTTTCTTCTTTTATATGAACTTACACTGAACTGTCTCTGGGAATTACTGTTTGTCCCTGGGAGGTAAGTGAGTGTTTGCAAATGCATGCAGGAGTGTGTATTCTCTCCAATATTCACTCCTAGGAGACCAGAAGACTGCAGGGAGAATGCAAGCATACGTTGATTTCAACAAATAGTGCTGGAACAGTTGGACATCCAAATGCAAAAAAATGAACCTAGACACAGAACTTATACCTTTCATAAAAATTAATTCAAAATGGATGATAGACCTAAATGTAAAACACAAAACTATGAAGTTTCTAGAAAAAAATATAGGAGAAAATCTAGATGATCTTGTGTTTGGTAATGAGTTTTCAGATAAAATACCAAAAGCATGCTCCATGAAAGAAAAACTTGATAAGTTGGACTTTATTAAGATTAAAATCTTCGGGGCCGACCCCGTGGCCGAGTGGTTAAGTTCGTGCCCTCAACTACGGTCTCCCAGGGTTTCTCTGGTTCAGATCCTGGGCGCGGACATGGCACCACTCATCAGGCCACGTTGAGGCGGCATCCCACATGCCACAACTAGAAGGACCCACAACTAAAATATACAACTATATACTGAGGGGATTTGGGGAGAAAAAGCAGAAAGAAAAAAAAAGATTGGCAACAGTTGTTAGCTCAGCTGCCAATCTTTAAAAAAAAAAAAGATTAAAATCTTCTGCTCTGCAAAAAGACACTGTTAACAGAATGAAAACTACAGATTGGGAGAAAATATTTGAAAAACACATATCCGATAAAGGACTTACAGCCAAACTATACAAAGAAATTTTGAAACTCAACAATAAGAAAATAATCTAATGAAAAAAATGGGGAAAAGATTTGAACAGACACCTCACCAAAGAAAATATACAAAGGGCAAACAAGCATATGAAAATATGGTCCACATCATATGCAATCAGGGAATGCAAATTAAAACAATAATGAGATATCACCACACACTTATTAGGATGGCTAAAATCCAAAACCAAAAGTGATGATACCAATTGCTAGTGAAAATGTGAAGCAACAAGAACTTTCTTCTTTGCCGGTAGAATGCAAAGCTGGTACAGCGCCTTGGAAGACAATTTGGAAGTTTCTTACAAAGCTAAACATAATCTTATCATATCATCCAGCAATCATGCTCCTAGGTATTTACCCAACTAATTCGAAAACTTATGTCCAGACAAAAATTTGCATGCAGATTTATAGCATTAGATTTATTTATAAATGTATTTATGTACACATATATAAACATAAAAATATATAGATTTATAGCAGCTTTATTCATAATCACCAAAATCTGGAAGCAGCAACAAACAGTGGTACATCTATATAATGGAATATTATTCAGCAATAAAAAGAAATGAGGTATCAAGCCACAAAAAGACATAGAAGGATCTTAAATGGATATATGTAAATGAAAGGAGCCAGTCTGAAAAGGCTACATACTGTATCATTCCTACTATGTGACATTCTGGAAAAGGCAAAATTGTAGAGACATAAAAAGATCAGTGGTTTCCAGAAGTTCAGGGATAATGGAGGAAGGTCGAATGGGTGAAGCACAGGGTATTTTTCAGGGCAGGGAAACTACTCCACATGATACTGTAATTGTGGATATGTGACAATATGCATTTGTCAAAATACACTGAACTTGAGCACAAAGAGTGAACCTTAATGTATGCAAATTTTTAAAAATCATTTAGGAG
This sequence comes from Equus asinus, assembly GCF_041296235.1. Taxonomy (NCBI): domain Eukaryota; kingdom Metazoa; phylum Chordata; class Mammalia; order Perissodactyla; family Equidae; genus Equus; species Equus asinus. The sequence continues at coordinate 22,663,327 of NC_091803.1, forward strand.
GTCAGTAAACTCCCAGGATGAGATGCAGAATGTGACAGATCAATCTGTATTACAAATGTTTGAAACAACCTCACCAAAGGGAGTGCTGACACAAGTAACTATGGAAATGAGCGGAGTTTGTAAAACTCAAGGCGATGGAACTATACATAGCATTTGAGTTCATTTCCCACAGGTGTGTGTGTCAACAATCCTGATACTGCTATACATGGATACTGCAATTAGACTATTACGTAAAGGGATGGTGGATGGTGGGAGCCAGACTTCTCTCTGTTGAAGTGGGAGCTTACAGATAAGTAACAGGAAGATGCTAGAGAGATCCATGTGGTAATGGACTAGAGTTGGAGACATCGGTATAAACCCATGTTTAGCTTTATGTAGATACAGATGGTTACATATAGAAACATGTATAGATGTGTGTATATGCAAAGGTTACTACACACACAGATATATTTCCTTGCTCTGTCAGTTGAGAGGGCCTAGAAGCAACCATACCTCAGTAGCAACAAGCACAGCAAGGGCTCAGATCTTGGTTTCTAATACCATTCTTTAATAAAAGAAACCAGGCCAGGAAACGGGGTCAAGAAATACACAAGATGAGCCTGGAGCATCTTGTGGTGCCAGAAAGTAAGGAAGTGCTCAAAACACGGGAGCCCAGAGCTCCCAGTGGCCAAGGCTGCAACCATTTGAGCAAAAAAAAAGTTGTATTATTACCTAAACTATAAAATAAATATCCATAAGTCCATAAGTATGTAAATACATGATTGAATAAAGAAAGAAAGAAGAAACAAAATCTCCCGTACAGAAGAATTCCAAATAATTTATGTAGATACTCTGCCCTCGCGGAGATGGAGCATAACTCCTCATTTCTTAAGTATGGAAAGAGGGAAAAATTAGTAACTTCACAGTGGAGAATCCTGACAAACACATCTCAGCCAGGTGGTCAAGGTCAACATCAACAGTGATAAGTCATGTTTATAGTGTGTACCCCCGACATGATGTGATGAAAAGGGCACTTTACCTCTGTGGTCCTCCTTCCCGAAACCAATAACCTCAGTCTAATCATCAAAACATCAAAGAAATACCAATTGAGGGACGTTCTGCCAAATATCTGTCCACGACTCCTCAAAACTGTCAAGGTCATGAAAAACAAGAAAAGTCTGAGAAACTGTCACAGCCAAGAAGAGCCTAAAGAGGTATGACGACTAAATGTAATGTCATATCCTGGATGAGATCCTGGAACACAAAAAAAGGACGTTACACCTAAGAACCTAAAGAAATTGAAAAAAGGGTGGCCCTTTGTTAATAATAGTGTATCAATATTGATTCATTAATTGTAACACATGTACCATACTCATGTGAAATGCCACTGGAGGACACTGAGTGTTGGGTATGTAAGAACTCTGTATTATATTCTCAATTTTTCTGTAAACCTAAAAATGTTCCAAAAAAATAAAATTTATTTAAAAAAATGTCTAGTCTCTCATATTGTCTCCCCAGGTGATGTGTCTTGTCACATGGTCACAGGTGTCCTGCTGAATTCCAAACCTGAAGTTTAGAACTGGTGCATTGGGGCTCCTTCTTCTAGTTGTGCAACCCTTTTAGGAGTTCTGGTCCTGCCCTAAACATTTGGCTCCTCTCAGCTCTATGTGGTTGCACATCCCTGGGTCTCTGCTTTGCCCTCCATCCAGGTCTGGCTCAGGAGTCTACCTTCATCCTCTGGGGACACCACGGCATGCTGCCATGGCAGACTAGCCAGCTCTTCATTCAGTGTCTCTGCCCTACAGCGACTGACACTCAGGGGAGCAACCTTGTTCCACTCTCCACACATTTAACTGGACTAGAGGCAGCATCTTGGGGCAGATGCCTTGTATGGTGGTCTTCCAAAGTCTCCATGGAAGGGTGAGGCAGGAGCCTCTGTCCCCTGGGTACCAAGAGAGAGAGGTGGAAGCAGAACATCCTTCTGGTTCTCAAACCTCCTTGTCATTTGTCCTTCTCCCCCTAACCCTTGACTCGAAAATGGAGAGAAGTTTCCTTTACTTCTGCTGTGTCGTGTGCTTCTTCTTCCTGGCCCCAGCCTCACCATTAAACCTGAAAAGTGGTCAGAGATATCTTCTTTACGCTAGCAGAAGAATTCAAAGGCCTCAGTCTTCCCTGTGAACCTTTAATCTTGCAACTTTTCTCTGCCTACAAAACTTAGCTTTGAAGCCCAGTGTCTCCCCAAGAAGTCAGATACCTGTTGTTCTGCCCTGGGGTGAGAAGTCCCTTGACTTCAGCTCACCCTTAATATTAACATGCATCATTGTAATACTTGCCAAAGGATTATTCCTATTACCTGCTGCCAGGGTGTTTTGAGTTTTATGGGTTGTCCCTGTGGGAGAGGAAGTCAGAGGGAGATTAGTCCTATAGTAGTGGTTTCAGTTTCCTAAAGAGAGATGGAGATTTGCCCTGAGAAGGCCTGAAGAAAGAAGCACTGGCTCTGAGAAATGAGAAGGCAGGGCTGCCCCAAGCCTGGAAACATGGCCGAGAAGCTCACCAGACAGGGGTCCTCAGAGACTCTCACCCTTGGTAGCCTGAGGATAGAATTCGAGGGGTCCATGAATTTGGATGGAAAGAGTATACCTTTATTTTCTTTAACCTCTGAATAGAATCTAGAATTTTCTTCAAGAATGAACACAAGCTACAAGGTGCAATAGAATTAGCAGTACTGTGACTTTGCCACTAATATTTTCCTATTAGGTTACAGTTGTCACAATTATTTCACAATGTTGTTTACCCTTACCACTGCAGTACTTCAAAATTATGATACGCATTATACCCACTGCTAGATCTTACTATTTAATGCATCAACAAAGAATACTGTATTATTATCTCACACATTTGTTTTGTTTAATATTCTGAAATTGTACTTAAATATAATTGATTTTCTTTGTTGTTACCTTGAGAATTCTATTTCATGTATTTAAACACATAATTCATAGGTTTCACCAGACTGTCAAAGGGACCCACACATGCAAAGTCCTCTTAAAAATATTTTTATTTTTTCCGACTCTAAGCTTTCTTTGTATATTATAATTTTTTCCTACATTGAAATTCCCCAGTTATTCCCAAGCCTTCAGTAGAGTCTGTGATTTATAACCATCTGCTGTGTGTTAGTGGAGTCATGGGGAGTTGAGAGAGGGTGCAGCAATGGAAGTCATGCTCTGGATCCAGTACCACCTCCAGAGGCTGGTAACTTGGTAGCTACTGAGAGAAGACAGTGATGCCAGAGTCCCAGAGGTAAACTGGAAGCGAATTTGTGGAGTGCTAATATAGTGCTAAGCCCACACATAGGAGCAGGTAACAAGAATCAGCTGTGTGGTGAACGGACTCAAGACCAGACTTGAGGCCCACCTGTTTCCCCAAATTAATATGAGGAGACGGCCCTGGAAAGGGAATGCAGCAGACATTTGACTAAGAGCAGCACAGTGGAAACAGGTACTGCTTTTTCTTAAATAAGCCCTAGCAGAGACCTGTGTGACCAGGGCCCAATTAATTATACTCTCTAAGAGGCCCCTAGAGTTGTGGAGTGTGTGTCACTGAATAATGATATGCCATGGCCTGGCCACTCTCTCCTGGAAAGTGCCTTGTTGTCACTTTTCCTAAATACCTGTCCTGGTTATTGCCTCTGCCCATATGGCTAGAGTTCCTATATGTGCCAGTGTGGGTTTTTCCTCCATATCCTTCCTCCTGCTGGAGTCTGGCACACACCAGATTAGGATAACTTAAAGAGACAAGCAATTTTCTAACATAATAATGTTGAGAGTTATCCATAGGATTCTAAGATCACTGGGAAGACCCCTTATCTTGATTCCCTCCAGCATCCTATTCTTCCATGTCACCCTGCAGGAAATCAGAAGATGCTGAAAGAGGAGCATCACTGGGAACAGGTGGCAGAAGGATCCAGGATCCATGAATGAAAAGTGTGGTAGTTTTATTATATGGTCCCCAAATTCTTTGAACCTCCTCCTACTGATATGTGTTGCTATGCTCCCACTCCATGAATCCAAAAGATTTGGACTGTTTTGACCACTAAAATATGCCAGAAGTGATGCTTACAAGGTGAAGTCATAAAATGCCAGCTATGTCCCAGCTGGTCCTCTTGGAAGGCTCATCCCTAGATGCTCATCTTAGAACCCAGATGCCATGCTGTGAGAAACACAAGCCACGTGGAGAAATCATATATAGATTCTCCCAGCTGAGCTGGTCCCTCAGCCATCTCAGCCCAGGCACAAAATTTTTGAGTGACCCAATGATTCCAGCCCCCAGCCATCTGTGTCTTTCCAGCAGAGGCACCAGACATTGTGGAGCAGAGATAAGCCATCCCCACTGAATTCCTCACCCAGAGACCCCATGAGCATAAGATGTTTGTTGGTGTATGCCATTAAGTTTGGGGTGATTTGTTACAAAACAATAGTAGCCGGACTAAGAAAAGACAGGAGGTCCAGGAGGAAGAGGCTCCTGCGATGGCCACATGTGGACCATGGGCAGAAAGCTGGACTTGGCATCAGTGGGAGAGATGGGGGGTAACCTTGTGGGACAGGCCTGAGGGGCCACTGTGTCTCTACACTTCCCTTTGGACTCTGTGATTGGCAGGACAGACTTGAACCTGAGGTAAAGTGCTGTTTTATACCATCTTTTGCCAACAGCAGGTCTATTAGAACAGGGATTCTACTATCTTTCCCCTCCCCCCGCCCCACTTTCTCAACAGGAGCAAAATGCTCAAATTAAACTATGATACAAACACCAGGAGTGTGCTAGATGAATGTGGTCTGTCCCAAAGATTCTAAATTTTTCCATAAAAGGGCTTCTGATGATAGAAAATTATGGGGTCACAGCCCAAAACAGGCCCCTGCAAGCAAGAAACCACTTTTGAAGTCCATCATTTTTGTCTTAGAAACTAGCATTCTACACTATAACATGTCAAGTTTTGTTGTCCTATTAAACTTTCTTAGATTCCCTGCCATGAGGTGAAATGGACATGGCATGACCACGTGCCCTGTTTCTCCAATGATGTCAGATATGCTCTGGCCCATCACTGTGTCCCCCCATGCAAGTGCCAGAAGGACCGGCATGTGGAATCCTGATGCCCAAAGCCCTTCCAAAGAAATCAGCTTCCTAGGGGCCAGCTGGGTTACTGACTACGGAGTGCTTTTAGAGGAATACTTCTTAATATCAATGTTGATCTTCAATTCGTGGCATGTTTTATTAGAAGAATCACACAGGAAGTAAAGGGATCCAGGATGAAAGGAGAATTTCCAAGAGATTGGGTCACAGAATCTCCAGGAGGGTGACAGAGCAATCAAAAATTCTGAGCTGAGATCATTTGTAATATTTTCCGTGTAGTCCGGAATTTACACTTTGGCTGTGAATATAGAATTTTTTCTTCATAAAGACTGCGTCCTTGATCCTATGCCCCCTCACTTCCTAGGGGACACTACTCCACTAATTATCGCCTTCAAGTCCTTCTCTGTTGCCTCCTTCCCCTCTACTCCAGTGGCCCCTGTCCTCCGAAGCCCTTTCCTTGGGTAAATTGGTACAACAATTCTGGAGAGCAATTTGGCAAATCTAGCAAAAGAAAAAGGGTGTATACTTTCTGACCCAGAAATTTCACTTCTAGAAAATTTATAATTAGATATACTTGCACCAGTTCATAAGGATAAATATATAAGGATGCTCATTGCAGCTCTGCTTGTGAAAGCAAAACAGAGCAACCTGGACAGTCACCAATAGGGGACAGGTTACATAAATCATACTACAACAGAAAAGGATGTTGTAATAAATTGTTGAGTGAAAAAAACTTGTGGAGCAATATGGCCACATTAATAACAACAAACTATGCATATTTGGATGGATATATGTTTACTTATTCTATGTATATTGCACATCTTCGGGGGTGCATTCACATTGTATTCTTTTTCTGTAAGTGAATGGTGTAGCCTGGAGCTGTGTGTGTGTGTGTGTGTTTGTGTGTGTGTGTCCCTTGACATGCTCCTTGGCATGCCCTGTGCATGATTTTATCCTAACACGTAAATTCCATGATAAATACTAATCCATCTTCCCCATGAGCCTAGAAACTTCGCAAGGAAAGGGATGATTCCTCTCTTATCCCCAACACCCAGCACAGAGCCTGGCACACTAATTAATCGTATTTGAATGAATATAGGTGTGACCATTCACTGGGCCCAGTGGAAATCAGTTACTTATCATTTACATTGATCTGAGAATTAGGTGTGTCCTAGGAAGAGGAAATAAACACTTAGTATGTGATTTCTAGGCTTTTACACACACACACACACACACACATATTCACTCACACTCAGTGTTCCAGGCTCAAACTCTGTTTGGAAAAGCTGAGTTTGACAAAATAAACCATTTTTTTTGCTGAAGGGCATCTCTAAGATTTTAATATGCATTGATATTCTCCAAGAAGTAGATATAGTATGGAGCATCATCTGAATTTTACTGACCATCAAGCACTTTAAGAGGAATATTTCTTTACACTGATGTTCTGAGGATCATCAATTTGTAACATGCTGCGTTAGAAGAATCACAAAGAAAATGAATGGGTCCTGGGTGAAAGGAAGATTTCCAACAGATAGTCAGACAACTTCCAGGAGTGTGAAAGAGTGATTAAAAGTTTCTGAGCTAACTTGAAATTAACAATACAAACAGACTTGTGCAGCCCTATTTCACAATAGCCAAGACGCGGAAGCAACCCAAGTGCCCCACAACTAACAACTGGATAAAGAAGAAGTGGTATATATATATCCAATGGAATACTACTCAGCCATAATAAAGACATAATTGTCCCATTCACAACCACATGGATGGACCTTGAGGGCATGATGTTAAGCGAAATAAGCCAGACAGAGAAAGACAAACACCATACGATTTCACTCATTTGTGGAAGATAAACAAACTTACGGACAAAGAGAATAATTTAGTGGTTACGGGGGGGGGAGGGGGGAAGGGTTGGGGGAGGGTGGGCACAAGGGGTGCAGAGGCACACCTGTACGGTGACTGACAAATAATGATGTACAACTGAAATTTCACACTGTTTTAAACTATTTAGACCACAATAAAAAAATTTCTTTTTAAGTTTCTTAGCTACGATCATTAGAAATTCCAGTAGGATGGCTGGAATTGCTGAGTAAAGGGAAAGGAAAAGATTTGGCCAATGTAACAACAGTGAGCAAACCACGCTTGTTGATGTGGCATTGTGGCAGCAGAGACCCTCTCGACTGGGGCTTCTGGGGACCTGGCAGGGCTGTCGGTGAAGGTCTCAGGGAGAAGGGAATTGGGGGCAGCAGATTTTCAGGTCCTAATTGGAAAGCTTCTGATTAGGAGGGAGAGCCGACAAACATAGAGATTTTATAAACTCCCCAGATAAATTTTGATGCTCAGCTAAGTTTTGAACTGGCCCCCTCCTTAGCATGCTTCCTTGTCCCTAACATCGTCCCTTGTTCCAGCCAGAATATGATCAATGGAATGATGGAGGCAGAAGCCAGATAACAGTGAGAGAAGAGGGAGAAGTAAATAAAAGGCAGAGAAATAGAACAAGCATAGGCAAGTTTTTCAAGAAATTTGAAGAAAATTATACCATGTCAGCCTTTTTCTTAAAAGATGAGCGACATCAGAACCAATGTTTATGCTTATGGGAAGAAGAAAGAGGTTGAAGAATAAGAGAGGAAGTACAGTTGATGGAATAAGGTCCCTGAAGAGAGGGTGCAGGGAGTAGAGGTCTGAGCACATGTGGCAGGTGGTCCTGGGATTAGTGGAGGGACCTCTCCTCCACTATGATGGGCAGGAAGAGGTGAAGAGGGACATGAATGAAGTAAATGTGATAGAGGAGTGGGCACAAAGTTGAAGAAGTTTCTTCCTGGGGCCTTTGTTTTATTTGAGAATGAGGAATTGACATCATTCTTAGAAGAATAGATAAGGGTTCAAACAGTCATAATGGAGAATGGGGATGAGACCTGACCACTAGAAGAATCACTGAGCCACACTGAGGACCCTTTGGGGTTGAAAGTTATGAGTATGTAGCATCACCTATCCATGTCCCATATCTGTGTAGGGTTTTCTCTCAGAGCACTCCACATCCTGAAATAGGACTAGCAATGGTAAACAGCTGCAGAGGAGGTTGGCAAAGAGAGGAGTATTGCAGTGTGAGCTCTCAGAGATGGGAAGTTCTCGAGGATGACAAGATTACAGTTGAGGCTATGGGAGTGAAAGTCATAAGGAAGGAAAGTCACTGGAGTTGAAGTTGAGGCAACATGAAGTGAAAATGTTGCTTTATCATCCACATGGTCATTTTAGCCTCCTCTTATGACATCAGGACTCAGGGGAGATACAAGACTGGATAAGACGCTAAGGTATTCAAGGAGCGTGGGGGATGATCAGAAGGAAAGCAGGTGATGACAGCAAGGAGAGGTCAGAGGTGAGATTTTTACACAACTCTTAAGGAACCATGATATGATGGTCTACCTTCAAGTGAAACATCTCGCCATTCCTCTCAGGGGTCTTGGAGGACTCTCTATCTTCCCAAACACACATATACACACCTTGATCCAACCAGAAGGGGTCCACTCTTTTCTGTTTTAAGAACTGGGATTCCCCGTAAGACTTATTTCAGAAAGGTTTTTTTGAGCAAAAAACACTGAACACCACTTATGAGGCCCAACCTTTCCATTCAACCCAAGAATGAGCCTGAGACCACCCAATGAGTTGATGGAGGTATCCACTGCTGCATCCTGCTGCAGTATCATTGGTGTACACTCTCCCCTAAGAGATAGGCCCTAAAGCTAATTCTCGGTGATGAAACACTCTTGTTAGGGCTGATGAGTTGAGTGCTGCTGAGGTCCAGAGTGGGAGGGAGGAGGATTGGCCAGAGATGGGCTATGGAATTCCCTGGACACCTGTTAGGGACAGGGCAGTGAGACACGAGGAGGAGAAATGAGGATGGGCAGGCCATGGGAGACTCTGGTCAATGATTCCAGTCTACCTAGAGAGGCCAGCTTAGTAACCAAGCAATAAAGGTTGAGTTCCTTCTGACTCTCACTGTGCAGGACCTTAAATCACAGAGGAGTTTATGGGTCTTGTTTATGAAGAGACTCTTTATAAGCTATTCAGAACAGAGGTGGGAGGGAGAAATATAGGGAGAGAAAATTTCCCTTTGAATTTCTCTTGCTTTTAGAGTCAGCAATTTAGTGAGTCATGCATTATAAATCCTTGCTTTGTCTACACGTTTTCATTTCAAAACACTAAAAAACACTTTGTTTGGAACATGGGCTATTTTTAGCTCATATATCCATAGTGCACATTCATTTCTCCCCATATTAGTGAAGCTTCCTTTCTGATTTGGTTGGAGCAGCACCATAGTAATAGGGTTATTTACTTAGCTGTAGTTTGTTGAAGCCACCTGGGTGTCTCTCTAATCCCTAAGGATTCTCTTCTAGCTGGCCTCCTGGGCCTACTGACTGTCTACGAGTCAGCTCCAGACCTGGCCCAAAGAGCCCAGATCCCATAGTCTTGATGAAAGGGGAAGAACATCCTTTCAGGTCTCCAGACTGAGAAGTCAGCACTTTGGCAGGCTAGAGACAAGTCAGGTCTTCATTGCCGTGTGCCCTTGCAAGACTCTTTAGGGAAAGAAGTAGAAGAGAAGGAGGCCCCATCTACAGGTCATCTCCTCCAGATACATCAAGGGAAAGCCTGGCCAAATCTTGGGAAAGACATAGGAACAGACAGTCTGGGGAATTCTGCAATCCTCTAGGCTGACAAGCATGAGGAGAACAGCCTGGGAGGAAAGCTGTGAGTGGGTCCTACCTCTCCAGTCCCTACCCTCTGCATAAGGTCTCTCTCCGCATTCCACTGCAGTGCTCCTAGCCAGCTTTATCTACCCCACTTCTGTGTTTCCACTAATGGTAATACACTCCTCTTGGTCACGTGGGAACCACCTTCTTTTAACGTCTCCAACTTGGAGCTTTAGTAGCAAGCACCTCACCAGCACCTAATGGATAGCCAACCGACTTCAAGAATGGGATACAAAACCAGTATCTCAAGGAACTGGGGTGAGGCAGTGCCCTGCTTCTCTGGTAACTGCCTTGCATCCTCTTTCATCCATGTATTTAAAGTGGAAGCAGCCATGTTCAGACCCTCTGACCCTCTTCCCCTGACCACTGTTGATTTGATCAGGGGTGGGTAGCAGTGAGCCTGTTCCTGAGGAATTTGGAATTGAGACCATACTGATTCCCAGTTATGGCTGGCTGCCAGATTGGCAGCTATTTGACCAAGATGATTTTCATATGGACAGAGAAGCCGGAGAGATGCAGACAGGCAGAGAGAAAGCAGCTTTCTTGGGTTTTCTATATTTCTCTATGTTCTCAGTCCAGCCACTCCTGAAGCCTCGGATTCTATGAGATACTTCCCCCTGACCCTTCCTGAATTCTTCCTAACATGTTTCTCTTTTTACTTAGAGAGCCCTACTGAACCTCTGTTACTTGCAACCAAAATGGTACCAGAAGGTGTGAAAGTGACCTGGGGCCAGAAGACGGGAAGTCAAGAAGACTCCTCTCTAACTTAAAATTTTGCCTACCCTGCCCACACCTGTCATAACCTCCTGGCCACCACCCAGAGTGCTTTGTGGTCTGAGGAAGCCCCTGATGCTCTGTAGGCTAGTCCCAATACCCAGGCTGTGCTTTATCGGAAAGAGGTTCTCAGCCAAGGTAATGAAGGACAGGAAGTCAGTGTATTCTGAGAGACCTCGCTGATGGAAACTGACGTGAGAACATGTTCCAGGTGGGCTGTGTTCCCTTCCCCTCCACATCCAACCCCTGGCACTGAGATTGTGACAGAGGAACTCCCTCCCATGGCCCCACCTGATCTCTCTTCTTTTTAGGTGTCTCTCTCTGCCCACTGCACAAACAAATCGTTGATAAATGGTGGGTATGTTCTCAAGGGAGGAGTACGCAAAAGTGTTACATGTTTGTGTGTGGGGGTGGGTGTGAATTTATGTGATGGGAACAAGCCAGAAGCCCTGCAAACCCTCAGCTTGGGGTCCAAAGAGATATTGCTCACCCCCAATGAGGAGCTGATGTCTTGGGAGAGGTGAATTCATTCCACTTGTGTCATTGCTGCCCCCAGAGACAGGTGAAAGTAGATTGCCTAATTCATGCTTGTCACAGCTCTGGCCCCAAAATTCTAAATCCCAAAGTCACAGGAACAAATGGGGGAATACTTTTTAACGTGGGAGTATGTTGAGCAAGAAGAGTCTTTCTGACTCCATCAGACTTCTTTGTCTGATTGCCATATGATATTTTCATATCCACTAAGATAGACAACCATCCTTTCCTTTTTAGTGTCAGGCACAGTTGTTATTTGCCATAGCCCTCATAGGACATTTCTGTGCCCCAGTCCTTCCCTCCTTCCCTCAACAAGCAGTCCCTTTCCCAGGGCAAGTGCCCAGGACTCTATCACTTGTCCTGACCAGGAATGTCACCATTGGATTAGACCTCCTGCTGGGGCTCCTCTCCTGAAAGAGGTGAGCTGGGTTGGGGAAGCCCAACTCGAGTTGTCTTCTAACCCTTGGCCAACCTCCCTGAGCAGAACCTTGTTCTGAGCCTGCCCATTAGCATACATCACTTCCAGCTTCATGTTGCCCTCCTCCAGACTTTTCCTCAGGTTTGATGAGGAGGGCTCACCCTGCAGGTCAGCATGACCTTGGCCAGGGATCTCGTCAGCTCCCACCTTTGATTTCCCAAACAATGAGTTGTGTTGGAGAAGGGTCTAGATAGGGTCTTATAGCATCCTGTGCTGGGCCCTGTGGTCTAGCCCTAAGCTCCTGGGAGAAACTGCTGAAAATCAGGAGCTATAGTCATCAGAAATATTTCCTCTTCCTTTTTCTCCCCGTAAGCCTAACCTGAAACTCACGGTGCCCACCATAAACACTTTCGACCAGCCCTGGGAGCTGTTGGCAGAGAGGGCAGGAGATCCCACACAGCCTTCGGGAGACCATTTCAGAACACAGTCATTTACAGGACTCACTACACACCAACACCACATAGATAAAAATTTCCTCCCATACAAAATCACCTAGAGCTGAAATTCCTCATGAGTTTTTACAGCCATGAATGTCTCTGAGGAAAAGAAAGAGAGTGGGATCAAACCCAGGGAAGCCTGTGGCTTGGAATGCATAGAAAGCTCCCCTGAACTGAGCGCCTCACCTATAAGCAGTAGAGGTAGGGTGCCTCAGTGGTTAGAATGTAAGTTTTGAATTCAGAGAGACGTGGGTAGGAGTCCTGGGTTTACCTTTGTCTGTGTGATCTGGAGCAAGTTGTTTTATAAACATTAAACAGCTTACTTTTCTCCTGTAAAAATGGGGTTAATAACACCTTTATGGGGTTATTGTGGGGATTAATTGAAATGATCTCTGCAAAGCTCTTGCTTCCATGCTGCCACATGGTATGAACTCTACGAATGATGTCTGTTGCTATTTTCCCCAACAACAAGCACCTCCACACACACACTTAATCAGTTCCTGATAGAGTCAGCTTCAAACCAATCCCCTCTTCCCATCCACACATCTCAGATATAATCAGTGGAAACCTGTCAGGCTCAAGATGTATAGTAAAATCTCTGCCCCAGCTAGGACACGCATCCTCTCGGGCCCCCTCCCAGGCATCCTGTCCATAGGGTCTCGTCTCCCCCCAGACACTTGGCAGCAAAGGCTCCCAGCCCCCTCACCACCCCCTACCTGAGGGCTGAAAATAATCAAGTCCTGAGCAAACACTTGAAAAAGCTCGTTTCTCCAGGGGGTTTTGGGGGAGAAGACTTGCCAAGTGGGGAAGTCGGGGGCCTGGCTCCTCGGTGGCTCCTCTCCCCCTCCAGGCGCTCCTCTGCCCCCTTTTTCCACATTCTCAGGCTTCCCCTCTCCGGGTTGCTCAGGCAGCCGCATCAGGGGTCCAGGGCGATGTTCTCAGAGAGATTTGTGAGCACATCAAGGGAACGTCAGCGGAGACACTGAGACTCTGCAAGGAGTTGACAGAAACTTACTGCCTGCACAGTGCTGGTTGATTATTTACCCAAAGTCCGTTGCCTAAATAATTCACACCCTCCCTTCTATGTTTAAACAGGACAATGGTAGAAACACAACCCTGGCACAAGAAATATAATTACAGTTGTGACAGATGTTTAGTTATTAATAAGGCCTCAATGTCACCAGAGGGTATTACTCAACAAACCAATAATGTGCCTGTGGAATCGACCTTAATATTTACAGGTACTTTTCCATTCCCCGCTCCTGTGGGCTTTGCTGTAGAGTAAGCTATGTGGAGAGAGCTATAGCAGCTAACGTGATTGAAACTTGCAAGAAAGCCCAGCACCTTGCCAGCATAATTTGTTTCCTTGCCATTGACATTAACAGAGCCACAGAAACAAAGTGGGGGGCAGAGTTAGAAATCGCTGCCTTATGCAGAGGACTCTTGAAAACCTCCTAAGCTTGTGACACTGCTCATGATCCCAGAGCAATGTCACCCTAACTTCCTTAAACAAAGCAAAGAGCATCTAAGACTAATGTCTCTTTACCACCTCCAGTCCAGACTGGCTTCCCACATGGACAGAGCCTCTGAGTTCGCTTTATATCACCATCTCTCTCCTTCTCCCCGACATATGGTTAATCCCTACTTGTCCTTTATGACTCGGCTCAGGTTAAGGCACCTGGCTGGGTTAGGGCATCCCTCATCTGTGCCTGGTTCTGTTGATGTCATCCTTGGTTTCTGTCTCTCTCTTCCCCAAACCCTGCATTGAGAAAAGCTTCAGGCAGGGAGTAATTCAGATGCACATTGTGTCATCTGGGCCCAGGTAGGGACGACTTTAAAATAATCGGTGTTCAATAAATACTTATTGAACTAATGTTTAATCAATATTGGTTCTCATTGGTTCCATATTGAAGTTAAAAATAATAATAATAAAAAGAATCTCAAGAGATGTGAGATTTAACTGGAGACAGTTTAGCTAGAAGAATCTTGGTGATGAAACAAAAAAGCCCTGGTCACCATGGATGGAGTCTTTGCCTGGGAAAGCTGGCCCGTGGGGGTGTCTGCACAGTGTAGCGGGCAGTGGCCTCTCCCAGTGACAGGCAGATGAGTCTCCATTCCTCACTGCTCAGCCCCTGTACCTCGCATCCTGGCAATAGGCTCCCTGCACTACTTGCAGCATCTTAATTCTGACAAGAGGTCCATTTCCATACCTGGGAAGTCTTCTCCTTTGGAAGCAAGCCCATAAGAGATGAGGCTCAGAAAATGACTTTAAGAAGTGTGAAGCCTTAAAGAGGTGTGTGTGAATGTTACGATTGTTGTAAATCAAGGTTGTGAATCTGTGCACGTGGAAGGCACTGAACGTCAGCCCCATCACAAGTCAAATGAGACAGGGTCAGCCCTATGCATAATGCACGTTGGGTACTAAAATGAATGAGTGACAGACACAAACTGACTGTGTGCTTTGTAACTTCCACCTTGACCAGAAACCCCCATAATCCAGGTCAGGGCTGGGCCGGGTGATGTCTGGGTGCTCCTGATCTATAAGATCTCTGGTTCTCTGAGGGTTGTGGCATGGAGCTGGGCCCTCCCGCACAGAGGCGCTCTGTCTCCTGTGGTTGGGCTGGAACCTACCAAAGGTTGGGACCACAGGGACGCCTTATAGAGAGAAAGCTTCCCAAAGCCAGAAGCCTTGTCTCACCAAACAACACAGGTATAAAACATCCATGCAATAGCACTTGTCTTCAGACACACACACACACACCAGCTCTGTACACACATACTCATACACATGCACCAGTGCTGTCACACACACGCTCACAGACCTGTCTGCAGACACTCACAGCCTGCGTGTGATCTCAGATTCAGATTTAGCCCCTATCTTCCTCAGACACACATACAAGGAGGACCCACCCCACAGCCACACAGCTGCACACACTATCCCTGTCAACATCAACACCCATATACGTCCTCACACACACACACACACACACACACAACTCACATGTTCACACACACTGCAGCACCCACTTACCCACACACGCTGCACACACACCTCTACTCTTTCTATCATTTCTAGTTATCACATTAAGTTAAAAAGGAAAAACATGTTTCCTGTGTCATTACAGTATAAATGCAAAAGAAAGTAACGTTTTATTTTCAGATATGCCTTTAGTTACCATGACAGTCCCAGCACCAGGAAAGCTATGATTGGGGGCAAACGCAGATTTCGGAAGAGTAATTAGCTCCCCAAATACAAGAACTTTCAAATACGTTGAGTCCTCTCCAGGCAGAGTGGACACCAGGGCAGAGGCACCCCAGTGCTAGTCTGGCTTCCAGGATGGTGACGGGAACTGCCAGGAGCTCTTGGCAAGGATGTCCAAGCCAAGGGCCACAATGGCTTCATAACCCAACCCACTAAATTACTTGGACCTTGCTTATAGCTCAACAGGAGCGTGGCATGGGAGGTGGCAGCTCCCCACAAGGCACAATTGCTCCTGATGCGCAGATGGCCTCTGGTGCCCTTCACTGTGGCATTCATGACATGCCAGAGAAACACACAGCTATGTGCTCAGCTTTGGCTCTCAGCCAAAGAAGGAGCTGACCCCTCCAGCCAAGAGCCATCTGTCCAGGAGGCTCTTCTCCAGGTCAGGGCTGACCTGACACACAGTGTGGGAAGCCAAGCTGCCCTCCACAATCTGAGACTGACAGTCCACGGCCAACGAATGAGGCCCCCTAAGCTGGCATCTGGATAGAAGATGGGCCTGCATCTCCCCATTTCACTAGGAGATTCCCAAAGTCAGAAGCCATGGTGCGTGCACCTCCCCAGTCCCCGGTGGCCCTATGTACCTTGGGACTCACCATACATACCTACTGAAAATGACTCCATCCCCAAATTAACTGGTCACCTCATTTTCTGAAGAGATTCCTAAAGGCAATTCATTTCAAGATTTCTCCTCTAAGTCTATTTTCCAGTTGGCTTTATTGTCATTATTTAAAAGGTCAGCCAGGAACTGGGTTTTGAGCCCAAGTCTTGAAGTTAGAGCTTTGGGCTAATTCCTGGACCCACATGAGTGTCCTCTTCAGCTTTTCATTTCAGCAAATAACCCACCCACTTCCTTCAGCACCTAAAATGTTCCTTGAGGACCGGCCACCCCGTGTGAGGCACTCTGGGCCACCCAAAAACAGATGCTACCTTCGTTCTGCCCTCAAGGTGCTCCATCGCCTCCATCACTTTTACCAACCCATAATATGCAGAGACTGAGGGAGTGACATGGTTAAGAACATGGCTAACGGAATCAGACCATGCAGTTCCAGCCCTGACTCTGCCACTCATAAGTGTGACCTTGGGCAAGTTACTTAACCTCTCTGTGCTTCAGTTCCCTCATCTGCAAAATGGGCCTGACAATAATAGCAACTACTTTTCAGGATTATTGTAAAATGCGTGGTACAGAGTAAGTGCTAGATGTGCTAGCTATCATTATCCATTCCTTCCCTTTGCACCTAACAGGCAGTGGCTGAGCACCCACTCTGCTCAGACGGGTGCTGGGCTGAACCCATAATGGGATGAGGGGAAGTGCGGAAGTGAATCCACCACAGGTATAGCCCCACAGAGCTCAGAATCAAGCTGGGGACACAGACACAGACTACAGAGGAGGCTGCTCCTGCTCCTTCAGTTCAGAGTCAGTTTGTCCCCGAGGGTGTTTGAGAGGGGAGGTTTTGATTCTCCCCTTCACGCGCACCAAGAATGTTCTTAAATGGATCAATGTACCTGCCTGTGAGGAAGGGAGACACATGGATACAATGGGGTGAACTGGTCAACCTCGTCATTCCAGCATCTGTGACTCTGAGCATCCAGTTGGGTGCACGGGTCGCAGGCATACTCAGTCCTTCACGGATTTTGGTCCCTTTTGGAGTGTCTAAAATTACAGTCACTGTGGGAGTTGGGTATGGCTGCAAACCTTATGTTTATGAACAGAGTGCACGAGCTTGCATTGTTTATTGGCATGAATAATTCATAAATATGATGTAGGTGGTTCTATTTAGTTTCTGGGAACCCCAAGGAACGGTGCTTCCCAGCACTCTAAGATCCAGCTCAAATGCTCACCAAGAAACACTCCCTCCTTTTGGATCACAGAGGGCATCAGGTGAGGGTCTTTTGTGTCTTGTGGCCTCTGCTACGTTTCACGGTTGTTGCCGGCCATGTTATAATCAGAACTGTATCCTCTGTAATGCTTGACAAGGGTTTTGCATGTGGGTCTTTTCTCTCAAAACCCTCCACATGTGTGTTATCAAATTTGATCCACAAGTAAAATTTATTTTTTTGCAGCTGAATATAATTCTGTGTTTTTGTTCATCACTTGTTTTTACTTACGATTTTTTAGCATATTTCAAGTGTACAGTACGTTATTACTAACTATAGTCATCATGCTGTACATTAGGTCTCCAGAATTTATTCATCTTACAACTGAAAGTTTGTACCCTCTGACTAACATCTCCCCTTTCCCCACCCTCACCCCCTCATAGCCATTATTCAGCTCTCTGTTACTATGAGTCTGACTTTTTTTTAGGTTCCATGTATAAGTGAGATCATGCGATATTTGTCATTCTGTGTGTGGCTTATTTCACTTAGCATAATGTCCTTCCAGTTCATCCATGTTGTCACAAATGGCTGGATTTCCTTCTTTTTCATGGCTGATTAATATTCCATTGTGTGTATAAACCATATTTTCTTTATCCATCTATTTGTCGATGGACACTTAGATTATTTCCATATCTTGGCTACTGTGAATAATGCTGCAACAAACATGGGGGTGCAGATATCTCTTCAAGATATTAACTTTAATTCCTTTGGATATATTCCCAGAAGTGGGATTGCTAGATCTTATGGTAATTCTATTTTTAATTTTTTGAGGAACCTCCATACTGTTTTCCACAGTGACTATACCAATTTACATTCCCAAGAATAGTGCACAAGGGTTCCCTGTAATATAATTCTTTTTTTTTAGTTTTATTTAACAATGTTAATGTTTACAATCTACCTGAAATCCCTGCAGCTAAACTAACAATGATAAACTTATGCAAACAAAATTTTGAAGACCACTAATTTAGAACATAGTCTTTCAAATGCTTTGACCACAGCTCACATAAGAAATACATTTTGCAATGTGATTCAGTATATACATTATATTATTTACCATTGAATAAAAGATTTATGAAACAATCTGCACTTTGTATTATATCGTTTTTTTAAAATGCCAGTAGTGGCACACTAAATTAGTTGACGATGTCAGCAATTTGAAAAACACTGATGCAGCACTGTTTTCAAAGGGCAGTGGTCTCAGTATTCAACCCTGGGCAGCAGATACATTTTTTTTTATTGAGGTCACATTGGTTTATAGCATTACATAAATTTCAGGTGTACATCACTATATTTCAACTTCCATATAGACTGCGTCATGTTCACCACCAAAAGTCTAGTTATTGTCTACCACCATACGCATGTACCCCTTTCACCCTCTCCCCAACACCTTCCCCTAACCACCAATCTGTTCCCCTTATCTGTGTTTGTTTTCTTATTTCTCTTCCACATATGAGTGAAGTCATATGGTAACTGGCTTTCTCTGTCTGACTTATTTTGCCTAGCATCCTCACGGTCCATCCATGTTGTCGCAAATGGCACAATTTCATCTTTTTTTATGGCTGAATGGTATTCTATTGTATGTATATATACCACATCTTCTTTATCCATTCATCTATTATGGGACTTAGGTTCCTTCCATGTCTTGGCTATCGTGAATAATGCTGCAATGAACATAGGGGTGCATATATCTTTTCCAATTAGTGTCTTCATGTTCTTTGGATAAATACCCAGAAGTGAATAACTGGATCATATGGTATTTCTACTTTTAACTTTTGGAGGAATCTCCATACTGTTATCCATAGTGGCTGCACCAGTTTGCACTCCCACCAGCATACGAGTTCCCTTCTCTCCACACCCTCTCCCACACTTGTTATTACTTGTCTTGTTAATTATAGCCATTCTGATGGGCATGAGGTGATATATCATTGTAGTTTTGATTTGCATTTCCCTAATAATTAGTGATGTTGAACATCTTTTCATGTGCCTGTTGGCCACCTGTGTATCTTCTTTGGAAAAATGTCTGTTCATATCCTCTGCCCATTTTTTTAAATTTAATTTTATTTTATTGAGGTCATAATAGTTTATAACATTGTAAAATTTCAGTTGTACATTATTGTTTGTCAGGCACCATATAAATATGCTCCTTCACCCTTTATGCCCACCCCTCAATCCTCTTCCCCTCTGGTAACCACTAAACTGTTGTCTTTGTCCATGTGTTAGTTTATCTTCCACACATGACTAAAATCATATGGTGTTTGTCTTTCTCTGTCTGGCTTATTTTGCTTGACATAATACCCTCCAGGTCCATTCATGTTGTTGGAAATGGGACGATTTTGTCTTTTTTATGGCTGAGTAGTATTCCATTGTATATATACCACATCTTCTTCATCCATTCATCAGTTGATGGGCACTTGGGTTGCTTCTACGTCTTGGCTATTGTGAATAATGCTGCAGTGAACATAGGGGTGCATAAGTCTCTGAATTGTTGATTTCAAGTTCTTTGGATAGATACCAGTAGTGGGATGGCTGGGTCATATGGTATTTCTATTTTTAATTTTTTGAGCAATCTCCATATTGTTTTCCACAGTGGCTGCACCAGTTTGGATTCCCACCAGCAGTGTATGAGGGTCCCCTTTTCTCCACACCTTCTCCAACATTTGTTATTTTTCATCTTGATGATTATAGCCATTCTAACAGGTATAAGATGATATCTTAGTGTAGTTTTGATTTGCATTTCCCTGATGATTAGTGATATTGAAGATCTTTTCATGTGCCTATTGACCATCTGTATGTTTTCTTGGAAAAATGTCTATTCAGATCCTCTGCCCATTTTTTTCTCTTTCTTTCTTTTTTTTTTTTTTTTTGGTGAGGAAGATTGGCCCTGAGCTAACATCTGTTGCAATTCTTCCTCTTTTTGTTTAAGGAAGAATGTGTCTGAGCTAATATCTCTGGCAATTTTCCTCTATTTTATATGTAGGATGCCACCACAGCATGGCCTAATGAGCAGTGCATAGGTCCATGCCCAGGATCTGAACCTGAAAACCCTGGCCTTCCAAAGTGGAGCACATAAACTTAATCACAACACCACCTGGCAGGCCCCCTCTGCCCATTTTTTGATTGGGTTGTTTCTTTTGTTGTTGTTGAGTTGTATGAGTTCCTCATAGATTTTGGAGATTAACCCCTTGTCAGATATATGACTTGAAAATATTTTCTCCCAGTTAGTGGGTTGTCTTTTCGTTTTGTTCCTGGTTTCCTTTGCCTTGAAGAAGCTCTTTAGTCTGAAAAAGTCCCACTTGTTTATTCTTTCTTTTGTTTCCCTTGTCTGAATAGACATGGTATTGGAAAACATCCTTCTAAGACCAATGTCAAAGAGTGTACTGCCTATATTTTCTTCTACGAGTTTCGTGGTTTCAGGTCTTACCTTTAAGTCTTTAATCCTTTTTGAATTAATTTTTGTGTATGGAAAAAGATAATAGTCTACTTTTATTCTTTTGCATGTAGCTGTCCAGTTTTACCAACAGCTTTTATTCAAGAGACTTTCCTTTCTGTATTGTATGTTCTTAGCCCCTTTGTTGAAGATTGGCTGTCTGTAGATGTGCGGTTTTACTTCTGGGCTTTCAGTTCTGTTCCATTGATCCATGTGTCTGTTTTTGTACCAATACCATGCTGTTTTGACTAGCTTTGTAGT
The DNA here is from genome assembly GCF_041296235.1 of Equus asinus. Taxonomy (NCBI): domain Eukaryota; kingdom Metazoa; phylum Chordata; class Mammalia; order Perissodactyla; family Equidae; genus Equus; species Equus asinus. The sequence continues at coordinate 22,684,226 of NC_091803.1, forward strand.
GTATACACTTTGTATCGTGTTTTGAAATCAGGGATTGTGATGCCCCCAGTTTTGTTCTTTTTTCTCAGGATTGCTTTAGCTATTCAGGGTCTTTTGTTGCCTCATATGAATTTTAGAATTCTTTGTTCTATTTCCATGAAGAATGTCATTGGGATTCTGATTGGGATTACGTTGAATCTGTAGATTGCTTTAGATAGTATGGAATATTAACTATATTTATTCTTCCAATCCATGCACATGGAATATCTTTCCATTTCTTTATGTCATCATGATTTCTTTCAATAATGTCTTATACTTTTCATTGTAAAGGTCTTTCACCTCCCTGGTTAAATTTATTCCTAGATAATTTATTCTTTTTTTGCAATTGTAAATGGGATTGTATTCTCTTTCTGTTAGTTCGTTATTAGAGTATAGAAATGCAACTGATTTTCATAAGTTGATTTTTTACCTTGAAACTTTGCTGTAGTTGTTGATTATTATTTTTTTTTTTAAAGATTTTATTTTTCTCCTTTTTCTCCCCAAAGCCCCCCGGTACATAGTTGTATATTTCGTTGTGGGTCCTTCTAGTTGTGGCATGTGGGACGCTGCCTCAGCGTGGTCTGATGAGCAGTGCCATGTCCGCGCCCAGGATTCAAACCAACGAAACACTGGGCCTCCTGCAGCGGAGCGCGCGAACTTAACCACTCGGCCACGGGGCCAGCCCCAGTTGTTGATTATTTTTAATAGTTTTCTTAAGGATTCTTTAGGGTTTTCTGTATAAAATCGTGTCGTCTGCAAACAGTGAGAGTTCACTTCTTCATTGCCTATTTGGATTCCTTTTCTTTCTTTCTTTCTTTTTTTTGAGGAATATTAGCCCTGAGCTAACTACTGCCAGTCCTCCTTTTTGCTGAGGAAGCCTGGCCCTGAGCTAACATCCATGCCCATCTTCCTCTACTTTATATGTGGGACGCCTACCACAGCATGGCGTGCCAAGCAGTGCCATGTCTGCATCCAGGATCCGAACCGGCGAACCCTGGGCCTCCAAAGCAGAACATGCAAACTTAACCACTGCACCACCAGGCCGGCCCCTTTTATTTATTTTTCTTGCTTAATTTCTCTGGCCAAAACCTCCAGTACTATGTTGAATAAGAGTGGTCGTCTTGTTCCTGATCTCAGAGGGATAGCTTTCAGTTTTTCCCCATTGATTATGATGCTGGTTGTGCGTTTGTCATATATGGTCTTTATTATGTTGACGTATTTTCCTTCTTCTCCATTTATTGAGAGTTTTTATCATAAATAGATGTTGGATCTTGTCAAATTGCTTTCTCTGCATCTATTGAGATGATCATGTGGTTTTTATTCCTCATTTTGTGAATGTGCCATATCACATTGATTGATTTGCAGATGTTGAGCCATCCCTGCGTCCCTGGTATAAATCCCACTTGATTGTGGTCTATGATCTTTTTAATGTATTGCTGTATTCAGTTTGCCAAAATTTTGTTGAGGATTTTTGCGTCTATGTTCACCAGCAATATTGGCCTGTAATTTCCCTTCCTTGTTGTCCTTATCTGGCTTTAGGATCAGGGTGACCTTAGCCTTGTAAAATGTGTTATGAAGTGTTCTGTCTTCCTCACTTTTTGGAATAGTGTGAGTAGGATAGGTACTAAATCTTCTTTGAATGTTTGATAGAATTCTCCAGGGAAGCCATCTGGTCCTGGACTTTTATTTTTTGGAAGGTTTGTGATTACTGTTCCAATCTCTTTACTTGTGATTAGTCTATTCAGAGTCTCTATTTCTTCTTGATTCAGTTTTGGGAAGTTGTAAGAGTCTAAGAATTTATCTGTTTCTTCTAGATTGTCCAATTTGTTGACATATAGTTTTTCATAGTATTCCATAATAATCTTTTGTATTTCTGTAGTATCCATTGTAATTTCTCCTCTTTCATTTCTAATTTGATTTATTTGAACCTTATCTCTTTTTTCCTTAATGAGTCTGGCTAAGGGTTTGTCAGTTTTGTTTATCTTCTCAAGGAGCCAGCTCTCCATTTCATTGATCCTTTCTACTTTTGTTTGTTTGTTCGTTTTGTTTCAATTTCATTTATTTCTGCTCTAGTTTTTATTATTTCCCTCTTTCTGCTGACTTAAGGCTTTGTTCTTCTTTTTCTAATTCTGTTAAATGTAGTTTAAGATTGTTATTTGAGATTTTTCTTGTTTGTTAAGGTGGGGCTGTATTGCTATGAATTTCCCTCTTAGGACCAATTTTGCTGCATCCCATATGAGTTGGTATGGTGTATTTTCATTTTCATTAGTCTCCAGCCATTGTATGATGTCTCCTTTAATTTCTTCAATGATCCATTGATTGTTCAGCAGCATGTTGTTTAGTCTCCACATATTTGTGAGTTTCTCAGATTTTTCTTGTAGCTGATTTCTAGTTTCATAGCATTATGTTCAGAAAAGATGTTTGATATGATTTCAATATTCTTAAATTTTATTGATGCTTGCCTTGTTTCCCAACATATGGTCTATCCTTGAGAATGTTCCATGTACACTGGAGAAGAATGTGTATTCTGCTGTTTTTTGATGGACTGCTCTGTATATATCTATTAAGCCCATCTGCTCTAGCTTTTCATTTAATTCCACTATCTCCTTGTTGACTTTCTGTCTGAATGATCTATCCATTGATGGAAGTAGGGTGTTAAGGTCCCCTACTATTATTGTGTTATTTTTGATATCTCATTTTAGGTTTGTTAGTAGTTGCTTTATGTACTTTGATGCTCCTGTATTGGTTGCATATATAAGTGTAATGTTTTCTTTGTGGAGTGTCCCTTTTATCATTATATACTGCCCTGCTTTGTGTCTCATTACTTGTTTTATCTTGAAGTCTACTTTGTCTGACATAAGTATGGCAACACCTGCATTCTTTCATTTGACATTAGCTTGGAGTATCATGTTCCATCCCTTCACTCTGAGCCTGTGTTTATCTTTGGAGCTAAGTCTGTTTCCTGGAGGCAGCATATTATCGGGTCTTGTTTTTTAATTCATCCTGCCACTCTGTGTCTTTTGATTGGAGAATTCAATCCATTTACATTTAGATGATTATTGATATATGAGGGTTTAACACTGCCATTTTATCACTTGTTTTCCGGTAGTTCTCTGTTCCCCTTGTCTCTCATCCCTCATATTTCAGACTACCAGTTCAGTTTGGTAGTTCTCTATGATGGTTTTCCCTTTCTTTACCATTTGTTTTTGTGTTATGATTATTTGCTTAGTGGCTACTATGAGGTTTGCATAACAGATCTCATAGATGAGATAGTCCATTTTCTGATAGCCTCTTATTTCCTCAGACTAAGCTGATTCCATGCTTTTCCTCTTCCCTTTCTAAGTTGTTGTCACAACTTATTTCATCTTGTGTTTTGAGTTTTTGGTTAAAAAGATGAGATAATATTTATTTTTAACGTTTTCCATCCCTTTATTTTTTACGTTATAATTAAGTGTTTGCTAACCTGTTCTGATAGAGAGATGCAATTTTCTGATTTTGTCTGCCTATTTATCTCCTTTCTCAAGGCTTTGTAAACTCTATCTTTTTTTTCAGGTATGAGGGCCTTCTTTATCATTTCTTATAGGTGGTTCTTGTGGTGACAAATTCCCTTAACTTTTATTTATCTGGAAAAGTTTTTATTTCTCCATGATATCTGAAGGATATTTTCGCTGGATAGAGTATTATTGGCTGAAAGTTTCTGTCTTGTAGAATTTTGAATATATCATTCTACTCTCTCTTAGCCTGAAGGTTTCTGCTGAGAAACTCACTGAAAGCCTTATAGGGGTTCCTTTGCAGGTTATTTTCTTCTGCCTTGATATTTTTTCTTTGTCATTGACTTTTGCCAGCTTTATTACTCTATGCCTTGATAAAGGTCTTTCTACATTGACATAATTAGGAGTTCCATTTTCTTTTTTGGGAAGTTCTGAACAAGCTTTCTGCTCCATTCTCCTTCTCTTCTCCCTATGGAATACCTATAATCCTTATGTTGCATTTCCTAATTGAGTAGGATACTTCTCAGAATTTCTTCATTTCTTTTTAGTCTTAGTTCTCTCTCCTCCTCCATCTGAATCATTTCTACAGTTCTGTCCTCCAGACTGCTAATTCTATTCTCCATAACATAAGCTCTGTTATTCAGGGAGTCTAGATTTTTCTTTATATCATTCATTGTATTTTTCATCTCCAACACTTCTGATTGGTCTTCTTTACAGTTTCAATCTCTTTTATGAAGAATTCTCCATGTTCATTAATTTTGTTACTGATTTCATTGAACTGTCTATCTGTATTTTCCTGTAACTTGTTGAGTTTTTTTATGATAGCTATTTTGAATTCTCTGTCATTTAGATTATAAATTTCTGTGCCTTCAGGATTGATTTCTGGCTGCTTGTCATTTTCCTTATGATCTTGAGTATTAATATATTTCTTCATACTGTTTGATGGCATGGATTTATGCCTTCACATAGTGATAGTATCTGGTCACAGCTTTTACCTGTTGCTACTGGGTGGGGGTCAAGAGCTGTGTATTCTGAGGTAGCCACAATCCCTGGCATCTGTGCCTGTCCTTAGAATCCATGCTGACAGGTTGCATCTGTGATTTCCAGTTTGCTCACTCATGGCGGATGCTTTTCTAACCTATGTGTGGTTGCTCTGGATGACTGGCTGTGCTGGAGCACCAAGTGGAGGGGGGCTGCTTTCTTTCCCTTGCATCATCCCACAGGCATTCTCACTCTTCCCTCACTATCTGGTCTCCTAGGGTGCTGGCTTGATGAAGACATCCCCATAATAGTTTAGCCACCTCTATGTGGGGTTTTCCCATGGGCTGTGAGGGTATTTGGAGAGCAAAGCTGTACCCATGGAGAGCTGCCCCTCTCCCCTCTTTTCTCAGTGCCATGCATGGTCCTATGACCTGGGTCACTGCTTTTCAGGAGGGAGAGGAGATCCCCTACTTCCTCCCACTTCCTCTGGGGGTCTAACACCTCCACCTTCAGATATATGGCTGCATGTGTCTCTCAGACATCTTTTGTGTTGTGTGAATGTCCTCTGCTTGTTTATGAATATCCTTTTCATTGTATCTTAGCAGGGAGTGTCTAAGGGAAGAGCCCACTCTGCCATGAGGCTGATGTCACCTTTCTCCAGTATAAATTTTTACTGTACTTTCAGAGGTGAAAGATCCAACCTGGACCTAGAGAAAAGCCAAAGAAACTCAAATGGCCATAATCTGCCCTCCCTGATTCATTTCCTGACAGCTTCCCCCTCTGCCCATTTCTTGGGCAGGTTTTTTTGTTGTTGTTGTTCTTGTTGACTTGTGTGAGTTCTTTATATACTTTGGATATTAATCCTTTACTGGATATATGATTTGCAAATATTTTCTCCATGTTAGTGGGTTGTCTTTTAGTTTTGTTGATTTCCTTTGCTGTGCAAAACCTTTTTAGTTTGATGTAGTTTCATTTATTTATTTTTTGCTTTTGTTTCCCTTGCATGAAGAGACACGATATTCAAAAAGATACTGCTGCTAAGAGCAATGTCAAAGAGTGTGCTGCCTATGTTTTCTTCTAGTTTTACAATTTCAGGTCTTACATGTAAATCTTTAATCTATTTTGAGTTAATTTTTTTGTATGGTGTAAGATGATGGTCTATTTTCATTCTATTGCATGTGGCTGTCCAGTTTTCCCAACACCATTTATTGAAGAGACTCTCCTTTCTCCATTGTATGCTCTTGGCACTTTTGTCAAAAATTAGCTGTCCAGGGGCTGGCCCAGTGGCACAGCAGTTAAGTGCTCATGTTCTGCTTTGGCGGCCCAGGGTTCACCGGTTCAGATACCAGGTGTGGACATGGCACCACTTGGCACGCCATGCTGTGGTAGGCATCCCACATATAAAGTAGAGGAAGATGGGCATGGATGTTAGCTCAGGGCCAGGCTTCCTCAGCAAAAAGAGGAGGATTGGCAGCAGCTAGCTCAGGGCTAATCTTCCTCAAAGAAAAAAAATAAGTAAGAAAAGAAAAAAACTATAAAAAGAAATTAGCTGTCCATAAATGTTTGGGTTTATTTCTGGGCTCTCAATTCTGTTCCATTGATCTGTGTGTCTGTTTTTCAGCCAGTACTATGCTGTTTTGATTACTATAGCTTTGCATGGACAAATCTGTAATATGGACATTTTAACTATGTTAATTCTTCCAATCCATGAGCACAAAATATCTTTTCATTTCTTTACATCTTCTTCAATTTCTCTCAGTAATGTCTTTTAGTTTTCAGTATACAGGTCTTTAACCTCCTTGGTTAAATTTATTCTGAGATATTTTGTTCTTTTTGTTGTGATTGTAAATGGGATTGTATTCTTGATTTCTCTTTCTGCTAGTTCATTGTTAGTGTATAGAAATGTGATGGATTTTTATATGTTAACTTTATATCTTACAACTTTATTGTATTCATTTATCATTTATAAAAGCTTTTTGTGGAATCCTTAGGGTTTTCTACATATAAAATCATGTCATCTGCAAATAGTAACAGTTCACTTCTTCCTTTCCAATTTGGATACTTTTAATTTCTTTTCCTTGCCTAATTACTCTAGCTAGAACTTCCAATACTATGTTGAATAAGAGTGGTGAGAGTGGGCATCCTTGTCATGTTCATATTCTTAGAGGAATAGCTTTCAGTTTTTCCCCACTAAGTATGATGTTGGCTGTGGGTTTGTCATACGTGGTCTTTATTGTGTCGAGGTACTTTCCTTCTATATCCATTTTATTGAAAGGTTTTTGTTTTTTTTTGTCATAAATAGATGTTGGATCTTGTTGAATGGCTTTTTCTGCAACTATTGAGATGACCTGTGATTTTTATTCTTCATTTTGTTAATGTGGTGTATCACATTGATTGATTTGCAGATGTTGAACCATTCCTGCATCCCTAGAATATCCTCCTTCATCATGGTGTTTGATCCTTTTAATGTATTGTATTTGTTTCACTAACATTTTGTTGAGGACCTTTGTGTCTATGTTCATCAGTGATACTGGCCTGTAATTTTCTTTTTCTGTGTTATTCTTGTCTAGTTTTGGCATCAGGGTAATGCTTGCCTTGTGAAATTAGTTAGGAAGCATCCTACCCTCATGAGTTTTTTGGAAGAGTTTGAGAAGGATAGGTATTAAATCTTCTTTGAGTAGTAGAATTCACCAGAGGAGCCATCTGGCCCTGGACTTTTGTTCTGGGAGAGGTTTTTGATTACTATTTCAATCTTTTTACTTGTGATTGGTCTATTCAGATTCTCTAGTCTCTATTTCTTTTTTATTTCATTGTGGAAGGTTGTATGATTCTAGGAATTTATCCATTTCTTCTAGGTTATCCAATTTGTTGGCATATAGCTTTTCAGAGTATTCTCTTATAATCTTTCATATTTCTGTGGTATCCCTTGTAATTTCTCCCCTTTCACTTCTGATTTTATTTACTTGAGACTTCTCTCTTTTTTCCGTAGTAAGTCTAGTTGGCGGTTTGTCTATTTTATCTTTCCAAAAGAATTGGCTTTAGTTTCATTGATCCTTTCTATTATCTTTTTTGTCTCTATTTCATTTATTTCTTCTCTGACTTTTATTATTTCCTTCCTTCTACTGACGTTGGGCTTCATTTGTTCTTTTTTTCAAGTTCTTTAAGGTATAGTGTTAGATTGTTTTGCTGTATCCCGTAAGTTTTGGTATGTTGTGTTTTCATTTTCATTTGTCTCCAGGTATTTTTTTTATTTCTCTTTTGATTTCTTCACTGATCCAATAGTTGTTCAGTGGCATGTTGTTTAGTCTTTATATATTTGTGACTTTTCCAGCTTTCTTCTTGTAGTTGATTTCTAGTTTCATACTATTGTGATCAGGAAAGATGCTTGATGTGATTTCAATATTCTTAAATTTATTGAGGATTCTTTTGTTTCCCAACATATTGCCTATCTCTGAGGATCTTCCAGATGCACTTGAGAAGAATGGGCATTCCACTGGTTTTGGGTGGAATGTGCTCTATATATCTATTAAGTCCAGCTGGTCTAGTGTTTCATTTAAGACCAATGTTTCCTTGTTGACTTTCTGTCTGGATGATATATCCAATGATGTAAATGGAGTGTTAAAAATTTCCTGTTATTATTCTGTTGTCACTTTCTCTCTTAAGTTTGTTAATAATAGCTTTATATACTTTGGTGCTCCTATGTTAGGTGCATATATATTAATAAGTGTTATGTCTTCTTGGTGGAATATCCCTTTTATCATTATACATCTTTGCTTATCTTTGTCTCTTGTTATCTTTTCTGGTTTGAAGTCTATTTTGTATGATATAAGTATGACTATACCCACTTTCTTGGTTGCAGTTTTCTTGGAGTATCATCTTCCATCCCTTCACTCTGAGCTTATGTTTGTATTTAGATCTGAGATGGATCTCCTGGAGGCAGCATATTGTTGGGGTTTGTTTTTTAATCTATCCAGTCACTCTGTGTGTTTTGATTGGTGAAGTCAATCCATTTACATTTAGAGTGGTTATCAGTATACAAGGGCTTAATACAGACATTTTATCTTTTTTTTTTCTGGTCACGCTACGTTTCCATTGTTTCCTTTTCCTTGTATTTCTGTCCACCATTTCAGTTTGGTGGTTTTCTGTGTCATCTTTCCAGTTTCCTCTTTTTTTTTTATGTTTTCTGACTCTGCTCTGATTTTTTGTTTTGTGGTTACCATGAGGTTTTTTTTTTTTTTTTTAAAGATTTTATTTTTTTCCTTTTTCTCCCCAAAGCCCTCCGGTACATAGTTGTGTATTCTTCGTTGTGGGTCCTTCTAGTTGTGGCATGTGGGACGCTGCCTCAGCGTGGTTTGATGAGCAGTGCCATGTCCGCGCCCAGGATTCGAACTAACGAAACACTGGGCCGCCTGCAGCGGAGCGCGCGAACTTAACCACTCGGCCACGGGGCCAGCCCCCTGGTTACCATGAGTTTTGTATAAAGGAGCTCATAGATGAGATAGTCCATTTTCTATTGATACCATCTCATCTCCATTAGCCTATGTAGGTCCTGTCTACTTCTTCTTCCCTGTCTATGTTTTTGTTGTCACAAATTATCCATTTTTGTTTCATGAGTTTGTTACCAAATTGAAGTGATTATAGTTATTTTTGATGCTGTCTTTCCCTTTAGCCTTTATATTATAATTAATTTCTGATATAGAGCTGCAATTTCCTGATTCTATTTATCACCTTGCTCAAACTTTGTATACCTTTGCCTCCTTCTTTCAAGTAGGAGAGCTCCTTTAAACATTTCTTATAAGCCAAGTCTAGTGGCAGTAAACTCCCTCAGCTTTGGTTTGTGTGGGAAAGCCTTTATTTCTCTTTCATATCTGCAGGATAACTTTGATGGATAGAGTATTCTTGGCTGACAGGTTTTGTCTTTAAATATTTTGAATATATCATTCCATTCTCTACTGTTCTGTAGAGTTTCTGCTGAGAAATTCACTGATAACCTAATGGGAGTTCCTTTGTAAGTTATTTTCTTCTCTCTGGCCACCCTTAAAATTCTTTCTTTGTTGTTGACTTTTGATAGTTTTAATATAATGTACCTTGAATAATGTCTTTTTATATTGAGATAATTAGGAGTTCTATCAATTTCATGTATTTGTATATCAAGTTCCTTTCCCAGGTTTGGGAAGGTCTCAGCTATTATTTCTTCAAATAAGCTCTCTGTTGCCTTCTCCTTCTCTTCTCCTTCTGGGGTACCCGTTATCCTTATTTTGCTTTTCCTAATTGAATCAGGTATTTCTCATAGAATCTCTTCATTTTAAAAAAATCTTAGTTCTCTCTCCTCTTCCACCTGGGTCATTTCTAGATTTTTATCTTGAAGGTCACTAATTCTCTCTTCCACATGGTCTGCTCTATCTCAAATTTTTTTTTTTTTTTGGAGGAAGATTAGCCCTGAGCTAACATCTGCTGCCAATCCTCCTCTTTTTGCTGAGGAAGACTGGCCTTGAGCTAACATCCCTGCCCATCCTCCTCTACTTTATATGTGGGACGCCTGCCACAGCATGGTTTGCCAAGCAGTGCCACATCCACACTCAGGATCCGAACTGGTGAACCCCAGGCCCCAAAGCGGAATGTGCACATTTAACTGCTGTGCCACTGGGCCAGCCCCTCAAATGCTTTATTTTTCATCTCATTAATTGTGTTCTGCACTTCCAGAATTTCTATTTTTTTAAGAGTTTTGTCTTCAATCTCTTTGTTGAAGTACTCCTTCTGTTCATTAGTTTTATTCCTGAGCTCATGGAACTCTCTTTCTGAATTTTCTTCTAATTCATTGAGTTTCTTCATGACAGATATTTTGAATTCTCTGTCAATCAGATGGCTATGTTCTGTGACTTCAAGTTTGGCTTTGGAGAGTGGTCATTTTCTTTCTGTTCTGCCATGTTACTGTAGTTTTTCATGGTGCATGATGAACTGTTCCTCTGCCAGGCATTTGTGGTAGTAAACACCTTATTTATTTGGGTAAGGCTTTGATTATTTTTATTCTGAGCCACTTCTAGTTGTATTTGAGAGCCTGCACTTTCCACCCTCCACTGCCTCTGCCAGAGGCCTTGTCCCTCCTTGTGCTGCTTGTGCCTCTGAGGTTGCTGATGCCTTGCTACTTATGATGTTGCTGCAGTCACAAGTATCACCACTGGGGTCACCAGGCTGAAAGCCCCTCTGCTGCTTCCAGGGTTACCTCAGTCTCATGTTCCCCCACTGGCTCTGTGTAGGCTCTGCACAGGCTCAGTACTGATGCCATGTGCACCACCTGCTTTACTGCTTCTCAGTTATCTGGAGGTACTGTCAGCACTGCTGCCAGGGATGCTGGGTTCATGGGTGTCACTGCTGCCACAGGGGCCTTGGGTCTTGTATTCAGCCCTCACTGGTGATAGGGCTGGTGTCAGGGGTGCTGTCACTGGGGGCTGGGTCATAGGACTGCTGAGGCTCCTGAAGCCTCAGTTTGCAGTTTCCCCCTGCCGCTGCTGGGGGAAGGGGTAGGCTGAGCTGTGAGTGCCACTGCTGCTCCTACAGCCCCTGGTCTCCAGTGCTAGTGCACACTTTGAAACCTCAGGTCAGGGCACCACTGCCACTACCAGGGGAATCCACAGTTTGGATGTAGCCCACGTTACTGGGAGGACCAGTGTTGGAGTCACCACCACTAGGGGAGCAGAAGGGGGCTGCCCCCCTACTTCCACTGTCTCCCAAAGGTCTATTTCACCCTGCTTCAGATGAATAGATGTATGGATCTCTCAGACATTTTGGTGTGCTATGCAGGGAGTCTTTTGTTGGTCAATGGATGCTCTACTGGTTGTAACTAGAGTGGAAAGACAAAGGGAGCAACTCACTCCACCATGATGCTGACATCACCCCTTAATATAATTATTTTGAAGGTAGCTTTCAGACAGAATGTTGACTGAAATGGGTCTCGCCACATGCTGTTTGGTGGGGTACAACTTGCTGAGAGCAAGAAGTCGGAGGTGTACTGTGAGGTCCAGCCAGCCCCAAAGTTCAGTCCTGCATTTACCAGAACATGTGAGCACTGGAGCTTCTTCTGTAGAAGAGAGGTTGTCAAAAACGTAAATACACTCTTCAAAGTGCTGACGAGCAACAAAGTCTGACCACTGTACTTGTGTGTACTGACTCTGAGACGCTGCTATACCGAAAAGGTCATTGTTCACTGTCATTTTAGATATTTTAATACTAAGAAGTATTCAAAAGCACCAATAAAAGAGAAAAAATAAACTGCTCCTCTAGCATGTAGGAAATATCCATTGAATTCCTGAAAAATGCAAAAGCACATGCTAAATGGTGTATTAAACATGACATAAAAATCAAAGTTCATTTTCTCCCTATTTCTGTCCAAAACCAATTTGATATCATGAAAGTAAAACGTATATCGAGGCAAAGCCAAGATTCTAAGCCCAAGTCTGAAAATTGGAACTAGTCCTTCAAAAGCACCTGCAATACAATTCTTCTTTGAGTGCCACCTCTCAGGAGTCCTAATGTCCCTTCAAGTCCTGGCTCAGATTCACATGAGCAAAATGTCCTAAACTCTGGTTCCTCGAAATGAAAGTCAAGAACTATAAATGGTTCAGAGCAACCAAACTTGAAAACCACAGTAAAATAAGAAACAATGGATATTTCCTTAACATAAATACACAGGCATCTACACCAATTCAAAAGCCAGCATCGAGCCTCTTACTTTTGAGGAAACATCAGAGACCTAATTGCTAAAATCAAGAAAAAGTCACTGTCACCACTACTAATCACTGTATTGTTCCTGCCTCTACTGTTATGAACACCATATATTAGCCGTTAACATGATTAGACAGCATAAGACTGGAAAAGAAGAAACAGGATAAAACTATCTCTTCTTGAAGGTGATATGATTATGTATCTGGAAAACCCAAAAGAATCCATGAAAAACCTATTACAAATAATGAGAGAATTTATAAATTTACAAAATGTAAGATTAACATACAGAACTTGACTACATATATAGAAATAATACTGAGTTAGAAGAAATAATGCACAAACCAAACCTATTTATAATGGCAAAAGCAATTAAATAAATTACAAGTTTTACATATTTAAAAATTATATAAAAAGCAAAAGTAAGAGGCCAGCCTGTGGCCAAGCGGTTAAGTCCTCGCACTCAGCTGCGGCGGCCCAGGATTTCCCCGGTTTGGATCCTGGGTATGGACATGGCACTGCTCCTCAGGTCACGTTGAGGTGGTGTCTCACATGACACAAATAGAAGGACGTGCAACTAAGGTATACAACTGTGTACCGGGGGGATTTGGGGAGATTAAGCAGGAAAAAAAAACAAGATTGGCAGCAGTTGTTAGCTCAGGTACCAATCTTTAAAAAAAGAAAAAGTAAAAACAATTCCTAAACATAGAAAGTAAATTAAAACATGCAAACACAATTGTGTCTCAGGTTGATGGCTTAACTACAGAGGGAAGAATTTTTTTCAAATTACTTTAAAACATAATTTTTTTTTTTTTTTGGTGAGGGAGATTGCCCCTGAGCTAACATCTGTTGCCAATCCTCTTCTTTTTGCTTAAGGAAGATTGTCACTGAGCTAACATCTGTGGCAATCTTCCTCATGCACTGTCACAGCAAGTCTTGATGAGCAGTGTGTAGGTCCACGCCTGAGATCTGAACCTGAGAACCCTGGGCCACAGAAGCAGAATGAGTGAATTAACCACTATGCTACTGGGCCAGCCCATAAAATATAATATTTTGACTGTACATTATAAGTGAGACAGGTCCTAAGGACAAATAGAACCACAGAAAAATCATAAATAAGTTAATGTCATTAGGAACCAAGATTTTCTGTATTAGAGAAAAGAGAAATAAATGTAAATTTTTAAAGTTTAATAAAAACTCTGAAATCTAATTTTAATAAGAATATTAATATGAATTCAGGGTTAATTTTTCTATTTCAAAAAATATGTGTCCCAGTTCTGTCACTGAAAAAATTTCAAAGTAATAAAACTCAGTAGCGAAGAGCACCGCTAGCACTCAAACTGGGGTCTCTAAATGCCATCGCCAGCTGTAAACAGCCAGCTCCAGGGACAGAAATATGAGTCAGCCCAGGACTTCCTGTCAGGCCTGAATGCAGGCAAGCTCCCAATGATGTCAATGACACAGGAAGCAACTTGAAGAAATGTCCCAATGACCAGATATGGGACAAACCTTCATTCTGAAAACTGATATGAATATTAATTGCTAAGGCACCAACTAATTATTATTTTTAAAAATAATAAATGAAAGGAAAGAATCAAGCAATTACCCTGCCTTTTCTATACAAACTGTTACAGAATAACAAAATGATGAGACAAAGTTCTTCCTTAGAGAGGAATCACAACTAATAAACTAAGAAGGAATGATAGAATTAGAACTTCACCATTTTGCCAACTCTAACGAAATAACAGACCTAGGTGATGACCATCAATGGCTACTAAAATCATTAGGTGTAAGATTGACAGGGAACTTGATCAGGGATGAATCAGGCTAACAGACCCTCAACCTTAAAATCAATAAAGTAGGACAACCAGATATTAATGCCTTCTGATGTGAGGCAATGAGAAGCACACAACATACTCTAAAAGCACTCTTTATAGAAAGAACTGAATATGAATCTCATCAAGCCCTCAGATACAAATATAGGATCACAAGAGCACGGAGAAATATGTTAAACAACACGTGAGAACAGAGTAAACCAAAATAAGAATGTGGGAAGTCCACAGAATTAATTATACCATTTCCATAGCAAATAAATGGCATGGAAAGAAAAAGAGGGCAACTGTCATAGATTAAAAGATGCCGGAAAGAACTATCAACCGATTGTGATATGTGGACCTTATTTGATTCCTCATTTGAATAAACTACATAATTGAGGCAACAGGGAAAATAGAACATGGAGATGATATTGAGGAATTATTGTTAATTCTGTTGGGAGTGATAATGGCATTTCAGTTATAATAAATAAAAGCATCTTTATCTGCTAGAGATATGTAATGTATTTACAGGTGAAATTATGTGTTATATGAGGAAAAAGGAAACAAGATTGGAAGACTATCAATAATTATTGAAGCATTTGGATACATCTAGTTTCATTATACTGGTCTCTCCACCTTTTTGAATATTTGAAAATTTCCACAAGAAGTTTTCTTAAATGGTTGGAAACACGACTTGATGAGTCTGGATCTCAAGGCGTGGTATTTTGTGTGTAAATTAAGGGAAAAGAAGCACGCTCTGGACACATATGGTCAGTTTTGCATTCAAATGGGGCTGACAGTCAATAGAGTTTGTTAAGATGAACAGCTAGGGAGATGGGGAAACCGGGCTAGAAACCAGGGCACGAGACAGGGGTCTTTTCTTAGCTTTCCTCGGCTGAGTAAGACGGCTTAAGTGGGTTTCTGCCACCCTTGCTCTCATCATTGACATAGTAGCTAGGTTTGTCCCTACAAATATGCTCAGGGCTTGGCATGAGTAGACACCTAGTAAATGTTTGTTGAATGAATGCCAGATGTTATTAAGTCAACTATCTACAGGATGTGTTGTGATGCATTTCAAACAATCCACTCCTGGTCAAAATTATCCCTCTCACACCAGTCTATCACAATGGCCAGAATTTCCACAATTATAGACAATCCTTTGGTCCATGGCATCGTTACGGCAATTGTTCTCAAACATGGTTTCTCTATGCAGTTATGTGTCATAATTGGTTACAAGGTAAGTGGCAAGCAAGTTGTTACTAATAATAGTAAATAAATTTAAGGGAAGTGTATCATTAGTCTTACTTCATTGCACGAGGAAAGTCGCAGAACCAGAGCCTTGCACAGAATAGCAAGAAAGGAGGGGACGTCTGCTGCTTTGCCTTGGTCTTCAAGGGCCCAGTAGTGCAGCCCCGCTCCAGGTCCCAGTGCAGCAGACCGCCTCCTTCTCACAGGCTGGCGGGCGCAGCAGGACCTGGTGCTCAGTCAGTCCATCAGCCCCAGCCTTCAGGGCCCAGCGAGCCCTTCTGGGACCCCATGCTGCCCCCACCACCTTAAGCTCACCCAGTCCCTGCCACCTTGGCCCCACATCCATCCTCTGACCTCAGGACGCCAGACCAAAAGGGCCTCAAAGCCAGATCGTGTCCTACTTGCTGTGGTGGCGCAGACCACAGCATCTGGCTTCCCTTTAGGCAAAGCCCCTTTGTTCTGATCCCCTTGTAATCAATATCATACAATTACCATACTTAATTATTTCCAAGACTCTAATTATTTTCATGTTTTAACTTCTCTGAAATCATCTTTTTTCTTTTTTTGTTTTTAAAGATTTTATTTTTCCTTTTCCTCCCAAAGCCCCCAGGTACATAGTTGTGTATTTTTAGTTGTGAGTCCTTCCAGTTGTGGTATGTGGGATGCTGCCTCAGCACGGCTTGTTGAGCGGTGCCATGTCTGCGCCCAGGATTCTAAGTGGCAAAACCCTGGGCCGCCAAAGCAGAGCACACAAACTTAACCACTCAGCCATGGGGCTGGCCCCCTGAAATCATCTTTTACAATCATTGACATCTTAAACTGGGTGAAATAATATCTAGTAATAGTTGACACAAATTAAATACTCCATGCCAGGCATACTTCTAGGTACTTAACATGAATTGACTCATTTAATCTTCATAATAACCCAATGAGACAGGTAGTAATATTAATATCATCCCCATTTTAGAGATGAAGAAACTGAGGCATGAGGCACAGAGCTGGTGAGGGCAGAACTAGGAACTTGCGAGGCGCACTACCAAACACCACTCCTCCCCTGAGCTCCCCACGAGGACCCTCTAAGTTTCTGCAAACCAGCTCCAGGTGTGCCAGGCTAGTATCCCTCCCCGCAGCCCTCAAAGCATCCTGGCAGGGTCCACCTGGCCACAAGCAGCCTCTCTTTTTACCTACTGTGCTGTACAAATTTGTCACTTCCCACACGTGGCGTGGCCTGAACATGCTTGGCAAACACGGCCCTCGACTGCCTCTCACAAGCACGTCAGGAACTTCGGGGGCCAGGAGCGCTATCTCTGCTTTTCGGCACCCAGTATTCTGTCATGAGCCCTGTGTGGGCCCTGGTCCCCCACTGTTCCACCGTGTTCCCCTCGCCAGAGTGAAGCACTGCCCCCAGGGCACCCAGTCTCCCGGCTGGAATCGGGCCACATTGGAACTCTTCCCCAGACAAGGAGAGGTAGTCAGATGGCTCCCAAATATGGATGCAGAACGCTGGCTGCTACCTGAACCCCACCCTGGCCCAGCCAGGCCCCAGCTGTCATTGGCCACATAGCTGAGCCTGCATACCTTTTGGTTTCTGTGCCCACCCAGGGCCAGACACTGGATGAGTTGACCCCCAACCCTTATCCTCGCCCTCCTACCCCACTGAACCTATTTTGGAAAAAACAAAAAACTGGGACATCAAACATCCCCCACATTCCAAATCAAGCCCCAGGCCTTGGTCAAAGTCCTTTGTCCCCAGCCCTGGGAAAAGTTGCTAGGACCATTCAACCATAGGACAGAAGAATCCCCAAAACCCCTGGCTCTTCCTGGAGGATCCCTCTCCCCACCCCCAAAAGAAGCTCCCAGATCATAGAAGCCACAGTGCCAGGCCTGGCCTTCTCGTGGGACAATATTCATCCACTCATCTCCTGGCCACAGCTGGTCCAGCTCCTGCCAGCTCCCTGAGAATGGTCCCTGAAGGCCATTCAGGCTGGCACCGGAACCCACCTGGAGCAGATCAGTCCCGCCTTCTGACTTGGGGCCGCCCCATGCATGGGCAGACTTTACTGTCTGCTTTCTCACTGCTGGGCATCTTGGCAAAGGTCGCCGAGGCAGGTTCTGCTGCACGCACGTGAGCACGCGCACACACACGCATACACACACACACACGGTTCAGTTCCCCTTCCTTCTGCTTCCATGATGTCTCTGGGGTCTCCAAGGCTTTCTGTTTTTGTGTCCCCTATTAAAATTAAAATACTCCTGAGAACAACTAAGCTTTGGCGGCTAATAACTTAATTATCAGCTAGTACCATATCTTCTCACTGCCTTCACCCATCGGGGAGCAGTGGGGTAGGAGGCTGAGTCACATGCTGGAATCAAACTGCAGAAAGATCTGGGATCAGGGAGTTTAGCAGCAGACCCAGGACAGCCCATGGCAGAACTTGGGCAGATTATTTATTTTGTGTGCCCACACAGGGCTGGGTCCGTAACCAGGGATTAAAATTATGTGCTGAAATCAATAAAGCAACCTGCAAAAGCAAGCAACCCAGTCCCTCCCCCAGTTCACAAATGGGGAGATGGAAACTCAGAGAGGAGGAGAAACTTCCAAAGATCCCACAGCATCTCTTGAAGGCTAGAGGCCTTCCTGATGCAAGACCAGGGGCTCTTGTGATGGGTGGCGGAAGGAGCCTCACACCACCCTCCCTGACCCCGCTGCTGCTCTCGCTCTCACCGCAGTATGGGAGCATAGAACTTCCCAGATATAGTACATAGTAGCAGAGTTTGGAAATGTCCAGTGTAAACTGCCAACACAGATAGTTGAAGCAAATGCGTGAGGGGGGATGTCCTGAATTTTCCATAAATCGTATCTCTCCAAGACTGCTGAGAGGCTGTGGCTGTGGACCAGGGAACATGTGCTCTGTGCCCTCAGCCTTCTCAGTTGCTGAGTCCATCCCTTTCCAAGCGTTTCTTTCCATTTTGTGACATGCCTGGATTGGCCTGAGACCTCTAGCGGTCACTTACTTTCCCTTCCCCATGGCTGTCCTCTTGCCTCCAAATGTACATCCCGAATTCCAGGCGTGCTCTGGACTGAATTTTGTCTCCCGAGATCCATCTGTTGAAGCCCTAATCTCCACTGTGATGTATTTGGAGCAGGGTCTTTAGGAGGTAATTAAAGTTAAATGAGGTTGGAAGGGTAGGGCCTAATCCCGTAGCACTGTGGCCTTATAAGAAGAGGAAGCAATCCCCATCTCTCTCTTGCTGCATGCAAGGACTCAGTGAGAAGGTGGATGCCTGCAAACCAGGATGAAAGCTCTCACCAGAACATGACTATGCTGGTACCCAGATCTTGGACTTCTAGTCTCCAGAATGGTGAGAAAATAAATGTGTGTTGCTTAAACCACCCTGTCAATAGTATTTTGTTATGCAGCCTGAGCTGACTAATACAAGGTTAGTTTGCATCCTTCTCTCAGCTAGGGCACTAGAGAGAGTCTAATTCATAGTAGTATGTGATCCACTGCCGATACATCTGTATTATCCTTCTTATTTTAAAACGAAGCGTGGTGGCTCAAATGCTTACAGGGATTGGGCAATAATGGAAGGAGGCAAAGAAGCCAAATCGGAAGCAAGTGGGTGGCAGGAGACCACGGCGGATGGTTCACCCTGTCCAAGGGGGCAGCCACAGCTCATCAACTGACGGTTGCCGAGAGACAGTGTGGCCCCAGGATGGATGGATGTGATGTTTAAAAAGAAGCCGGAAATGCAGATTGTTAAAATAACAAATCAGTTGATATTAAATGTTGGCAACTACTTCAAAGTTTTAAAACACTTTGTGAGAAAACAGCAACAACACAACAAGGGCGAGCAAACAACAACAATGGCAGCCTGTTTGTGAGCTGGCTCTGCCTGTGAGCCAGCAGTTCACAATCCCACCTTAGCAGAACCTTCTGGGACAAGAAGCCAGGGCGGTGACTAGGACAGTGGGATGCCAGGCAGTGGGAAGACGCCTGTGAGAGTGGCTGTGGGGCAGAGCAGGCCCACTGACCTCACTGTGGGGAACGGTCGGAGGGTGCAATCGGGCCCTTTCACCTGTGTCTTCCTCACCTCCAGTCACCCCGGCGCCTGCCTCTGATGCATTTGCTTGGGTCAAGGACCCCCCCATCTACAGGCAGCACAAAAACAGAAAAACCACCTTGGTCCCAGACTCCATTTGCTTTCATGCTGAGGGGCTGCTCTTGTGGAAACTGACTGCCGAGGCCTGCACGGCCCCTTCACCCATGATTGGGACTTCCCAATTCCACCTGCAACGTCACACCCAGCTGGGGGCTACGCAGGGCTGGGCTGGGCTGGTCTAGGAGGCAGAGAAGTGCGTGCCACAGGGAGCTGAGACCAAGGCCTTGCTCCAGGGCATGCTAAGCCAAAACATGTTCCAGGTGCCAGATCTGCTGCCAGAGGCGGATTGGCTCCTCGGGGATTCCCGGCAGAGGCCTGAGTCTCCCTCTGAACTGGAGACCAGGAGACACGTTCAATAAGCGCAGTTGAGGAAGGTCCAGGCTGGGGTCTGGAGGCCAGGTTTGGGAAGCATTAGGGCTGTTTGGTGCCCTCCACCCACCCCCTCCCCAGGGAGGACGTGGACAAGGCCTCCCATGCGATGGAACAAGGCCTGCCTTCAGTGGACTCCAGGGCCTGCTGGGCTGGCCAGGCTGCCCAGAGGGTTGGGGGCTGTTGTCACCAGCACGCCAAAAACATCCTGCAACCTCTCTCCACCTCTCCAACCCAAATGAGACAAAGGTCAAACACCTAACAACAAAATCAGGGCGCAGAACACCACTAGCTTGTGTAGATGAGCCTGCGGCAGGGTGGGAGGCAGAAAATTAGGACCTAAACCAAAAGTGACAAGGAAATCAACTACAGGCTCCCCTGCTATCTGAAAGTTCACTTTATGCCACTCGCTTTTACAAAAGATCTACATTAGTACCTGTTTTCAATAACTAAAAGAGATTCAAAGATTTTTGCTTTTATGAAAAAAGGTGCAAAGCAAAAACGGTGTTCAGCGTTTGTTTTGCAGTGAGCCATTATAGAGGATGAGCAGTCAGGCAGACGGTCGTGTCTCAAGCCTCCACATCAGCCACATCAGCCACATCAGCCACAGTAGATGACAATCCTCCACCTTCGAAACCGAGGCTGGCAGACATAGACGAAGGAGTAGACGTTGGTGACCTGCCTGCCCTGATGGATTCAGACAATGATGAGACGTTAATAGATGACCCTCTTGCTCTCTCCTACAGTCCAGCCTCCTGTACCTCCTACCACCGCAACCTCCGACAACTCAGCCTAACCCACCACCGTCACCACCACCACTCTCAGCCTCCTGATGTGCTCGCTGTCTCCCCGATTCTGATAAGTGAAACTACACTGTCCGTACATTATTCCTACTTTATACAGGCTGTGGATTTATCATACCATTCCCGCTTTGACTATATGTTAGTGTTATTTTAGGTTTTATGTATTATTTGATACGATTTGGTAGGTTATTTGGGGGTCTAGGAATGCTTAAAAGTTTTTCCTGTATAAATGAAGGGTTCTTCACTTTCCACCATTTCAGCTTATGAAAGGTTTCATAGGAACGCTGTATTTTTGGATGGCAGGGAAAGCTTGTACAGGCCTGTGGGGGTGGAGGGTCGGGGGGGCTTCTGCTCCCACCGTGCTGCAGGCTGAGCTCTTGTTGCCTTGCTCTCCATTAGCCGCCAGCATCCTCTGCCAGCGCTGGTTCCTAAGTGACTATTCCACCAGGCATTGTGTGTTTGAATGTATTCATTATATTTTAATATGATTATGTTCAATCCAGTAGACAGAAACAGATTTGTCCAGATGTATAATTAGTTTCTAAACGCTTATCCTTCTCGGTGGCAGTGTTGGCAGAGGCTTTGAGAATGGAGAGGAGTCCATTAGCTCTTCATGTTCATTAGTCATGGTTGTGGGGCCTCCTCAATGGGTCTGGGTAACCCTGGCTGCCCTGGGACACAGGGACCTTAGACTCCTTCATAGCGACCTTGTGCTCTGTGCCCCACCCAGGGATCACTGGGTCTCCAAGTTCCACCTGGAGCTCCTCTCGCCTCCCTGTTCTTCCCCGTTCCTCATCTTTGGTAGGGGGCTGTGCCCCCAACCCCAGGGCTCTGGAGGATAGCAGTCCCCACATTCACCAGTGTCCCCAGTGCCTGGCACAAGGCCTGCCTGTAGCCATATATTCACCGCTTCTGGCACTTTCGGGCCATGGTCCTCCACAGCCTCTCTCCCAGCTCACCTAGGGCTCCTCCAGCTTGAGTGAGCTTTCCACAGGGATTGCAGTGGTTTTGATCAACCCTGTCTGGACGGACTTCCAGTTCTTCACATCCCAAGCTCTTTACACCCCAACTAGTAACTTCGCTTCCTGGTTTGGCAGACCCCAAACCACTGAGAAGCTTGGAAGAAAGAAGATCCCAGGAGAGTTAGGTCTTTCTTCACTGGTGCCCAGTGACACAGCCACGCAGGGCATTTGCTGGTCATCTTTAACTCAGAGTTCATGTCTGGGTCTTTTTGGGTGATCCTCAGAGGCTGGTTTGGGGCAGCACTGGTTGCTTCTCTTAGTCCTGACTGCAGGACTACTGGTGTCCCAGAGACCCCACTCTCCCCAGCTGGCCTTGAAGTCATCTCAGGAATGACTCCCGCATTCCCAGGGTGGGTATGCAGATCAGGTGTTCACTATAACCCTAACCCTAAGCCTGACCTTAGGGTTGTATGGAGACATAACCAGAAAGCAGCTTGAGAAAATAAGGCAAGATGTTGCCAGACACATCAGTTTCAGACGTGACCTTACACACCACGCAGGATTTGCTCCAGCCTAGGGTGAAAAACTTCTGATCTCACCCTGTGGCCCACAGGCAACATGGCCTCCTGTAACCCCAAACAGGTGCCACTGTGTGTCTTTTGCTGGGTAGACACTGCCTGACAGGCTTCACTCACTGCAGTTGGAGACCTGAATTTCAGGGCTCCTTTACCCCCACCTGCCGTGGGGCGGGGGAGCAGGGGTACAGAGAGGGGGAGAAGCTGGCACTCACCTGAGCATCTGGTCCCCAGGATAAGGTACTTCCCTCTTAAACGACACCCAGCAACAGTGCTTCAGCAGGAGACGAGCTGATGAGGCCTGCTGGACTGACCTATTTTTGGGTATCGCTGGGCATAGAGACCCAGGCAGGGCAGGTCCTAATTGCACTTTCCTTTCTGCCTAGCACCTTTGCAGAGCAGGTAGTAGTTGGGGAGCTGTCCTGAACGCAGATTCCTGAGTGACCACCCCGCCCTGGTCTATTTGTCTACAGAGCCCCCACGGTCACAGGAGGCTGAGAAGCTGCAGGGCCCAGGCTGCCTGGCTCCTCTCCTGAGGGTCTCCATCCTTTCAAGAGCAGCCCTAGTGCTCTGCGAACCAACCCATTACAGACCTGCCTCCCCACCCCCACCAACAGGTTCCTTCTCTTTAGGGGACTGTCAGCCCCAAGAGGCTCTTGCTTCTGCCACCAAGTGACTGGCATCGTGCTTTCAGTTGACTTCTTAAAATATTCCCTCCCAGTGAGATTCTATTTCAATACATTTATCACTCATGTTTTTAATTCTTAATCCTTGTACAAATTTCCACCTTTTCATCTTGTTTCTCTCGTTTTTAGTCTTTTTTTTTTTTAAAGATTGGTGCCTGAGCTAACAACTGTTGCCAATCTTCTTTTTCTTTTTTTTTCCTTCCCAAGTCCCCCCAGTACATAGTTGTACATTTTACTTGTGAGTCCTTCTAGTTGTGGCAGGTGGAACGCCACCTCAGCGTGGCCTGATGAGCAGTGCCATGTCTGTGCCCAGGATCCGAACCAGTGAAACCCTGGGCTGCCAAAGCAGAGCGTGCGAACTTAACCACGTGGCCTTAACCACGCGGCCACGGAGCCAGCCCCTAGTCGTTCTATTTTTAATTTCTTATCTTGTTGGCTTTATCTTTGGCACTAACCTCATCGATTTCATCTTATTTGTATTACCTAATCTTATTTTTTACTGTGTTTATTCAGAATTTGCATTTCTATTTTATTCCCTTCTCTTTATTCCCTCTTAATTTTCTTTCAATCTCATTTCAATTTTCCTACTTTCTACCATTCATACATCACTGTACACATGTGCACATCACATGTACACATGCTCCCACTATGTCCTGTCATCACTCTTTTTATTTATTTATTTATTTTATTGCAGTAACATTGGTTTCAGGTGTACATCTATATATATATATATTTTTTTTTTTTTTAAAGATTGGCACCTCAGCTACCAACTGTTGCCAATCTTCTTTTTCTTTTTTTCTTTCTGCCCTTTCTCCCCAAATCCCCCCAGTACATAGATGTATATTTTAGTTGTGGGTCCTTCTAGTTGTGGCACGTGGGACACTGCCTCAGCATGTCCTGGTGAGTGGTGCCACGTCCGCGCCCGGGATCCGAACCAGCGAAACCCTGGGCCACCACAGCGAAGCGTGGGAACATAACCACTCGGCCACGAGGCTGGCCCCTACATCATTATATTTTGATTTCTGTGTAGACTACATCATATTCACCACCCAAAGACTAATTAGCATCCATCACTGTACACGTGTCCTGTCTCCTCTTTCACCCTCCTCCCTCCCTACTTCCCCTCTGATAATCACCGACCTAATCTCTGTCTCTATGTATTCATTTGTTGTTGTTTTTATCTTGAGTGAGATCACATGGTATTTGACTTTCTCCCTCTGACTTATTTCACTTAGCATAATACCTTCAAGGTCCATCCATGTTGTCACAAATGGCTGGATTTCATCATTTCTTATGTCTGAGTAGTATTCCATTGTGTATATATACCACATCTTCTTTATCCATTCTTCTCTTGATAGGCACTTAGGTTGTTTCCAAGTCTTGGTTATTGTGAATAACTGCAATGAGCATAGGGGTGCATGTATCTTTACACATTCGTGTTTTCATGTTCTTTGGATAAATATCCAGCAGTGGAATAGCTGAATAGTATGGTACCTCTAGTCTTAATTTTTTGAGGAATCTCCATACTGTTTTCCATAGTGGCTGCACTCGTTTTCACTCCCACCAGCAGTGTATACGAGTTCCCTTTTCTCCACATCCTTTCCAACATTTGCTATTTCTTGTCTCATTAATTATCACCATTCTGACCAGAGTGAGGTGATATCTGATTGTAGGTTTGGTTTGCATTTCCCTAATAATTAGCGATGTTGAACATATTTTTGCATGCTTATTGGCCATCTGCATATCTTCTTTGGAAAAATGTCAGTTCAGATCTTTTGCCCATTTTTTAATTGGTTTTTTTGTTTCTTTGTTGTTGAGATGTATGAGTTCTTTATATATTTTGGATATTAACCCCTTGTCAGATGTATGGTTTGCAAAC
The DNA here is from genome assembly GCF_041296235.1 of Equus asinus. Classification (NCBI taxonomy): domain Eukaryota; kingdom Metazoa; phylum Chordata; class Mammalia; order Perissodactyla; family Equidae; genus Equus; species Equus asinus. The sequence goes on from NC_091803.1 coordinate 22,708,935, forward strand.
ATCTTCCCCCAATTGTTAGATTGTCTTTTCATTTTGTTAATGGTTTCCTTTACTGTGTGATGAGGATTTTAGGCTGGTTACTTTTAAAACTGCAGATGAGAAGCAGGCTCCGAGGACTGGAATTTTGCTTGCCCTTTTGAGACATTTGCGTTTGTGAAGGAAGGGGGAATGACCTTGTAGGGACCTGAAATTGGCCACCCCAGGATATGTCTCTTTGGCATCAGGATTGTTTTGGGCTGATTGCTTTTGATGGGCTGGGTTAGGGAAGGAGGCTCTGGGGAATGGAACTTGCCCTTGTTGGGACACATTTACATTTGTAAGGTAAATCTCTACCTGTAAAAGGTGCCTCCCTCTCTGTACCAGGAAGAAGAGGAGAGATGACCTTGTCCCTAGAAACTCTTAATGGGGAAGGCAAGAACTTAAGTTGGTTGCTGTCTAGCAATCTCATGTAACTGGTTTAGGGTGGTGGCGTCTAACCTTTCTAACCTTTACTTAATCCGATTTGATTCTTGTCTAAAAGTCATGGGATCACCCAATGACCAGACCCCACCTGCACTGATACCATTTTAACTTTTTTTCATGTTCTTTCCTTTGTCTTCGTAAAGAGATGACTCACATACCTATGCCTTAAATTTAGCCCTAACCCTCAACTCGGGGCAGCAGCAGGAGCTCTGACTGCCCGTGGGTCCTGTCCCCATGCCAGCGGGGGTAGCAGCAGCGGCCTGCCCATGGGCCCTGTCCCCATGCCAGCGGGGGCAGCAGAAGCAGCGGCAGCAGAAGCTCTGACTGCCCATGGGTCCTGTCCCCATGCTACACTATTATCTAAATAAAAGAGCACTACTGCCAGATCTTAAGAGTCTAAGAAATCTTTCTTTTGACTCCTCGGCTCACCGACCCCACATCACTGTGCAGAAGCTTTTTAGTTTGATGTAGTCCCGTTTGTTTATTTTTTCTTTTGTTTCTCTTACCTGGTCTTGGGTGGTGCTTGAAAATATGCTGCTAAGACTGATTTCGAAGAGCTACTGCCTGTTTTTTCATCCAGAAGTTTTATGGTTTTGGGTCTTAGTTCAAGTCTTTAATCCATTTTGAGTTAATTTTTGTGTCTGGTGCAAGATAATGGTCTATTTCATCATTCTTTTCTTTCTTGCTTTTCTGAGAAGCCAGTAGGAAGCCTCGCCCCAGGGCAGGGAGTGTGAGGCTGCACGCAGCAAGGGAGGAGGCATCCCACCTTCTCTCCAGTCCTGGGCTGGCTCTCCAGATAACCTCCCACAGCAGACATCTGAGATGCTGCCCCTCGGGCAAGGCAGCAATTATTACCTCCCTACAGAGGACACACACTCTACAGAAAGGGCTTCACATCCTGATGCCCCACGCCAGTTAGGGCTACCAGAAGGAGGTCTCACATTTCATAATTCAGCTGCTCTGGAAAACACAGGCATCCAACTTTGTGCCCTCCTGCCAGGCGGGAGGGGCCCAGCTCCCTCCCTCTGCGCAGGACCCCCAAGACCAGCCAACCTCCTGGGAAAGGCCACAGAGGGAGACCAGCACTGTGCAAAATCCCTTGTTTTGTGGGATTTTAAGAAGATATTTCTGCTGGCAGCTCCTCCAGGCTTCCTTTCCTCCGTATGCGAGTTTACAGAGGAGGACCCATTCCTTCCAGAGGCTCCTAAAGCAGAGGCCTGGCTTCAGTGCACTGGTACCATCTGGGGATTTTACATTTTTTAAGTGCTTTAAAGTTTGAAATTTCTAGAATTCAGGGCTAAAACTTTTAGTGCCCCCATCTGATGGCATTCTTAAATTGTGAAGATAAATTTTGGACAAGGTAACCTCACCCAGCATTTCAGAACCATCTCACCTCCAAATCATAGGCCCTGTGAAAATACAAGTGTGATGGAAAGCAGAATTGTTTTTTCCCATCCTTCTTACTTTCTAATAACTTAATAACCTTAATAACTAGAGGCTTGTCCTGGATGAACCGCAAAGTTCTCAGGATTCTGGCAGGTCGGAGGCTGGGCCCATCTCTCAGTATTCTCTCCCGGGAATGAGGCCGCTGCACGTGATTTAACCAATCCCCAGGCTCCAGGCCTCACTGGCACGATCCCTCCTTTAGCATTTACGTTCCTGCAGGACCTCAGAGAGGGAGCTGGATATGGCGTGTGTCCTACCTACACAACGTCACTGAGGGCTCCTCCCATCCAGTTTCTACCAGGGACCGTGACCCCTGAGAGGCAGGTGCCCATGATGGTGCTCCTCATCGGTCATGAGTTCCAGCACAGCTCTAGGCACCTCGGGTCTGCACGGCACTGTGACTACATTCTCCTGGTTGGTCGGTCATCCTTAATCATGAAAAGTAATATATATCCTCATTATTACTGCAGCTAACATGGATTGAGCGCTTCCTGTTATCAAGTCCTGTGGAACACTGTGCCGATCATTGTCTCATTTAGTGTCTCCTCTGATCCTTGCAGCCACCCCATGAAGCATGAGGTGTCCTATTCCCACTGACGAATGAGGAAACAACAGTTAGGAAGGTTTCAGAATGTGGCTGATGATAGACACCCGGAGAGTGGCAGAGGCAGATTTGAATCCAGGCCTGTCTGCACACAGAGGCCAAAGCCTGGCTGCCCCCTGCCCCTCTCAGCCCAGGGAGACAGCTATCTCTTGGCTTTAGGGAAGAGGTTCCGATAATTGTAATCTTCCTCCCTTTAGGGTACCCTCTGAAGGAGCCAAACACGTCAAGAATGCCAGCTGAGAGGGAGCAAAATGCCTCAGACTGAAAGCAAGCTGCTGCCCCAGTTGGGGGCTTCTCTGTTGGGCTGTGTTGGCACCCCAGCTTAGGCTGGGAAACCAGGAGGGATTTTCTGCTACTGTCTTCCAGAAAGTGAAGAATGCATGGCAGGATATGAGGTCCAGGCTTGAGTCTGCTGACCCGGGGACTAAATGGAAGAGCCTTGCCTGACTGAGGGACCAGACTGTGGTGTAGCCTGGCCCTGCCCAGCCTGAGGAGGCTGTCAGCCCATCTAGTGCCTGCTGGCTCTCCACTTGAATTCTGTGAGCCAAACTTCCCAGGCCAGGCTCACAGAGAGGAAGGCAGGGCTGGGCAGAGGCTGTGACCACTGGGCTGAATTTATCACCCTAGGAGTGGTCTCTTAGGAGCCACTTTGGTCAGCCTCACCAGGCCTTTGTTCTGGGTGATGAGGATCAAGGCTGCCCCTGGGAGGGAAGCCCAAGGCATCCTGCCCTACATACTGATCTATATCATCCTCCGGGAAGTGTAGGACGTCCTGATTCAACCTGATTCCTATCCAAAGTTATAGGACCACCCAATAACCAGACCCCACCTGCTCTGATACCATTTTAATGACGTTTTTACATGATCTTTCCCTTGTCTTGTAAAGAAATAACTCACATACCTATGTCTTATAAATTTAGCCCTACCCTCAACCCATTGCAGCTCTTGACTGCCCATGGCTCCTGTCCCCATGCTATTCTCTAAATAAAGGAGCACTACTACCAGACCTTGAGAGTCCAAGAAATCTTTCTTTCCACTCCTCAGCTCCCTGAGCCTGCATCATGAGGACAGTGACCAGCTATGCTCAGCACTGACCCCTGATGTTTGCTGCTCATTCAGACTCTCCACTGCTCGGGCCATTGCCCACAGTGGGTGGGGCCTGTTGTGGGCTGTCACTCTTGCCCAAGCCTCTGTCCTCCCCGAACCAGATGACCAGGGCAACCTGTTTCCATTGCTGCCTGTTCTCCCCAGAGCTGGAGCAATCTTTTGAAAGCATAAAATAGATCACATCATGCCTTGCTTAAAAATCCTCCCATGATTTCTCCTCATCTGTAGAATAAAATGCCAATGCCTTACCATAGTCTGCGAGGCCCTGTGGGATCTAGCTGCTGCCCATCTCTCTGACCACCCGCTCTCTTGTCCCACCACCTAATCCCTGCCTCTTAACACACCATGCTCCTTCTTGCTGCAGCATTTGTATGCCTGATGCTCCGTCTGGTGTGCTCATGCCCAGATCCATGAGCTTCTCCTTATCATTCAGGTCTCAGTTCCATGTCACCTCCTAAGAGAGTCCCTCCTCAATCACTCAGGTGAAGGGCCCCTTCACCGCACGCTCCAGACACTCTCTGTCCTATGTTTTTCTATCATAGCATTTATCACCATCTGAAATGATCTTACCTATTTATCTGTCTATTTATTTGCTAAATTTGGGAGTTCTACTTCTAATGATTGCAAAGTAGCTCATATGAGACCAACTCTCCTACAAATAACAATCATAAATTCTGGGCAATATCTAAATGACAATGTTCAAAAGGCACTGAGACTGACTAAAAGCAGGAAGAAACTGAAGGGGAGTTGATATTTGGAAGAGGAAAAGGTGCCGGGTGATTTCTCATTTTTATGGTTTTCACCTGAGGGCAGCACCCCATCAGTGACCTGTGAGGCTGAAACTGAAGTCTTACTGTTGAGGAACCAGAAGACAGAGTTCCGGGCATCGCCAGCAGCTAGAAAGGATGAGGGACGAACCAGAAAGGAGAGAGTCACAGGGAGGAGACCCAAATAGCGTCAGTGACTCTAGCAGACCTCTAATTAAGCCCAAAATCTACCCCCAGGGCAGACTCCAGCCACCCAGCTAAGCCTCAGAGAACTGAGTAGACATCTCAGCTGCTGCAGAGTCAAGCTAACTTCCTGCTAAAACAGACAAACTGAAAACAAGTTGATACTCTTCAGATGCTCATAACAGAACCCAGAGTCTCCACCATGTATCATTCACAAAGTCCAGCACACAATTCAAAATTACTAGACATACAAACAAACAGGAAAATGGGATGTGAACTCAAGAGAAAAGGCAATTGATGGACACCAACCTCAAGCTGGTTAAGATATTGGAATTAGCTCGAAGTTATAAAAAGAAATACTTGCTAAATTTTTACTGTGTGTCTTTCACCCCTGGAATGTGAGCTCTGTAGGAGCAGGAACCTAATCAGTACTGTTCCTGTTCTTTCCCCAGCTCCTAGAATAGCAAATGGTGCATAGAAGGCACCGCAAAATATGAACGTGGTGTAAAGCAGGATTATATTTTCTCCTCCTTATTTTCTATCTTTATGACTTGAGGTCCCTCCTAGATGAACCGAACACTAACAGAGAACGTTATTCTCTTTTGAACGAGGGCATGTTTTATGGTCATGAGTCAGTAGTGGCTGCTATAGACAATGGCTTTGATCTCCAATTACTGCCAAAAAGAAAGCATGTGGATCAGCTATTCTGAAACCCAATGTCATCATTTTTTCAGAAAACATTTTACATCATTTAACTGCCTTAGAGTCAAAAATATGCATATAAAGTTAGCTCATTCCAGGACCTAGGTGTTTAATTTGTGTCCCAGATAATATCAGAGGAAATCATGATGTCTAAGGTTAAATAAAATGGGTTTTTATGGGGAAGTTTATCACTGAGGTAAATGTTTAAATTTTTTCTAGATTAAATTTTGCTGCCACAGTCAGAGTTTGGGGAGTCATTAGACACTTGGTCTGGACTCTACATGGGACCCCAAACTCTCCTTGAGGAGTTTCTCATCCCTGCTACAGGCAGGGTGATATTCAAAATGTGAAACAACCCATAGGGCACTGGCACTCACCAATCAAAACAGACGCTAGAGGAGCACCAACCAATCAGAAGAGACAACGGTCTGGCAGTAGCTGCATCCTGAATAGGGCTCTGTTCAGGCAGGTGTCCTGGTCACCTCCTCAGTTTCCATAAGAGGATGCAGTGCCACCTCCAGCTCCACCAACTGTTAAAGCATATGGGGTTGTACCCAACCAGCAGCCCAGGGCAGCCGCCCTCCAAGTACTTGTCAAGGAGAATTACCTCAAAATTCATTGCCCAATGCTCACACCATTGGGAGAACAACCGCCCATCAAATTAAGTTGACCCATTTTTCTAAACCATAGTTTTTAAAGCTATTACTGATTATGGGGGACCCCTTTCTTCAAGTAAATCTTATAAGGGACCTCAATATGAAAAATGACAGCAACAAAGCTGAAGGTTTGGAGTCTACGAAGCCTCATTGCACCCCCATCCTTTACCATCCCCCTGTCACACACAAACACACACCTTAAACACTGTGGCAGCCTCTAACACCACACCATGGAATCACTCATTATGGAAAATGACTTGAAGGAAAGACAACCTATCATAGATAATCTAAACTCTGACTAAGATTGAGTCAGACCTTCAGAGAGTGTTTTGGGGCAGCTCTGTCTCCCAGCTATCCCCCCTACCTTGAGGAATGTTAGAAGAGACAATCTTATTAAACTCCTTGCCATATGGACTATAAGGCAGTTCAGGACACTGCTTGGTGCATTACACGGTGTCCTCTCTTTGAGGACCCATGCGGAATATTTCTCTCTGCCTCCAGTAACAGGAATAGCTGTGCTTCCCCTGAGCAGCTGGTTTGCATGGACCCTGGGTCTGCATCAAGAGACTGTTTCCCTCTCTGTGTTACTTGAGAGAAAGCTCAGGGCTGCCCCAGAGTTCCACCTCTAGCAAATACACAGGGTCTGATGTCATGAATTTTGTGTCCTAACCTCATTCCTGGCTGCATTCTTGCTTCCTCTGTCTTGTTTTCCTTTTGTCTTATTTTCTTTGCCCATTTATTTTTCATTTAATTATGTCTTGCAATTGGGTATGTATCTTTGCAAACTGCCTCGCATTCTTTCTGGAACAAGGTGGAGAACATATAAATGGATCCTAAACGTGGGGTGTCTGCAGTGCACCATGGCTCTCTCAGATTGGCCACTGTATGATCTATTTTAGCAGGCATCAGCTCACACATCAGCAATTTCACTGTCTGTTAAAACTAGGAAATCACTCTGCCTGGGCAAAGAGATGATGCTGATGAACTAACTAGATTTCACTTTATTACATATTCATGTAATCTTGTTATCTTCTATCCTCATCCAGTGAGGATGCCGCCATCTGCTCAAAAGCACCTGTAAGGGGTTGGAGCCAGGGTCAAGACAGCCACCCGGGGTGGGGGGTCGTTCGCACGCTCCACCCCGGCGGCCCAGGGTTTTGCTGCTTCACATCCTGGGCACGGACCTAGCACCGCTCATCAAGCCGTGCTGAGGGGGCATCCCACATAGCAGAACAAGAAGGACCTACAACTAGAATATACAACTATGTACTGGAGGGCTTTGGAGAGAAGAAGAAAAAGAAAAGAGAAGATTGGCAACAGATATTAGCTCAGGGCCAATCTTTAATAATAATAATTAAAAAAAAAAAAAGACCTGGGACTAGATTCAAATTATGCATTGGGAGTTAGGCGCCTGCTTCCATCCTACAGAGCATCTCTCTCTACAACAGAGAAGACATCATCCTCCAAATTCCCCCAGAGTTGAGAGCAAGGAAAACACCCTAACTTCATTTCTGGAGAATGCTTGGGAGACCCAGACAGCCCAGCGATCGGCTCCTTGGTGATGGACCAATCAGGAAACAGCCTTAGCTGAGCTGAGGAAAATCTGGCACCTTCATTTAGTTCTCAAAAGCCAGAATAGGAAACAGGCCTGCGGATATGGCAGAAGAGAATGTGGTGGAAGCCCATCTGCGGCAGCTTTCCTGAGCTCGAACATTCGGTCCCCAGATTAGAGGGGGTGAGTAATCAGGCCTCCTGATTGTAAACATGCCAGTGAAACTCGAGGCCCCATTTATCCACCCCTCCCTCCGCCCTCCCGGGACCTCCTTGCAGTGGACAGACGGGCTTCCTCCCGTGGGCCTGTGACGTGCAGCCTGGAGAGCCACAGGCGGCGCCAGGGAGAAGCAGCAGCCATCAGTGAGAGGCCAGTGGTGTTCTCCGTGAATTTGTGAATTTGCTGCCCCATTGGGACTCTCTGGAGAATTCCAGGAGCCAACTCTCGGCCTCCTTCTGACAGAGTCACTTTTCATCTTCTTTGGCTTCAGGCGCAGGCAAACGCACACAGGCAAAAATCAGTTAATAACTATGCACATTTTATAATAAATTTTAACAATTTAAGAGTCTGGTACAGCTTTATTATAGTTTTTATTTCACCACACTAATTCAGTGCGTAATAACCTGCCAGAGACACAGAATTCACTTGACATATGCTCTGAGCGCCCAGATAATGGAATATGCAGAGGAAAAACCTTGGGTCACACCCAGCTAGGCGCCCCTCCTCTCCTTGGGCATAGGGGAGGGCAAGCAGCCCTCAGAATTGGCTGGAAGTGGAGTGTCACCTGGGAGTCCCAGCCTGGGTCCGAGCAGCCAGCGGGTTTCCCTGTGATTCTCTCCCCTAGAGACAGGCCGGAGCGATGGAATAGCCCCGACTGTGCTGTGTTTAAGGACAGCCTTGCTCTGCTGGGATTAGTCTCAGAGTGCAGCCTGCCCCACTGCATTCCTTGGATCTCTTGGCGACTAGAAGGTGGAATGGCTCATCTTCTCAGGCTGGCAGCTGGCCACCCCTTCCTCATTCAGGCCCGACCTGAGGGAAATGAGATCAGCCCAAAGGAAACACTCCTAAGGGCCAGGTCCAGCTTTCCTCCCTCCCTCTCTCCTCCCTCCTACTGCCTCCCCTGCCTACAGCACCTCCCCAGCAGTGTTCTCAAAGTGTGGCCACCAGTTGGAGACGCAAACTTTCAGCCCCACCCCAGACTTGCTGAATTTGAAATTCTGGGGGTGGGACCCAGGGAATCTATGGCTTAACAAACCCTCCAGGTGATTTTGATGCATGCTGAAATTTGAGAAAAATTCAGGTTTGAGGGATCAAGAGGGAGAGTTCTGGAAATGCTGTTGAAGGAGCCGTCCAGAGGTCTGTGGGTTAGCTCTGCCGCTACTGTCTCCACCTTGCCAGGAAAACTCGGGCCTCAGTTTCTTCACGTGGAAAATAATGACACGAGCTGGACACTCACTAAGGCCTCCTGCATCCCTGCCATTCTGGAACTGATGGCTGAAATTAAGTCCAGCAGATACCCCACAGTCCCCCCCTCTGCAGGGAGAGGCCCGAGTGGACACATCCTAGAGCCCCCACTTGGGTGTGTGGTTGCTAAGGGCATCTTAGCCTCGGAACAAAAGAGAACAATGCCAAGAAGACGGGTCTATGACCAGGAGAAGTTAAAGAGAGTGAGAAACCAAGTTAGGTTGAGTGTGTGTGTGTGTGTGTGTTAGTGTGTGTGTGCACAATATGAGCATTTACCACCTCGGTCCTTGCTTCTTTAATTTTCTTTTCTCTCTCCAACATCTCTGGACTACCTCTTTCTCCAAGAACATGATGAAGTCTCTCCCATTCTATTGAGAAATAAACAGCACCCTCCCTCTGCCTGCCACCCTCTCTCCTTCCCACGAGAATGGCCCTTCTTGAAAGAGCTGTCTCCACTCAAAGCTATCACCTCAAAGCTCCAGTTCCTTCCTTGACCTCCCCCAACCTGGCTCCTGCCTCGTCACTGGAGGAAACTTTGCTAGTCACCTGCTACTGTCCAGGTTGGAAGGCTGCTCCCCAGCTCCTGGGTTGCGTGATCTCTCTGGCATTTAACGCCATTCTCTCCAGATTCTACCTTCTGACTGTCTCTGGTCAGCTTCCAGTGATGCTTAAATAACTGCCTCTCTTTTCCCCTTTTTACCCTTAGTTTATAATTTTGCATCTTATGTTTCATTCTGCGCGCACGTGTATATGTATGCTACCTAACATATGTTGGACATAGACAACGTTTAGTCTACCTAATTTTTCCAGTGTCCCTTAAAGGAAACTCCAGAAGAAAATATTCTTTTAGAATTAAATGCCAGAAAACTTTTGTTTTCCTTGAGGAACTAGCATATCATCTCATGGACACTGGCACTCAAAAAGCAATTCCCCAAAAGTTTGAAACAGGAAAATCAATCACATCAGCCCCTGTGGGGAACACCGATCAGAAATGACTACAAAGGGTGAGGGGAGTCTTGGGTGCAAATCATGTCTGACTTCTTGATCTGGGTGCTGCTTAGATAGGGTGTTAGTTTTCAAAAATGTATGGGGCCACATAATTATGACATGAAAATTTGGGGGGTGTATATTATACTTCAGTAAATTTTTAAAGGAATTCCCATTTTCCTTTTTCTGAGCAGGAAGTGCTGATCAGATTGGTGGCTCAATTATATCCTTTTTTTTTTTTTTTGCTGAGGAAGATTCACCCTGAGCTAACATCCGTGGCAATCTTCCTCTATTTTGTATGTGTGTTGCCACCACAGCATGGTTGCCAACAAGTGGTGTGAGTCCTTTCCTGAGAACTGAACCTGGGCCGCTGAAGTGAAGCACACCAAAGTTAATGACTAGGCCATGGGGCTGGCCCTCTATTATATTCTTATACACCCTTTAACTTTTATTTGCATATTCTGGGTGTTTTTCCTGATCCTGCTCTTCTATTCTAAATTGTATTTTCCTTGGCACAAAATTTTTATCCTTAGTTTATGATTATATATTTTATATTTCATTCTATATACACAGCCAAAATGCTATCCAAAGTGCTTTATGGAAGCAGACAGGTAGAAATAAATAGATATTCTTTCAAGTAGAATAAAGTCTATTTTTTTGTCTCTATATCCTTCATGCCTAGCATATAATAGTTGTTTGATTAATCTTGAAAGAAATAATAGCTTATTTGTAAAGAAAAAGAGAAAAATAGGATAACAGTGAATAGAGGACTTAGAAGTCAAGGAAGGTTCTTTTCAAATGAGAGAGACCTGAGCAGGTCTCGAAGGAGGCGGGAAGAAGCCAGGAGAAAGGACAAGTTGAAAATGGGGAGGGAGACATATGACTCTACTCCCAGGAGAGGAGAGGAGATAGAATGCAGGAAGGGGGTGCATTCTGTTAAACAGGAGAGACACCTCTTCTTCAGGCTCCTTCATTGGTTTCTCTTCCTCTCTTTAAGCTGTAAATAGTTGTAATGTCTCAGAATTCAGTCCTTGTCCTCGCCATCCATAATCCATCTCTTGATGATCTCATCTGATAAAGCTTTAAATACCATCTGTACTCTGATGGCTCCCAAGGCTGTCTCCAGCCCAGATCTCTGCTGTGAACTCAGGGCTGCCTACTCAACATCTCTGCCAGGATGCTCGGCAGACATCTTAAAGTTAACACGAGAAACACCGAACTCCTGATCTTCCCCCAAACCTGTTCCACCCACAGTCGTCCCCATCGGAGGCCAAAGAAGCTTGAGTCATCCTTGACTCATCTCTTTCTCTCACACAACCACCCAATCCATCAGCAAATCCCATTGCCTCCATCCTAAAAAAAAAAAAAGAAGAAGAAGAAAAGAAAAAAAGTCCAGAATCCTAGCACTTTTCACACCTCCACCATTACCCCTTGTCCAGTCACCATCCCCTCTCACCAAGATTTTTTTTTTTTGAGGAAGATTAGCCCTGAGCTAACATCTACTGCCAATCCTCCTCTTTTTTGCTGAGGAAGACTGTCCCTGAGCTAACATCCATGCCTATCTTCCTCTACTTCATATGTGGGACGCCTACCACAGCATGGCTTGCTAAGCAGTGCCATGTCCACACCCGGGATCCAAACTGGGGAACCCTGGGCCACCGAAGCAGAACGTGCGCACTTAACCGCTGCGCCACCAGGCCAGCCCTCACCAAGATTTTGTCTTTGCCTTCTGGCTGGTCTTCCTGCTTCCACCCTTCCCATCTACAATCTTTTCTCAACACAGTAGTTAGAAGGATCTTCTTTTTTTCTCTCTTTTTTTTTTTTGTTTTTTCCTTTTTTTTTTTTTTTGAGGAAGATTAGCCCTGAGCTAACATCTACTGCCAATCCTCCTCCTTTTTGCTGAGGAAGACTGGCCCTGAGCTAACATCTGTGCCCATCTTGCTCTACTTTATATGTGGGACGCTTGCAACAACATGGCTTGACAAGCAGTGTGTAGGTCCACACCCGGGATCTGAACTGGCAAACCCCGGGCCACTGAAGCAGAACGTGTGAACTTAACTGCTGCACCACTGGGCCAGCCTCTAGAAGGATCATTTTTAAATGTCTTTACTCTGCTCAGAACCCAGTGTTAACTTCCATCTCACACAAAGTAAAAAGCCAAAGTTCTTACGACACCTCCAAGAGTCTTTATTCCAACAGTTCCTTCTGCCTCCATCCTGCTTCAGATTGTGCACACCCAGGCCCCAGCACTGTCCCTGCACCCTATCCTCCTTCTCTATTTATTTCTCTCCCTAACATGCTATTTACAATTTATCTTTCTCTTGCTTACTTTTCCTCTTCCCTGCTGGATGAAGGTTCCACAGGGTCAGGGGTTCCTGTCTGTTGTGTTCACTGTTGCATCCTCGGTGTACTATGATTGATGCTTAATATATATTTGTTGAATTCAATTTTCCCAAGTGATTCTCTTGCTTAAAATCCCTCAGTGACTCTTATCTCCCTCCAAAGAAAGTCCCCTCCTTTGCCAGCACAAAAGGGCTTTTGGGGTCTGGCCCCTGCCCACCTTTCTGACCTCCTCTATTACCACATTGCCCTCCAGAACACAGCTGGATGGAATGACCCACCACCACCTACAGTGGCTCTTCCACATCTGGTTTTCTCATGTGCCACCTCCTCTTCCAAGCATGCTCTTCAGAAGTCACCTCTTTTGGGACTCATTTTGGGGGTCACCCAAATGAGTGACCTGAGCCCAAGAAGCTGACCTGAGCCCAAGGTGGGGTAGGTCCCACTCTTGTGCTCCCATGGTCCACTGGACCCTTGCCTCTCATAGCCTGTACCAGACTCACTCATTTGTTCACTCGTCTGCCACCTACTTGAGAGCAGAGGTGCTGTCACCCTCCAGTTGGTACCTCCAGCCCCTAGCCAAGGAGACGCTTGGTGAATGTTATTATTATTATTATCTTTGGTAAACATTTATTAAATCAATGACTTTCCCCAATAAGTACTGTCGACATACAGCTCATCTTACTGATTCATGGATCAGTATGTAGATTAACTTGTTCACACGGCAGAGTGACAGAGCTGATTTCCCTTTTCAGAGCTTCTTTTCTTCAAAGCATAAAAAAGAGGGAGAAGCACAGGATGAGGGAAAGCAGAAGTCACCTCGACACTCAGCAATCAGAATGGCTTCAAGGACACTCCTGGAGTCTACAGGCACCTGCTGCATGTCCTAGTGCAGGAGAAGTTTTTTATTACGGTTCAAATTTCCCCACAAAAAAGACACATTTTAGTCCAAATTTATTACAGTCATGGGACTCCTTGATCTGTCTGGCTCAGCAGCATTTCTAAAGTAAACTGAATGAGAGCTAGTTTCATTTAGTCATTAAAAATCACCTACGTTGAAGGTTAAATGTCCACAGACCATCATGTATTCATTCAATAAACTTCTACGTAGTTTCGGTGCCATGCCAGGCCCTGCGCCAGCCTTTGGGGGAGGTGTGGTGACATGGAAGAGGTCACCTCTACCTTCAGAGAAGGCACTGTCCGGGGGTCCGTGAAGGAGCCATTGGAGCTATTTAAATGGTTCCACACTTTGTGTTACGGTTTACTGAACTGAAGGCAGCTGCCTTCATTGGAAGCAAAGAGTAGTGATTTCTTTTGTACCTGAAGCAGGCACAGACTCCAGCTAAATTATTCCATTTAATCCTGGCAACTTTACCACATTACAGATGAATAAACTGAGACTCAGTGAGACTAGATAAGCGACCCAGGCCACAGTCGAAAAAGTGGTGGAACTAAGATTCCAGTGACATCTGTCATTCCCCGAAGGCCATGCCCTTTACACGCCAGCACCTTGGTAATAGGAACACCCTCTAAGGCCATGAAAAGAATACCCACAGCCCACAGAAATGTACAAAGTCGCCAAGTCTAAACAAACTCTACTGGGATCTGTTTACAGCTCCTTGAAAGCCAACTGCCATCCAATAAATTTACAAATGAAGCACACACAAACACATATCCTTAAGTTGAAAAGAAAAGTTGACATAAAGGAACAGTCTACGTGTTCACTTATTGTTAATAGGCATCGCCAGTCCAAGGACACAGTGAGCGACATCTATGCCAGGCCTCTCCCTACTCTGGGAGGCATTTTGTGAGGGCCAGGGGCTTTTGGCTTCCCCTAGAGAGCAGAAGGGTGTTAACACTTGGGCCACAGTGCACGGAGAGGCAGAGGGCCTAGCACGCTCAGACCCCAGGGAGTGGAGGGAGAAGCAGGAGCTCAGGGGAGACCCCTGCTCACTGTGGCCACACTTTGGCTTACATCCCTAACTCCAGTGAGAGCTGACCCTCAAAGAAGCCATTTCACAGACCAGCTGCAGGCAAAGCCTGGAAGAGGCCCCAAGCCCACACTGCCGCCTCCCACAGCCTCTCTCTTCTTCCTGTGTGGGGCTGCCCTCACCCTGCTTCCACTGTGGCTTTTTGTTTCCAGGAAACACCTCTCCCTGGGTCCCTCCCCCAGAATCTTCAAATTATCACACGAATCCACCGATGGGCACAGTGATGAGGAATTGCATCAAAGGTGCTTCATTGGTAGGCTTTGAATAGTCTCTCCTAGGCAGAGCGTTTCTGCCACAGCTGAGAGTGTTATTATTCTGAGAATATGAATCACATCGCACCCACAGTATGTGAGAGGCAGATATGCCAGCTTCCACAACTTTCCCTCAGAGAAGTTCCCACCCTTCGCTGGGGGCCTGGAAAGGATTTAGCTGCGCACACCATAAACTACTGTTGTGTAAACAGTTTAGGACTCTACAGGCAATAACTTTGGGGGAAATCCCCACTTCCGTGAGCTGTGTTTTGGCTCAGATCCCTTTCAAGACTTGAGAAGCAATGTTAATCATCCAGAGTGTATTAAAGCCCCTGGAAAAATCAGTGAAAGGGTTTTCTCTTCCAAGCTCCTCTTCTCAGGGGACCGGAAGCCCGGGACGCTCTCCCTCAAGGCACAGGGACCCACGTTCTGGGCCCCTGGGGATTGTTACTCAGGACGATGAGGAACAATGGTTCCCTCTGCCAGGGCCTGGCTTTCAGGGACATCTGTGAAGTCGTGTCAAGCTGACTGAAAGGAAACCTTTCCTTCGGGTATGACTCTAGAAGAGCATTTCACCCAGAAGGAAGCTGTGGGGGCGAAAACAAATCAATGAAGGATTTGCAGATAGATGTTCTCTGGGCCCGAGTACAATTTACAAAATGCAACGGAAAAGAAGATCAATTTCCTCCCTCTCACTGCCAGGCTGGAACAGATTCCTGAATAAAAACAACTCTTTTCAACAGAACCTTACACTCGGCTAGAAGTGAGTTTCCTCAAAAGGCACAGGGAAAAGACTATGAATTCCTGAAATCCTACAGCAAGGATTTAATCTACCAGCATCAAAGCAAAGGGACGGGGAGACTGGAGGCCAGGTGACAGCACCGTGTTCCTGCCAGGACAATTTACAAACATAAAGTTGCATGGAATGAGTTTTCCAATAACACAGGGGAACAGCCACACAGACATCTTCAGACTGACCAAGTGGCAGCTCACTGATTTAAGAAGCAAGACCAGTCAGGGTTCTGCCCTTTTAATTATAACCTTAGGGAAGGGACTCAGCCAGGAGGAAATGGGTTTGCATGAGCCCAAGCTTGAAGAAACACGTTTCCAAGCTCCTCCAAGCCACTTTGGCAGCTGGGTGAAGCCAAGGCCAAAACAAACACGTTAGGAGTTACCTCCAGACCCCCTTGACCCCTCCCCTTTCTCCGAAACCCACGACAACTTGCTTCATCTCAACTAAACACAAGCTTGGAAATTGGAGAGGAGGCGGAGGGGAAGAGGGAAAGCAAGGGGGGCCAGGCAGCGTCCATGCAGTCAGTTGCATTATTGATTTAGAGCCACACAAGCCCCAGAGTGCCATCGACAAGGATCATACCTCCTGCTGATCTCGGGGGAAATTCGCCAAGATCCATGGCTGGGAGTTAAGGAGAATTTCTAAGCCATCAGGAAGGAGCAGAGCACTGCAGCTCCTCGGAATGATGGACCGGGACGAGCTTTAATTAACAGGGTCTGATGCCTCTTCTTTTTTGGTAACTGAGCAGATTTAAAGGGCTAGAGTCCCAATTTGGAGGGTGCCAGTGCTGCTCCTGCTGCTGCCGTTGCTGCTGCTCCAGCCACTGCTCCAGCCACTGCTCTTGGCTACTGGAACAGCTTCCTGCAGACCTCTCACCTCAGTGAGGAAACGGAGCTGTGAAAGTGGAAAAGTACGGCCAGTAACACTGGGGGTCTTGGGCTGCATGGTTTGAATCACAACCTCAGGGCCGTGGACCTAGGCATTGCCCACCTGAATGAGTGCCAGTGCCCTACACGCTGTCTCCCAAACCAAGGAGAAAGGCTGGGCTCCTTGGGTGCAGGTGGCATCAGGAGCTCCCCCTCTTGACATGGGGCTGCACGGACAGTGCCCAGCAAAGTGGAAAGTATGGTCTCTGCTGTGCTGTCTACTGAGAGCATGCCTGCCTGGATGACAGCCACCAAATAAGCTACATGCACACATCTGCCATGAACACGCATGCCTGCCCTGTACACGCACATGCCTTCCCATGCACACGTCTGCCCGTGCACATACGCATGTCTGTCCATGTACGCACACACGCCTATCTTCTAGACACCCAGAGGCAAAGGCACGGTACCTGCAGCCAGCCAGATGCCCTGTCTACACCCCTGTGTTTTACAAGTAGATCACCAAGATAAATAGTTGTGACAGAGCATGGCCAGGAGGGAGCCTGGGCTAGGGTGGTGGGGGTACAAAGGGGAGAGCAAACCCATGTGGGGAGTTCCCTGCCTCTCAGGCTGCCTTTCTGAGAGCAGGGCTCTATGTCAGGGATAGTTTCAATTCAAGACCATGAGCCCCGGATGGGCCCTGGCCACACAGCCTCTTTCCACTTGCTCCCGCTGGTCTATTGTGGAGCTTCACCTTGGGTAAGACCTCAGTGCCTCATCCTCATACTGTGAGGTGAGCAAAGCTGAACCTCGAAGGGCATGCAGGGAGGCTGATCTTAGCAGTACCCAAGGAAGCTGGGGGCAGGAGCCATCCTTCTGCAGCTCTCTCCCTTCTGGCTTCCCATCTCCCTATCCCATGCTTGGCATTCATGCCGTGGAGTTGATTTTTCAGTGTTGTTTCTTTAGCCAATACAGTAGCACCTTGGGCGATATTTTTAATACCGTTTTTCCCTAGTAAGCACTCACAGTAAGTCTGGCCAAGTGGGGCTCGCCAGACTCGGGGCCCCACCTTGAAGCGAGTGCTGGGGGATGTCTAGGAGGGAGCTGAGCTGTAGGATGGGGGGAGACCTTGAAATCCCACCTAGCTCTGCTATGAGCATATGTGTGACCCCCTCCCCATCCTGAGCCTGGATTTTCTCATTTGTAAAATGACAGTGTTGAACAAAGCCAGCAATGCTCTTAACAGAGAGGGGAAGTAAGAAGGGAGACACACAGACTTTTAGAAAGCACATTCCGTCACCTAAACACCAAATCCTCTTGGCTGGTGGGGACAGCACACTGCAGAGGGCTTGTGCTAAAAAATCTTGAGAAACGCTACACAGGATAATCTCCAAGGGCCTCAGAGTCAATGAGGGATGGACTGTGGTGGACATATTCTCCCTGATCACAGCCTCTCCTCTGAGAGATGGAGCCTGCATGCAGCCAGCTCAGGCTGGCAAAGGTCAGAAAGAGACAGCACTTTGGAGTCCAGCTGAGCCTTAGGTAAAAATCACTGACGACTGCAGTGTCTCCCCACCTTTCCCCCAAATCTCTCTCTGTGCACACTTAACCCCTGCCCAGCATCCTCCTCCTCCCCTCACATGCCCAGCGCCCTCACACCTACTGGCAATAACAACCTTGTCAGCAAAGAATCTGCTATCACCCGTTTAGACATGACTTCAGTGTAATTTCTTGTCTCCATCTTCCCGGGACACTTGCATATGGCATCTTCTCTCACTTTTAAATGAAGCGAGCAAGAGAAATGGTGCGATTGGGGCTGGGGGCGGAGTGGGAGATGTGTGCCTTGCATGAAGAGTGTTCCCACAGACTCACAACTCCAGAGCCCTCTGGCACCGCACGGGCATCTCCAAGGAGGATGGACTCTGGGATCAACAGAGGCTGGCACAGCAGAGAGATGCCGAAAAGAACCACTTGACAAAGAAATGTCTGGAGGGGAATTCCAAGTTCTACTCCTACTGCCCCCTGCAACCCTGAGGGTCTTCTTCCCAGTTTTCATTAATAAATTCAAGTCCCGCATTTCTGAGACTGGCAACAAAGAGAATGCTTACATAGGGGAGGAAGAGTGGCCTAGGCACCCTTTCGCTTGGAGTAGTCTTGGAGTACACATGCTCCCCACGTTAACCTGCTACCACCACGATGAACTCATGGGCCACAGTTCAAGTCTTCTTTCTCAGGACAGAACTAAGACCAGGCTGGATTCTTTGGATAAACAGGCTATGAGCCCAGAGAGTTAAAGGAAGCCAAGGCCCTTGGGCACAGGCAGTGAATGGCTTACTCAGCTCTGCTGCAGCCCCCCGCTGAGTAGGGAAGGAGAGGTTGTCTGCAGCATCCACCACCAGAAGGTGCCCTCTTGACGTGCTGACCTCTTCAAGTCCAAACTGAAGAGCCTGCAGCCCAGAGAGAAGGAGGTGTGCCCTCCCCTCCTGTCTAAGCTCTACTGTTCGCACCCTTTGGCCCAAATGATGACCTGCCTGTTCTCTGGTGACTGGCAAGTGGGAACGTACACTCTCTTCCTTCCCATATGCAGGGACTTAACTTTATCGGACTTCTACAAAATAAGCTTATCAGAATACAACCCAGGAGGCCTAATCTCTGGATAAGGTGGGAGTGATTTTGTGGAGCCTCAAAATTGGCCTGTCCACAAATCTGCTTTTGTGAATCTGGTCATTCACTATGGCCCCTCAGCTTGGGCCACCCACACACACTCTGCAATGCTAGGGCTGGGCTCTCCAGACCACTCTTTCCAGGCACTCCCGCCTGCTGGCTTCTTGTTGGTTCAGCAAAGGAGGACTCAAGGGAGATGGAGATAGGAAGCCAGAAGGGAGAGAGCTGCACAAGGATGGCTCCTGCCCCCAGCTTCCTTGGGTACCGCTAAGACCAGCCTCCCTGCATGCCCTTCAAGGTTCAGCTTTGCTCACCTCACAGAGGTGCCAGCAGCAGCTGCGTCATGACCCTCGGTGGTCAGACGACCAGCCATGCCACACTCCACCCTCTACCCTCGTGTCCCCTCAGCCATGGCAAGTCCTGCTGCGTCGACGCCTCTCTCAGGAGTCTGAGTACTGCCCCTGCAGGACCCCTCCTAGCCTAAGTGAGACCACCTCTTCTCTTGTTCCCTCAGCCTTGCAGGCAGTAGCTGTTCTTGCAATGATTAATTCTCGGGTTATTTCAGCTTTCCAATTCCTGTGTAACTAATCCTCTGTATTAAATGCCATCTGCTTGAAACATCTAGTGTGGTTTTGTTTTCCTGACTTGACGAGAATTTTCCTTGGAGATCCCAAATTGGAGTGTTGTGATAGTCACAATCTGAACATTCTGGCACATATTACACATTTTAGCATATAAATGTAAACATTTAAAGATTAAAAGAAATGACCAGAGAGAGTAAATTATTAAGATCATTCAGCAGGTTGCAGCCCATTGGCACATCCTTATATTACATATTTGTCATTTATTACCCCAAATTTAGACATATCAAAAAGAAATGCTCCCAGTCTAATTTTAGATCCACTGAATTCAAAACAAAAGAATCTTAAGGCGCAACTTAGGAAGTGAGCCTCGAGAGAACTGACCTCAACACCAGCCCAGCAGGGAAGGACTCTGGGGAACTTATACATTATCATTCTGCTTATTACTTAGCTGTGTTAGGTGCATTAGGTAAATGTCAGGGTGTTTCACTAATATTTTGGAACTTGGACCTTGTAGCTATTAGAGAATTGGAGGGCCAGGATTCATCTCTCATTTCATCCTCTCAGGGGTCTGAATTCTGAGAACAGCCCACCAAGAACAAAGAACCCCTGGGCAGAGCCTGGACAAGGTGCCTTAGGCCAAGAGGTCTGAGGGAGGACGCTGCTGTCTTCTCTTCCACACTGAATGCATGGCAATGAGACCTGAGAGCAAGCCTTGGTCTGACATCACCCAGACACACACAGAGAGGGGCAGCAAATGGAAGCAGCCCCCAGGGCTGGCAAGGCCTGCTCTAGTCCAGGTGGGCTGTCTGCAAAAAGACAGGAAGAGCAAGAAAGTGACTGTGCATGGTGATGAAATTTCTGAGCTGGGACCAGACCCTGCCCACTAATCCAGGTCCCAGGCTAAGACCAGTGATTAGCAAATCCTCCTCCTTTGGGAGGCTGTTGTGGGGAGGCTAGCAGCACAGCGAGTCACAGAGAGCAAAACTGTTCCCTTTTCTATGGGCAGGGGTAAGGAGGTGGGGAGAGGGAGTGAAATGTTTTTGCGGCCCCTCACATCATCCTTGCCTCTTTCCACTCTTCCAGGACGCCACATCCAGCATGACCCAGTGTGTACCACCCCAGAGACAAGGCCCCACGCAGTCCCCTCCTCTCCATCCCCATCACCACTGGCTTTACTCAGCCCTTTTCTCTCTCGTCTGATCTCCTACAAGAAAATTCTAAATGAATCCCCCTACCTCCATCCATTCACAAATACTGCCTGGTGTCCTGCTGGGCACTGGAGACAAGATGGCAAACAGGGGAGCTGAGGCCCAGCCCTTGGAAAGCTCCAGAGCTTGCAGAAAGACAAATATCAAACAATTGCAAAGAAGAACGAGGACAAGGAACAAGAAATGCACAGTGCTGTCCCCGGTTCTCACTGTAGGACTGACTGACTTTGGGGAATCAGGGAAGGCCCCTGAGGTGGGTGGGGAAGCTGGGACCCGCTGTTGATGATATGCTGGGGGAGAGATTGCTCCCAATAGACAGAACAGGCTCCAAGGGACCAGGCATCAGGCAAGGACAGGGAATGGAAGAAAGGGCAGCAGTGACCAAAAGGAGAGACTTGTTCATGGTCAGGTGGCAGGGTAAGCAGGGGGCACTCGTGAGGCCTGTGGACTTCATGGTAAGGGAAAGAGGCAGCTGCTATGGGGCTAAGCTGGGTCATGACAAGCAGAGATGCGCCTTTATAAAAGAGCCTTCATCTATACGGGATATCTAAGGAATCAATTGTACAGTCCAAGTAAACAGTGAAGGAAACTTGAACAAGAATCCACAGTTGGAGCACAATTGGATCAATCTTTCTAAAATACATCACATTTGCTACCCATGGTGTTTGGGATAAAATTAAACTCCCTAATCTACCTGAAAGGCCCTTTGTAAGCTGCTGGTACCAACCTAATTTTCAGCACCTCTCATCTCCTTCCAGGTCCCTTCCTACTCCACATCGGCTACAGCCACGTGAAACCACTCGCAACTCCCATAAGAGGCCCATCTTCTACATCTCTGGGCCTTAGCACCTGCTGCTCCTCCAGCCTAGCGTGTCCTTCTTTGCTGCCCCAGTAAACTCCTACTTACCCATCAAGGCCTTACTCAGATGTCACATTCTCTGGGAAACCATCTACCAAGGTCCTCCTTACCCTCAGCCCCACCATCCTCCAGATAGAGAGGTGTAGCAATCACCTCATTGTAGAGACATTTTTCCTCCCACTTCACTGTCTCCCACTCCTAAGGGTAGCGACAGGTGTCTTTCACCTTCCTGTCCTTAGTGCCTGATATAGGGTGGTCCCACAACAAGTTCTGGATAAAATAAACTGGAGGATATATTTCCACATTAACAAGCTAAGTGAGTTTAGCTCCCTGGTGTAAAATGCAAAATTTGTAAAACTCACACTTGAGACGTTCTAATAAAGTGTCAACAATCTATAGCCACTAATGGCCTATAATCAAGGGACAGTCAGCTCAATAAGTAAATAGCTGTCCTGTTAGAGTACTACACAAGTAATGATATATTAATTTTCTTGTTTCCTCAAGTTAGTCAAGTTTTCTAGAGTCGTTTCCCTGTCCCCGCCCGCAGAGGCAGGCTAGACCAACCCAACGCAAGAACAAAAGGCCTCCTGGAGGCAACTGCTCCTTTAGTCTTGCCTGTGAGTCACTGAAGCAAAGGAAATGGATAGGGTTCCATTTTAAAGAAAAAGCATTCCAACATGTCACGGCTTCCAGGTGTAGGAGTACGGGCGTGCAAGATTTGGAGCCAGCAGCTTAAGCATCAACTTACAGCCTTCTCCCACGAAGGTAAAAAGATGTCCACCTCATTCCGTGGATAGTAAAGTGGAGGTGAAAATCCCCACACTTACTGCCCCGTCAGATTTTTGTGAACACATGGGATCAATTGTATAAATGCAAGGTCTGTCAAAGTCACCCCTTGCGTCCCAGATCTAACTTCTCGATCAGCTCGCATGCCCTGTGCTCTGAAATGTCATGGGCCAGCCTCCGTGGCCACCTTTACGTAGTGGATGTGGATTTGGTACAGGTGTTGCATCCTCCGCCCCTCCATAGCAGAGCAGAGAGCTTTGCCTTCCTGAATCGCCTGTGAAGCTGGCTTCTGCTCCACGGCCCTGAAGTTCAAGGTTTCAGGGGACCTGCAAACAGCAGAAACAGGATCCTGTTTTGTTCTTTCCAACCACGTCAGATTCTTCTCTCTCCAGTTCCCATCTCCTTCTTCTTTCCTTGTCTCTATCCCACTCCTTAGGTTGAGAGGGTGGCACTTCTGAGCCACAGAATAACTTAGGAGAGGGCATGACAGATTCAAAGCATGAACGGGACATGTGAAGGATAAAGTATCATTAATGAAATCTCTTCCCAGAGCATGGGGAGCTCTGGGCCTAGGGAGCCCCTTCTAAATCCAGACCCAGAGGGTGGCGTGGAAGGTCATTGGGTCCCTGTGCTGCTCGCTGGCTAACACAGCAACCCAGGGAGGCAGAGGGGCAGGAAGTCATCCCTGGGTGAATTTCCTGGAGGTGATGAGTGGCTGGCAAACAGCTTGATGGATAGCTTTGCTCCATTCACCTGACCTTGGGCACCAGCACAGCTGGCCAAGCCGTCTGAGCTCTCGGAGTACAGCAGCCCCAGTAGGGCATGCTCTGGATAACGCATATTGTAAGTGGCAGTATCATTTTCCTAAATCATGCCGCTGTCACTTGGCAAGGCCATCTACCAATGCTCAAAGACCCAACTTCCTCTCCTTATCTCATAGCCGGAGGAGATGCCAAACTCAACAATAAAACCAAAAAGACAAATCAGTCAGATAAGCCTGCATGTACCGACACAAGCTGAAGCCAGAGGAAGGGAAGCAGAGTGATGTCCACAGTCCCAGTATCCCAGCTCTAGACACAGAAAACCCAGTGTGGAGAGAGGGCTTTGGTCAAGCCATGAGGATCTGGGGAAGTTCGAGTGCTGGGCAAAGGGCAGCCCTGTCAAAGGTGTGAACAGCCACCAGCCAGCCCTGCAACCAGGGTCCTCTTGGGCCAAGAGATGGAAGCCATGCAGGGAGGCTTGAGTGGGGAACGGGACTGGAGCTGCCAGGATGCCCAAAGCACCCACTTCCCTTCCCAAACCAAAAGAATCCCATGCGGTTGACTCCAACCCAGCCACTTGCCACAGTCCACTGTGAGCCTGGACTGGATCTATGGCTTCCCTGGCCAGAGTCCTCGTTAATTTCCACACAACTAATACATGCACATCATAGAAAATTAGAACGCACAGAAAGGTAGTCACCCCAAACACCACCATCCAGGTGTCACTGCTGTTAATGTTTGTTGCCAACGAGAGCCTGGAAAAAGCTTCCCTCCCCACCTCACACTTCTTTACACAACTGCACCCAGCACCCAGCCGGGGCAGAGACTGGGCCACAGGTGCTCAACACCTGCTTGGGCAGGCTGTCCTCGGAGGCCGAGACTGGACTCCCTCAACTGCCTTCTCAGGTTCAAGAACCAGCACATTTTACGAGTTAAAGACCATCCTGGAGCCAACAACTAGTTCTTCCAGGGACTCGGAGAACGCCAAGAACCCAAGGACAGCTTGAGGGGAGTGAGGAAGATCACAAGCCCTGCAGCTAAACCATTCTTGGCATTCCTAAGCCCAGCTGAGATTGTTCATTGAACTTGGGAGAGAAAAGCCCACTCTAGACTCTCCAACTGCAGCTGACCCAGGTAATAGCGTGTCTCGAACAACTCCAGCTTTGGGAAGTGCACCACGCAAGTAAAGTCAGAGTAATAGCCCCAACTCCCTTCCTCACCCACAGGAGGAACAGGTACAGCTAGGATGACTTATGGTCCCACTTGGAGTCTTAAGTTGTCGTCATTGGGATAGATGCAATCACAGAGAAAATGTGCTGAAGGCAGAAACCACCAATGCCCTACATCCCAAACTGGGACTCAATCCATATCTGAGAATCCTCTGGACAGAAGTCAGGAGTGGTACCACATACATCAACCTCTAAGGCTTTCTGAGAGCTCCCAGGCCCTCTTGATGTCTCCACATCTGCCTGGGATCCCAGAGGAGTACCCACAGGTACTCTCAGTCCAGCTAATACTTTGGAGTCCAGGCTACCAAACTCAAATATCCTGGACAAAACACAGGAAGGTGTCTCTGATGCCTCTCTCCGGTCTTTCCAGAACTTGAGAGAGGTGAGAATTTGGGGATCAGGGCACAGATGGACACGCTCCTGGATAGCTTTTATTTGTTCTTCATGGCTCAATTCAGACATCACCTCATCCAGGAAGTCTTCCTTCATGCACAAGTTTAGGCTTCCATTCTCTGTCCTCTCAAAGCATCATGTACCTCCTAACTAGACTTCTCACACCATATTGTAAATTCTCGGAGACCTCTCTGCTCCCATACACATGCTAGACTGTGTGCTTTTGAGCCTAGGCTGTCTTACTGGCTCCTATCGGAGGCTATAACAGTGACCTCCTGCATCTACCAGTAGCCTGGGTGCCCCCAACACCAAATTTGTGTTTTAAGACTTGGTCTCTGTCTATTTGTACCAAGGTTAATGTCTTTCCACTTGCCCCCACCCCTAATTGCTGTAGCCAGGGGAAATGAGAAGTAGGAATTGAAAATAGAGCTCTAGGCCAAACCAATAGAAGAGAGTTTTGTAATGTCACAGTCAAGGTTGAGAAAGAGACAGACACTATTCCACCATAATAAAGTTCAAAAATTATGCTAGCAGGAGACATGAATTTTGTATGTAGATCATTGAAGTCTGTGGGCAGGAGATTAACTCTTGCAGTATAAGTGATTTGTTGTTTAAAATAGTTTGGGATGATCACAGAGGAACAGAAAGAAAAAGCAAGCTTCCACTCAGAGAGCAGGATCGCCTCCCTTCTCTTCTCTGCCTTCCAGGCTCTCAGTCTCCTTCTACTCTGGGCAGCAGTAAAATGAATGGGGATTCTAAAACTGAGGAGTTGAGCACCCCCACAGAAGGAAAAGCCCCAACCTGGGAGAGGAGAAAAGCAAAATGGAGCAGAATGAGGATGAAAAATCGGTCCAAGTGGGAGATCTGGTCAACCAAGAGGACCTCCACATGGGGCCAACACCCTAAATGTCTGGGGAGGGAGGCCCACGCTTGGTATGATGTGAGGGTCTGAGCCAATTAGCTTGCAGCCACAATACTCATCCTCAGCCTGCTGCCACCCCAGTTTTGTATAGTTTACACTCTATCACCTGGATTGGAGGTGACCTGGATTGAAAAACAGACTGAACTTTTCTTGAGGTTGTGTGTGTGTCTGTGTACATATATGCATGCACATGTAAACAGGCACTTCCCTGCAAACTAAGAAAAAGAACTAACCCTCCTCCTATACATCAGTAGCAGGCACCCAAGACAAGACAATGACCCAAGACAGATAGGGTCATTGACGTGGAGGTAAGGGGACACCTGGAGGAGGGCACCCAGCCACAAGGGAGTCTACTGTCTGGTGTGTGTGGGGAACCAAGAGGTCATTAGGCATTTACAATATCTTGTAGAAAATGTCACATAGAAGTGCAGGATGCTTTGAGGATACAGAGAAAAGTCATCTTAGGGCTTAGGAAGGCTTCCTGGAGAAGGTGATGTCCATGTTGGACCCTGAAGATCAAGTAGAAGTTAACCAGAAGAATGTTCCTGAAATACCCCTTACCCCCACCCCTGGAGAACAGCTACAAGCCCTCCTGTGGGTCTAAGATAAGGAGACCAACGTAGAGTCACACACTTCCACTGTGTCAGATCCTGTCTACTCCCCTTGTGAGGTCCAAGAGCTCACAGACCCTCTTACTTACCTGAGTTCCTGGAGGCGGTCCCAAATCCCTTCCCTGGAGCTGCCAAACTGGTCCCAATCCTGCTAGCTGGGCTGAGAAGATAGATTTGCAGTGCCCACACAGCCGAGGAGCCCCACTCCAGAGCTGGCCCCTGCCCGGCCCCTCGGAGCCCACAGAAGTTGTGCCAGACCCTGGCTCAGCCGCCTGCTCAGACTGCAAGAGGGAGAAGTGTGCTGCGAGAATCCTGGAGCCCAGCCAGGCCTCTCTGGCCAGAAGGCAGGTGGAGGAGGAGCTGGATAGAGCCTTGTAAAACTTCCAGAAGATCAGATTAACTCCCAATGAGCCGTAGAACCAGTGGGCTGACCACCACCTCTAAGCCCACTGCAGAGCCCCACCCAGGTTGGTGGGGAGCGCCTTCCTCACTCCAGTACTCTGGATATGCTCCTGGTTAACTTTGACTTGCTGCTTAAATCTGAGCTAGACCCCAGCCCAGCAACATACCCTGGATAGAGCCCTCTGCTACGGGACTGGCCATTGTCTTGCTTTAATCTTTTCTTCTGTAATATAATTTTTTTGAAATAGAATTCACATCACATAAAATTAACCATTTAAAGTGAACAAGTCAGTCATATTTAATATATCCACAATGTTGTGCAACCACCACATCTATCTAGTTGCAAAATATTTTCATCACCCCGAAAGGAAACCCTATGCCTATTAAGCAGTTGCTTCTCATGTTCCCCCTCTCCCAGCCCCGGACAACCACAACTTGTGTTCCATCTCTTTGGATTGGCCTATTCTGGATATTTCATATAAATGTAATCATATAATATGTGACCCTTTGTGTTCACTCTCTTTCACTTAGCATAATGTTTTCAAGGCTCATCCACGTTGTTGCACGTATCAGTACTTCTTTCCTTTTTATGACCAAATACTATTCCTTTGTATGTATGAACACATCTTGTTTATCCATTCATCCATTGATGGACATTTGGATTATTTCTACCTTTTGGCTCCTGTGAATAGTGCTGCTACAAACATTCAGATACAAGCATTTGCTTCAGTAGCTGTTTTCAGTTCTTTGGGGTATAGATCTAAGAGTGAAATTGCTGGGTCATATGGTAATTCTATGTTTAACTTTTTGAAGAATTGCCAAAGTGTTTTCCACAGTAGCTGAACATTTTACATCTCCACCAGCAATGTATAAGAGTTCTAATTTCTCCACATTCTCATCCAAACTTACCTTCTTTTTTTCTTAATAGCCATCATTGAGGCTGTCAAGTGCTGTCTCATTGGGGTTTTGATTTGAATTTCTTTAATAACTAATGATGTTGAGCATCTTTTCATGTGCTTCTTGGCCATTTGTGCATCTTTTTGGAGAAATGTCTGTTCAAATCTTTTGCCCATTTTTAAATTGGGTTGTCTTCTTGATGTTGAGTTGTAAGAGTTCTTTATATATTCTGGATACTAGACCCCTATCAGATGAACTCATTGCCAAATCCAAGGTCATGAATATTTACCACTATGTTTTCTTCCAAGAGTCTTGTGGTTTTAGCTCTTATACTTGGTCTTTGATCCATTTTGAGTTAATTTTTCTATATGGTGTGAGATAGGGGTCCAACTTCATTCTTATTCATGTGAATTTCCAGTTGTTCTAGCACTATTTGTTGGAGACAATTCTTTCCCCATTGAATGGTCTTGATACCCTTGTCAAAAGTCCATTGACCATAGATGTATGGATTTATTTCTGAATCCTTAATTCTATTCCCTTGATATAGCTGTCTATTCAGTGCCAGTATCACACTGTTTTGATCACTATAGCTTTATAATAAATTGTGAAATCTCTTTCCTTAATCTTGTCTAAACCTAGTCAAGGGGATGTGACCTGAAACAGTGCTCCTTTTCCTAACTGGATACCTCATAAGTAACCCCTTACTCGAAAATATCCATTGAAACTGTGGATTATGGATCTAATTGTGAAGTCAGAGTAACAGTAGGGAGTGGGTAGAGGGAGAGTCATGAGAGACAGAGTAAGAATTGCCCCCTTCAGTTCTCTATTAAAAAAGGGGCTGGGGGGCGCATAACGCAGTAAAAAGAACATGGGCATGGCTGGATTTCGAGTCCAACTCTGTAGCCTACTAGCTATGTAGTTACAGGCAACTTGTCCTCTCTGGCCCTCAATTTTGTCATGTGGAGAAAGGGCTGTTGTGAGAACTGCATATGTGCAATAATGTACAGGAAGCATTGAACCTGGAGTAGCTACTTAATAAATAGCACAAAATGGAATTGGGAAATGACCATGGAAACATGGCACATCCTGACTACTCCAAGACCAGATATACCTACTCTGGAAGGGTGTGCATCGAAGGTAGATCTCTTGACTGCCTCTAATCAGCCACAGGCACACCCTGAGCCAGACCAGGCAGTAGAAGAGACAACATTAGTCTTTTGTATGTCCTTACTTCCTTTGCTATAAATGAGCTCCTTCATAAATTAATTTTTAAAAAGTGTTATGTGGGATACCATAACGTTGAGCAAAGCTTTCTCTAAGTCCACAAATAATGTTCTTGTCAAAAGCTTGGTGAACAGGGAAGGCAAATCCATATCCAGAATGAGGGTCTCTTTCAGTGGTAACCAATCACTCTCCCCTCCTTGATGGAAGAGATCCAATATAATTAATCATCCTACACTTCTATTAAAGAAACAAGCAAGACAGAGCTTATAGAGTTTTCTAACTGCTCCCCAGAATTTCTTTTGTGTGAAACATCTCTAGATGTTCAGGTAAAGCTCTAAAAGGAAACAGATGTATTGAATTGGAATCTCCTTTGGAAAGGGAGCCCATGAAGGGCCTGGAAACCTTCAGGGCTGCAGGGCAACTGGCCTGAGCCAAGTGCTGAGGAGGGGCTGCCAACAATCAGCATATCTTTATCCCTGAGCCTCCCTGGGAAACACATTCACTTCATTGCTGGGCATGAGCTGAACCTGTGCTGTTTCTGGATGTTGGGGGTCTCTGCACAACCTTCGCCAAAGTGAAGCTCTTGTGGTCCCTGCTTCTCAGGGTCACTTGCTTCCAAACTGAAGTTTGTCCAGGATGCATGTGACTGGCAGAGAGCCTCAGTCACATGCCTGCCTCCAGCTGCAAGAGTGACTGGGGAAACTTTATTCATGAGCTTTACTTTGGGGAGGCAGTGACACATCACGTGAGGAATTCTCCCAATGCAGGTTGGGTGGTCAAAGGAACTAAATGTTAAAAAGAATGACAGCTGTCCACCACTTGGGGAGTCATAATGAGGTCCTATGGTAAACAGAATACTGTTCTTCTCCTCTAAATCTCATTGCAGTGAAGGCAGGGGAAATTGGCCAATAGAAAGACAGGATCTGACATTGCCCACCTTCCCTAGCCCTGTCAACCATAGTCACAGAAACCTTCCCACTTGCCGCCTGAGCCTAGCATTTGCTAGGCAGTACATCCTTGTTGAACAAGTGAATGAATGAAAGAACAAAGGAGACAATGTAGGCAGCTCTTATTTGCTTCATAATATCTGGCATGTTTGGGATTGAACCCTGGGACCCTACATATTCCTGAGCTATAGTCTTCCCGCTCTCGCCTGGCCCCATTCGATTGGCCAGATCTGAAAGGTAGAGTTTTTGCCTTGTTTCCAGTTCCCCACTGGAACATGGGTCCCTGTAGCCTGAACGCTCTTGCTAACTTTTCCCCAAGGAGTTAGACCTGCTGCCTATATCCCCGGATGTTGGCCAGCTGTTGGCTCAAGTCCTGATTTCAATAGATTTACATATAGCAACATATAGGGAGAGCTGCTGCTAGTGGCCTGACTTTGATATTACCTGCTGCAGGGCATCCTCCTGCCTGTTCCATCTGTTGGGCCAGAGGCCCAAAACAAACCCCATACACCCATGCTTAGCTGAGTCACCTCTCCTGTCCCTATGCTTTCCATTCCTCGCCATCAACCAAAGCTGCTGAGGTCTGAAGGCTCCCACCTGAATCTCCGTACTCCCTACTAATCTTCAACATAAACTTTCTGACTATCTCAGGCATCCCCTTGCCTCCTCTAAGCTGGGCATCCCAAGACTAAGACTGAGAAAATGGTTCCAGGCTTTCCATTTCCAACATTCACTCTTTCATAGGGATTTTAGCCTGAAACATCTGCATGAAGGTATGATTTTCAAAAAGTTAACATGGTTCTCATGCAAATATAGAATGAACACATGTCAAAGATTTATTCAGCTTATTAGTGAGAGAATCAGAGGGTTGGGTAAAGCTAACTCAAAAAGCATTTGAGGAATTGGGTATTTATAGGTTTTCGAAAAAAGAATGTTAGAATAAAGTTGTTAGGTTAGATACAAAAGTGGTTAATGTGCTAGTAGTGCAGTAAGACCATAAAATCTGGTAGGAGTTATCTTTCCTACCAGAGAGAAATCAATTGCATTTCCGCCAGAAAAAAATCATCAAGTTAACATGTAACTCCACAACATCTGGGCTTTTAATCAATGATGAATAGTGAATCAAACAAAGGTACATTCCCCTATAATTAAATAACGCTTTGGGGGCTTGTTCAACAATGCCCTGTGTGACGTTGAAAGAACATGTTGTCCTTTCTTTGCCTTATTTCCACGAGTTAGATGTTTTTCTTAACTCCATGAGTGGATTGTGAAGATCTCCCTAAGACCCAGGAAAGCCAGGCTCTCAGGGAAATATCTTAAAACATGGACCTGCAGTGCTTAGAATTCCACAGTAACATCTCATTGTTCCCTACAGGGATAAAGTTTAACTCTTGAGCAGGACACACACTGCCTTGTAGGCACTGAGCCCTTAGCCAAACAATCTCTTGGCACATCTGCACAAGTACGCAGCACTTTGGTCCATGCAGACCCCTGAACACCAGGTCTCTTCCATCTCTGACTTTGTCCGAGTCTCATTATCCCTGAACCTGACACACTTCCCCATCTTGTCCTTCTGGATTACTCCCGTGCTTACTTCATGACATGCCTCGGGGACTACTTTCTCCAGAAATCCTTCCTTGACTCCCCCAAACCTGGAGAGTCAAACCCTCCCAAAACAGTATTTATAGTGGCAATTACCTGGTTCTTAACACATGCCAGTCTTTGTCCTAAATCATTTATTGATCTTATCCAATTGAAACCCTTAAAAAGGTTGAACAAAGATAATTTTGTCCCATTTTTCATATAAAGATCACACAGCTGGAAAGTGGTCAAGGTAAGATTCAATCATACATCTTTCGGATGTATAACCATACTCGTTCCTCTACTCTGGAATGCTTTACTTTTCACACTGCTCGTGTGGGTTCTCATGCATTCCCTGAGAAAATGAGTTTCATGGCATGTGCCTGCTACATAGAATGCCCAAGACTATCTGAAAATTGGACAAGCCTGGCTCCCATGAAGAGATATGATGGGAGTGGAAGAAGCGTATCTACTGTGGAGATTGTTGAGAGCTCTTGGGAATTCTGGAGCAAGCTTGGCTGGCAAAGCCTCACCCTTGAATAAAGTGTAGTGGTGTAAGTCACTTCCTGATGGAGATCTCTCAGGTCCCCTGAGTCAGTGGAATTCTCCTGGATGTGCCCACATCACATCTCAGCCTAAGCCTGCCAGCACACTTGGGGCTTGCACAATCAACACTCTCAGCCTTCAAATCCTATCAGCCCACATTATTCAGGGCTGCTTTTCCAGCCTCTCCTCAAACCATTCATTCATTCATTCATTCATTCCACACATAGGTGCTGAGCACTTACCATGTGCCAGACACAGTACTCGATGCTGGAGGTGGAGAACTTTAGCAAATCAGACAGAGGCAGTCTCCCGCTGGAGATGATGCTCTATTGCGGGAGAAAGCAATCAACTAAGTGCATGTATAAATGTGAAATTAGAGTTGGAATAAATGTCATAAAGAACAGGTGCGTGTCCTGGGAACATGGAAGAGAAAGGATCCATTGAGCTGAGATCTGAAGGGCAGAATTGTATTAAGAAAAGCAAAGAACAATTTGGAGATGGGGGACAGGAAAGAGACATGTGAAGCAACCAGTTCACAAGAGAGTTAGAAGAGACCTAACTGATGTTGCTAGAGGCCACTGCCTTCTCCTTCTCTTTTCATCATCTTGCCAAGAATCATCTCTGTGTCTACTGTCCCTCCCAAGACAAGTTGCTCTTCTCCTCCAAACTCTCCTCTACGAAATCTCCCTATCACAGTTGAATTAATGTAACACTTTTCTTAAATCCTTACTTTATCCATTAATTTCTAAGCTCCATTAAGACAGAGACTGTGTGGTATTCCTCTTTATACCCTCAAGACCCAGCACATTGCCTGGAACAGAATAAGAAGGCAATAAATGAATGAAAGAACGAATGAATGATGACATGACAACTCTGAGACATCTGTACCCAAGATATGTCATGGGTAGCCCAGCCATTCTGGACAGATTCATCCCAATGAGAGTATCAAGCCCAGAGGAGGTCCCTGACGTCTCAGAGCCTAGTGAGAATACCTGTTCCCGTGTCTTTATGACTGCTCCACCACTAACTTTTTCCCCATCAGTCTAGTGTTCTGACACCCCGGTGTACAAGGATGAATTGTGAGTGTATAATAAGTAACGGAGTACAAAAAATGAAATCAACATTTGCAAATAATCTAATTAAAATAATAAGTTAGAGGAGGTGTAAGTATAGTTTTAATTTGCAAGTCCTTAAAGACCAATGTATTGATCTTTTTTCACAAGCTTATATGCCACGCATATGAGTTCTTGGTGAAGTGTGTGTTCACATACTTTACCCATTTTAATGGTTGTTTGTTTCCTTATTATTGAGTTTTGAAAGGTTTTTTTATATGCTAGATATAAGACTTTTATAGCATTTATGTTTTGCAAATATTTTCTCTCATAAATATGTTTCTGTGCCTTGTATTTTCAATCTCTTAACAGTATCTTATAGAAAATTTTTTTAAAACTGATAAACTGTAATTTATCAATTTGTGCTTTCATGCTTCATGCTTTTTGTATTTAAGAAATTTTTGCTTCTGCGACTGGCTTATTTCACTTAGCTTAATGTCTTCCAGGCCCATCCATGTTGTTGCAAATGGTAGGATTACCTTCTTTTTTAAGGTGGAATAATATCCCTTTGTATGTATATATCACATTTTCCTTATCCATTTGTCTGTGAATGTACATTTGATTCCATTTATATGAGGTATCTAAAATAGTCAAACTTACAGAAGTAGAAAATAGATTGGTGGTTGCCAGGGCATAGGGAGAGAGGGAAATGGAGAGCAGTTGTTCAATGGGTATAAAGTCACAGCTATACAAGATGAATGAGTTTTAGAGATCCGCTATATGACATAGTGCCTATAGTTTATACAGGGTCGTGACTTAAAAATTTTTTGAGTGTAGATCTCACATTAAATGTTCTTACCAAAAACAAAAAAAACAAAAAGCAACGGACACAGGAAACTTTTGGAGGTGATAGCTATGTTTATTACCTTAACTGTGGTGACGGTTTCATAGGTGTATACATACATTCAAGCTCATCAAATTATATATATTAAATATGTACAGTTTTTTGTTATGTAAGCAATACCTCAATAAGCTGTGAAAAAAAAAAAAGAAAGAGAGAGAGATTTTTGCTTAACACAGGTCACAAAGATTTTCTCTGATGTTTCCTTCTAGAATGTTATAATTTTAGGTTTTATGCTTAGGTCTTTGATTCATTTGAGTTAATTTCGCATGTGATATAAGGTATGGATTTAAGTTCCTTTTTTGCATATGGATCTGCAATTGCAACAACACTATTTACTGAATAGACTAGATTAGCTTTCTACTGAATTGCCTTTGAAACTTTGTTGAAAATTAATTGCCCATATATGTGTGGGTATATTCCTGGATTTTCTATTCCATTCCATTGAACTTTTGTTTATTTTTATGCCAATAACACACTGTCTTAATTACTGCAGCTCTTTAATAAGCCTTGAAATCAGATAGTGCTAGTTTTCCAACTTTATTTTTAAAAATATTATCCATTTACTATCTGTAGAATCTCTAATAACGTTCTCTCTCTCATTCCTGATTTTGGCAATGTATGTCTTCTTTTTCACCTGATCGGTCTGGCTAGATATCTCTCAATTTTATTGATATTATTAAAGAACCAACTTTTGATTTCATTAATATTACTTATTTATTATGTTTTCCATTTTACTGATTTTTCTTTCTGATCTTATTATTTCTTTTTATTTTAACTTGCTTGGGTTTACTTTGCTCTTTGTTTTCTAGGGTCTTAAGGTGGAAGCAGGGTTATTGACTTAAGACCTTTCTTCTTCTGCAATATAGGTGCTATATATGTCCCTCTAACTACTACTTGAGTGGCATCCCACAAATTTTGATATGTTGTATTTTGATTTTAATTCCATTCAAAATGCTTTCTAAGTTCATTTCTGATTTCTCCTTTCACCCATGATTCATGTAAAGGTGTGTTATTTGGTTTCCAAATATTTGAGGATTTTCAGGAGATCTTTCTGCTATAGATTTAGAATTTAATTTGATTTCTAATTTAAGTCCACTGTGGTCATAGAACATATTTCTATTACTTGAACCTTTGAAATTTATTGGGACTTGTATGTTCTATAAATGTCATATAGGTCACCTTGGTTGACAGTGTTGTTCAAATCTTCTGTATCTTTAATGATTTTCTGTCTACTTGTTTTCTCAAATATTGATATACAGGTATTGAAACTTTCTATTATAATTGTGGACTTGTCTATTTTTCCTTGTGGTTCTATCAGTTTTTGCTTTAGTTGTTTTGAAGCTTTGTTATTAGAAGCATAAACATGTAGAGTCATTATGTCCTCTTCATGAATCAATCTCTTTATTATTATGAAGTCAATATTCTTTTATTCACTGGGAATATTCTTGGCTCTGAAATATACTTTGTCTGATATTACAACAGCCACTTCAGCTTTATTTTGATTAGTATTAGCATCAATTACTTTTAACCTATTCAGATTTTTACATTTAAAGTGTTTTTCTTCCAGGCAGCATATACGTAGGTCTTGCCTTTTCAGCCAAACTGAAAATCCCTGCCTTTTTATTTGGGTGTTTAGGCCATTTATGTTTAGTGTGATTAGTAATATGGCTATATTTAAGTCTACCATCTTGGCATCTATTTTCTATATATTCCATTTTTTCTTCAGTCACTTTTTCCTTTTTTTTCTTCTTGTGGATTGAGTATTTTTTTTTATGATTCCATTTTCTCCCCTTTGTTGGCTTCATTTTATTTTACTGGTTGCTTCAAAGTTCATAGAATATATCTTTAACTTATAACAGTCTACCTTCAAGTGATATTATGTCACTTCACATATAATGTAAAGATATTATAATGGTATTCTTCCATTTCCCCACTCCCAATCTTTGCACTATTGTTACTATACACTTTACTGTTCCATATGTTATAAACCCAATACTCCAGTATCAATATTTTTCGTTAAACAGTCAACATATTTTAAATAAATTTAAATAGTAAAAATATTACATATGTACTTTAATTAGCATTCCCAATGCTCTTCATTCCGTTATATAGATCCATATTTCCATCCGGCATCATTTTTCTTTTGCCTGACAGAATTTTTTAAATGTTTCATGTATTGAGAGTCTGCTGGTGATCAACCCTTTCAATTTTTTATATCCAAAGAACTCTTTCTTTCACTTTCTTTTTTTTTTTTTTTTTTGAGGAAGATTAGCCCTGAGCTAACATCTGCTGCCAATCCTCCTCTTTTTGCTGAGGAACCTTGGCCCTGAGCTCACATCTGTGCTCATCTTCCTCTACTTTATATGCGGGATGCCTACCACAGCATGGCTTGCCATGCAGTGCCATGCCCACAGCCAGGATTCAAACTGGCGAACCCTGGGCCACCGAAGCGGAACATGCACACTTAACCATATGTCACTGGGCCAGCCCCCTTCACTGTCATTTTTGAAGGATATTTTCCTCCTAGTGTGAAAGTTATTTTTCATTTTATTTTTACTCTTTTAGTATTTTATTTTATTTTTTGCTTTTGATAAACAAGATTGGCCTTGAGCTAACATCAGTTGCCAATCTTCCTCTTCTTTTTCTTTTTTCTTCCCCAAAGCCCCAGTACATAGTTGTATGTACTATTTGTAGGTCTTTCTAATTCTTCTATGTGGGACACCACCACAGCATGGCCTGACGAGTGGTGCATGGGTCCATGCCCAGAATCCGAACCAGCAAACCCTGGGCCACCAAAGCAGAGCACGCAAAGCCAACCATTCAGCCATGGGGCCAGCCCCCATTTTTAGTATTTTAGAGATGTTGTTCCATTGTCCTCTCATCCATATTGTTTCTAACAAGAAAGCCACTGCCATCCTTATCTTATTCTTTTATATATAACATGTCTTTTTTATCTGGCTGCTTTTAAGATTTTTCTCTTTATCACTAGTTTTGAGCAGTTTCATTATGATATGCCTTGGTGAAATTCTTTTCTGTTTCTTATGCTTTGGGTTTATTGAGCTCCTTGAATCTCTGAGGTTTCATTAAATTTAGAAATTTTCAGCCATTATTTTACAAATATTTTTCTGCTTTGTGAAGGAGTCTCTCCTTCATGGACTCCAGCTACACATTTTTTTGCTTGTTTTTTTGTTTTTTGTTTTTGTTTTTTTGCTGAGGAAGCCTGGCCCTAAGCTAACATCCATGCCCATCTTCCTCTACTTCATACGTGGGACACCTACCACAGCATAGTGCGCCAAGCAGTGCCATGTCCGCACCCGGGATCTGAACTGGCGAACCCTGGGCTGCCAAGAAGCGGAATGTGCGAACTTAACCACTGTGCCACCGGGCCGGCCCCCTCCAGTTACACATTTATTGGGTTGCTTGAAGTTGTACCAATAGTTCACTGATGCTCTCTTCTTTCTTTTTTCTCTTTGCTCTCTGTGGTTCATTTTGGTTAATTTCAATTGCTTTATCTTCAAGTCATTAAAAAGTCACTTTTATTCTGCGATGTCTAATTTTCCATTAATCTCATCCAGTGTACTCTTCTTCTCAGACATCATGGGTTTTATTTCCAGAAGTTTGATTTGGGTTTTTTATTATATCTCCCATGTCTCTATTTGACTTTCTGAACATATGGAATACCATCACAATAATTGCTTCAATGTCCTTTCTACTAATTCTAATATCTTTGTCAGTTCTGCGTTGGCTTTGACTATTGACTTTTCTTCTCATTATGGGTCATATTTTTCTGCTTCTTTGCATATCTGGTAATTTTTTATTGGATACCAGGCACTGTGAATTTTATGTTGGGTGATGGCTATTTTTTCATTCTTATAAACATTCTTGAGGCTTTTTTCCTGAGGCACAGTTATTTGGTAACAGTTTTACCTGTTTGGGTTTTGATTTTAAGATTTGTTAGGTGGAACCAGAACACTGATTAGGGTTAATTACTCTATTGAGGAAAGACTCTTTGTGTACTCTACCCAACGTCCCATGAAGCCTGAGTGTTTCTGTTCTGGCTGGTGGGAGCAAGCTCTATTCCCAGCCTGTTTGAATGTCAAGCATTGTTACCTCTAATTCTTTTGGATGGTTCTTTTGCCAGCTTTGAGTAGTTTCCTGACATCCATGCACTAATCAGCATTCAGCTGAATAGTGCTGTCCTTTGCAGATCTCAGGATTCCTCCGTATGGCTTTCTCCTTCCTGGTGCTCAGTCCTTAGAATTCTGGCCACCTTCATCTCCCCAGACTGTCAGCTATCTCTTCTCAACTCAGGGAATCTGCCAGGCTCTGCCTGGCATTCCCCTCCATGCAACACTGCCTAGATACTCTCTCAAAGGAGTAAGCTAAGCAATTATAGGACTCATCTCATTTTTGTGTGTTATTTAGGGATTACTGTCATTTTTTGGTTGGCGTTCAGGGCCTTGAAACTGTTTTTTATATATTTCATCTGTTTTTTTAGTATTTAAAGCTGGAGAGTAAATCTAGTCCCTGTTATTCCACCTTGACTAGAAGTGAAAGCCCCTAACTTTCTGGAATGAGACAGAAAGGGTGGTCTTGTACCTGGCCTGCAAGACAGGCAAATAACCCATAGCCTCTCTTACCTATGTCACCATTTTTGAAGTACCATTCATAGTTGTGATCATGAATCACCACAGAATTTATTTTGAAATTTTTCACTATTTTAATTAAAAGACTTTTTAAAAATCTATGTATAA
This sequence comes from Equus asinus, assembly GCF_041296235.1. Classification (NCBI taxonomy): domain Eukaryota; kingdom Metazoa; phylum Chordata; class Mammalia; order Perissodactyla; family Equidae; genus Equus; species Equus asinus. The sequence continues at coordinate 22,747,430 of NC_091803.1, forward strand.
ATATCATTTAAAAATAAGGAATTAAAAAAAGTTTAAGTGGTGCTGTCTACATACACATTGTTCATAAGCTAGATTGATTCATGATCATTTTGCTTAATTTGAAAGTTAACTGTTACTGGGCGAAATGTACATATAACAATGCAAATGAAATTCTCACCAAAGTACTAAAGTAATAATATATGTAAATATGTAAATCATCTGAATTATACCCTTTTTTACAATACAACAAGATTTATTTACGCTCTCTTTAAAAAGTGACTTAAAAAATGAAATTTAATGTTTATAAATTTTATCATCATCATTTATCATTCATCCGTTCATTCAACAAATATTTATTGATTGCCTACTATGTACTTTGGTAGTGTATTTCCTTATAAAACATCAACTTCAATTATTTTAATGGCTACTTTAATCACAAATTTATAAAATGCCTCTAGGGCAAAATTTATTTTGCTTCTATAAAAGTGTTAAAGGGCTCAAAATCCAGGAACATTCATGGGAGCGTGGTACACAGGTGCACACTTTGCATCATATGTGTGCCACACTTAAGTAGAATCATCATGATGTGGATGTGCCTCTATTTGCTTTTTGATGTAGGTCAGGGATGAACAAAGCTCTGCAGGGTAGACAAGTTGGGGAGAATAGTATGAAAAAAGAAAAGAGCAGGCACTGAAGGAGGATCAAAATAGGATGTTATAAAGTCTTGACACATATGACAAAGACTGGGGGAGAAGCTTCTTCTGGGCTGTGAGATCAGGAAAGAAAACCCCCCTTGGGGGATGAGAAAGCAGAGATCAGCATGGAGGGCAGTTGGAGCCGGAGTTCAAGGATGAGTACCTGGGAAGCTGCTGATGGTTAGAGGGGCTGAGGCTCACTCCCACTTTTCTCTAGGATTCCAGCTGATCAGAGAACACATAAATGGGTAGTCAAATGGATACCAGAGAATCATCCTTATTAATGGACCAGATGGTATCTAGTGACCCCAAAGAACAGGATTTAAAGCTAAACTATGTTAGCATATGTGTCTTGGACCAGATTCCCAGTGGATCGCCACTTACCCTGCCAGCTTCATGGAGGATCACAGGCCTACCTCACACACCCAGTTACTTCTCAAAACTGGCCCCTGCCCTGACCACAGTGTGCTTACTCGCAGGAGCTAGAAGCTGAGGAGAACCCGTGGACTCTCTTATCAACCCATGAGACAGACAGTCCGGGTGGATGTGGTGGAATATTGTTTGCCTCTGAAGCACAGTGACAACCCCTGGTGATATGGGTCAAAGACTGTTGTGTTCTGGGAGTACCTCAGTCACTCCCTGCCCCTGTGAAGAACCAAGTAACTGGCGGGAATGGGTGTGGAGATTTTCACCCCAATACTCCTCCACCAGGACACCTCCTCTTTGCAAACATGCAGAAGAAAGGAAAAAACATTTCCCCTTTACTGAAAAGAATCATCACAGCTTCTCTAACTTCAACTCAAGACACTTGCTGAGTACCTGAGGTCCCTGCCCTCCCGAGGCTTCGATTTCTGACACAATCTTATCTGTAAATATGCTTAGTAGAAGTAAGAAAGAAGAGTTTGGAATTTTAATTTTTACTCACATTTTCTTTATAGGGTTTTTCTCCCAGCTTAAGCCTGATGTGCTATGAAGTGTGAGGGATCCGGCCCAGGACAGTCTAATCTCTCTGAAAGTGGCTGAATCGCATCGAGCTGGCTCACCTGCTGGAACTGCAGAACTAAATGTTGCTTCTTGGCTGTTTGCCTCCAGGGAGCCTCTTGAAAGAGCCTTTATTTGAAGTTCCTGAAAACTGGATGGGGAAGGGGAGGGGCAATAGAGGATGCTACCAGAGTCAGTGAGGGTGGGAGAAAAGGCCTGATGGGATGGCGCCCTATCCAGGGGTGGGTCCATGCTGCAGCTCCAAGCTGCAGCCCCTGACTGGGCAGAGGTGGCTGTATGTGCTGGTTCCCTTGTGGGAGAGTCTGGTTGCATTCCTTGCAGAGGCCTCACACAGACCCTTCCTCAGCACTCTCCACTCCAGGGTTGCTGGGATGTGTACCCCCAAGTCTTTGTTGTATACCTCAGGTATCAAGGACCCCACACACGCCTGGGACCTCACATGCCACCAGGCCTCCTGGTTTCTAGCCAAGGCTCTCTGGACAGCCCAGTGGAGATCATTCCAGATACAGATAACTGTCTTTTGGGTCTTTGATTTTCTGGGCAAAGGAATTGCGAGTAAAGCTTCAAGAGACTAGGGGCTGAAGAAAGACTGAAAAAGAGATCATGACTTTTCGCTGCCAAATAGAGAAAGAACTTCCATACCGGTAGAATGCACTAGAGCCCTCCAGAAATGGTTTTGTCTACAGTGTGAATTTCTCCATAGATCTAACATCCAAGAGCCCCTGAGGGCTTGGAAGTCTGGCAAGTAGAAGACCTCTAGAAAACACAGTATGACCACAATTATGCAAGGATAAAACAAAAATCATGGCGACAAACAGATTGGCAGAAAATACTACAAAATGTTAGGAGGGGAGGTTTTCTAGTGCAAAGACTCTGGAGTCAGTCAGACTCAGATTTTAATCTCAGCTCTACCACTTACTGGCTGTGCTGCCTTGGGCATGTTGTCTAACTTCTCTGAACCCCAGTTTCCTTCTCTACACTACGAAATAATAGCACATATCTCAGAGAGTTGTTGTGAAAATTACACCACATAATGTATGCAATTATACAGCAGAGTGCCTAGTACATAAAATAATGCTCAAAAATTGGAAACTATTTACTAGTGTAGCTCCTAAGTGGTAATACTATAGGTAACTTCTTCCTTCTACATTTTTTTTATCATCCACATTTTGCACAATAAACATATATTACACATGCTGAATCCATTGGCCTTCAATAGTTGAACTACATTTGTTCCCAAAAGTGTAAGTCAATAGCTCATGGAACTTAGAACCGAGGATAACCTTACAGTTTGAAGCCTTGATTCCCATATGAAGTTCTCAAGTTCAACGTGACATACCCAAGGTCAGAAAGAACTCAGGGAGTTGTCATGGTCGCTTCAACCAGCAAAGCCAGGTCTAGAAGCCAAGCTTCCTAATTCCCAGTCAGGGATACTTCCTCTAAAGACAGATTTTACTTTGCCCTATATTGCTGAGACTATTGGTTCCATAGAGGACCTTCCTGAAGGTCCTTACTATAGGGGGCTGTCACGGAAATTGGAAGAAGGCACATTTTGGATGTAAGCTGAGTGAGAAGTGGAAGCAAAGCACATGCGTTGTCCTGAGGCTGCTGTTCCTCACAGCCACAGACTCTTGCACACCCCTAGCTACTGCCAGCGGGGCTAGCTAGCACCATGCCAACCTCTAGGTTGGCCCCATTGTTCTGGTAGTGAGACTGGTGATTAGAATGAGAACACTGACTCGCATCCCAGCCTGCTCATTATCTGTGAATGGGGACAACAGATGAGTCCCTTGGCACCACGGCAATGATAAAAATACAGACTGACTGCCAAAAGCACCAGAATAGTCACTATTCTACATGGATCCCTGTTGGCATGTGCTATCCAGCACGTATGAGCAATGATATGTTCAGTCCTTAGAAAGTCATCATTTCCATCACAGATGACTAACATATGTTCAGAGATTAAACCAGGGAGGTAACAAGTTGAAAGTAAAAATTTAGCTGAATATTATTAATTGTTTTTTACAGCTTTGAGATATAATTCACATACCGTACTATTCACCCATTAAAAGTATACAATTCAATGGTTTTTAATATATTCACATAATTTTACAACCATCACTGCAACTTAATTTTAGAACATTTTTATCACCCCCAAAAATAAACTCCTCATCCTTTAGCTGTCATCCTCTATACCCCCCATCTCCTCCTGCCCTAGGCAACCACTAATCTACTTTCTGTCTCTATAGATTTGCCTATCGTGGACATTTCATAAAAACGGAATCACGATATGTGGTCTTTTGTGATTGGCCTCTTCCACTTAGCATAACATTTGCAAGCTTCACCCCTGCTATAGATTAATTCTTCTTTTCATAGTTCTTACACCTCTTTTCTAGATTTTGCAGTGCTTCCTGAGCCATTCTCAAACATTTTAGTAATTACTAGAAATCATAATGACTACAAATTCCATTTATCCAGGCTTTTATTGTTCTAATGTAGGTAACATTGTATTATTACTAAGATGAGGTAAATCAATTGTATGTCTATATTAACAGCCACTAGATAGCTTGGCTTCAGGAATGTTTAGCTGTGTTTTGTGGGCATAGTTTTCTGGTCATATAGAAATGGAGGGCTTGCGGAAGTAATTATCCCCAAAATAACAGAGCCATGGACATTGGGAAAATTCCCTATTACAACAGATGAATTTTCATGCATCTCAGGGATGTACTACACTGCCCTCTGCTGAGTGGTATGCCAGGAAGACTAGAAATCAGAAGAATATGAAGAGACACCAGAGGGCCAGAGGACCTATTTCTGACAAATTCGCTTTATTTATTCATTATTCGAAGAACCTTTGAAGGGCACCTACACTGTCAGACGCTGTCCTGGTGGTGAAAGATGGGGCAGAAGATTCTTGTCCTTCAGGAACTCCTTGACTAGAGGAGAAGTACTTTCAGTCACATGCTAGGACTCCTGCTCAACACAACCTCTCCAACTTCAGGAATTCTCTGTACCTGGGCACTGTCCAGAACACTTGTCTCAGGTGTCACGTCAACCCAAAGGGAGATGACAAAATGTGAAAACAGTATAGGTCATTAGAGTTAAAGAGAACTGCAGTGAGATTCCACAGTTCCAAACCTCAAAGGTTATGTGTAACAAATCACCCTAAAACTGAGCAACTTAAAACAATAATAGCAATTTTTTATCTCTCATAATTTCCATGGGTTAGGAATTCAAAAGTGGCTCAGTTGGGTGGTTCTGGCCCAGAGTCTCATGGGTTTGCAGTCAGATATCAGCAAGGGCTAGAATCATCTGAAAGTTTGACTGGAGCTGGAGGACCTTCTTCCTGGGTGGCCCATTCACATAGTTAGCAAGCTGACGCTGGCAAGAGTCTTCCTCTCCACATGGGCCTCCCACAGAGCTGTTTGAGTGTCCTCAGCACATGAGGGCTAGCATGAGACCCAATGCCTTCTATGACCTGGTCTTATCAGTCACATACCATGATTTCCACCATATTCTATAGGTCACACAGCCAGCCCCCATCAAATATGGCAGTAGCCTACATAAGAGTGTGCATACCAGGAGGTAAGAATCATTGAGTGCCATCTTGGAGGCTGGCTACCACATTACTATTCATTCTTCCTTCCATTTTCCACCCTAAAGGTCAAAATTCAAACTCCTGACTCTTGTTTGAATATCCTCTTTAAACCTCTGCCAGGTGTTCACCCAACCTCTACCTGAATCCCTGCGGGCAGGAGCTCAGGGTCATCCAACTCTGACCAGTCTGTCCTCAGATGTTACTGACCCTTTGAGAGCTCCTTTGCAGACTGAGTTAGTTTCTTCTCTATGTAAGACCTTTAAATACTTAAAAAAGCATCCATCTTCCTCCAATAAACATTGATCGAGATCTACTCTGCACGGGACCCAGTGTGTTAGCTGCTGGGCATATAGCAATGAGATAGATACAGTCTTTGCCTCTAAAGGGATCGTTTTAGTTTAGCTTCCTCATTCCATTCCGGGAGGCCTGTACCACATCCTTGAGCAAGGGACCCCTTGTCCATCTTCTCTATATCTGATTTTAGAGGAACCTCTTCTTTTTTGGCCAATTCTTTCCAGTAGCAAATAACAGAATAAAACTCAAATTACTCCAAGAAACCAGAAAAATGTGATTAAGAATTAGGATGGTAAGGACCAACCCTGAGGCCGAGTGGTTAAGTTCACATGCTCTGCTTCGGTGGCCCAGGGTTCACCGGTTTGGATCCTGGGTGTGGACCTACACACTGCTCATCAAGCCATGCTGTGGCAGCATCCCACATAGAAGAACTAGAATGACCTACAAGTAGGATATACGACTACGTACTGGGGCGTTGGGGAGGAAAAAAAGAGGAAGATTGGCAACAGGTGTTAGCTCAGGGACAATCTTCCTCACCAAAAAAGCATACCTTAAAAAAAAAAAGAAGAGTTAGGATTGTAAAATTGCTCTGAATCTGAGAAAAATCTTTATTGTTCTTAAAATATCATTTAAGAGATCTGAAGCTGTTGTATAGAAAGCGACAGATTTTTAAAATTGCTCTAATATCTAGCATTCTTCCTTAACTCATTATAATTGAAGTTTTTCTATAGATTCTTTTGGATATTGATACCATATGCAGATAATTCAAATTCTATTTCTCCCTTTCCAATTTGTACACGTTTTCTTTTTTCTTATTTTATTGGACTTGTTAAGACCTCCAGTTAATGCAGAATAGAAGTAATGTTAGTAGACACTGCTACTTTATTGAATACTTTTTTCTTCCAGCTCTGATAATGGCAGGGTAGCTCGCATCAGACAAAACCCACAATTATAAATTATGAACAAGATATTAAAACAACTGTATAGTGTTCTTAGAGAATAACCAAAAGCAGGACAAAATTAAGGGGATACAAAGCTCAGAAGAATAGAAGAAAATGATGTGAGATCACATTGGAGGAGTTTTTCTCCGGCAGGTACTCCCCAATCTGCCTGGAGCATGGGGACTGGAGTTCAAGCACAAAGTCTTATTGGGTTGACAAATCAGAGATGGGAGTTTGGAGCTGCTAGAGAAGTTTGCAATTGAGAGGTGGGGGAAATATGGGAAAGGAAAGGGCCTCAAAATCTATGTATAAATACCCTGTCAGGTCCTTGGCTGACTTTGAAAATGCATATGCACAGGGAAAGACTCCAGTGAGCCCAGAGGAAAAGAATAGCTGGAAGAAGGGAAAAGCTGAGCAAAAATTTCAGTAGAAAGACAGACTTTAGATTTCAAGGCTCACTAAATTAGTGGACCTTGTTGAACACTTCTGCTTTTTCAGTGAAACTCTAAAAAGGCCATGCCCTAGGATTAGAAAGCACATCCTAGCACTAAGGGCTATATCCTAGGACTAAAAGCAACATAAACACAGACTCACCCTAACGAAGCCTAGAACCAAGCCTCCACAAAATCCAGGTGATCTGCCAGCAGATCTGTTAGATCTGCTAGAACAAAGCTCAACATTCTTCAGACGAAGACAACAGAATCCAGATTCTCTACAATATGTCATCCACAATATAGCTATACAACAAAAAAACTACTATACATGTGAAGAAACAGGAAAATGTGATGACAAATCAAGAGAGACGAAAAGCAGTCAATAAAGATGATCCACATTTAGGATTTAGGAGGAAAGGACTTTAATATAAGTGATCGATATATTAAAAGGTTTTACAAGAAAAATGGATATAACAGATGAAGAGATAGAGAATCTCAGAAAAGATATGGGAATTCTAAAAAAGTACCAAGTAGAAACCCTAGAGCTGAATGACACAATATGTGGCAATTTAAAAAAATTCATAGCATAAGATTAACAGAAGATTGGATAGAGAGAAAAAGAAAGAAAGATTATTGATTTAAAGACAAATAAATAGAAATTATGCAGAATAAATCAGAGAGAGTAAAGTATAAAAAAAAAGAGAGCTGACTAGAGCCTCAAAATCAAATAATACCAAATAGAGCCATAATATCAAATATCCTAATACCTGTGTAATTGGCATCTCAGAAGGGGAGAGAATAAAGAATAAAAAATGTTTGAAGAAATATTGACCAAAATTTTTCCAAATTTAATTATAAACATCAAACATAATATTTATAAAGCTTAACAAGCCTCCCAAAAGAATCAATACCAAAACAAAACAAAAACAACCTACACCTAACCACATAACAGATAAAAATCAAAGTATTTCCGAAAATCTTAAAAGCAGCCAGGCAGAAAGAACATTACACAGGATAAGAGAATGATACAGAAAACGATCATATGACTAACAACTGACCTCTCACCCAATAAACAATAAAATAGCATCTTTAATATATGGAAAGAAAAAACTGTCAACTTAGAAATCTATATTCAGTAAAACTATTCATCAAAAATGAAAGCGAAAAGAAATATTTTCAGATAAATTAAAGTTGAGATAATTTGCTGCCAGCAGACCTGCCTTACAAGAAGTGCTAGAGGAAGTTCTTTAAGCTGAATGGAAATAATACGACCTGAAATTTGACTCTACAAAAAGGAATGAGGAGTACTGGAAATGGTTAATATGTGGGCAAATATACAAAAATAATTGTTTCTAAAAGGAAGGATTTTTTTAGCAGTCCACCATTAATTGTGATTTTTACTATTTGTTTCCAGCTATAACTTCCTGTACCTCTCTTTTGTGGCCTTTTTGGACTCACTTTCGGAACACTACTACACTCTCCTGGTTCCCTTCCCTACCAAGGCCCTCCCCTGATTATATACCTCTCCAACTCCTGTGACCACCAGGCCTTATTTACTTAATTTAATATGTAACATCTTGTTTCTTAAAATAAAAAAATGCCTAAAGCAAACATGAAAACTTATTAGCATATATTAATTCTGGGTGGTGAGGCACTGGTATTATTTATTTTTTGTGCATTTCTATATTTAAATCTTTCTGTTAAAAATTTCCAGTTATTTCCATTTCAGAGTCACTGTGTTTAACTTGTCTTAAATGATTTTTTCAAAATAATAATAATTTATAGGAATAATTTATCACAATTTTGTATGAAAGCATTCAAAAGAGCAATACCTACGTTATTACTTTATTTACTTATCATAATGAGGAATTAGTTAAAAATAAATTTTTGCATTTTTGATGAGAACAAAACGCATTAATCAATAAATATCCCCAGGACTTCTCTCTTCTTTTTTACCTGCTGAAGACAATTTTGTCTTTCCTCTCTGCTCACACCTTCCAAGAAGACCTTTGGTGATACAAAGTCAGGAGAATGGATAGAAAGACATTGGAGAGGTAAAATGCTTAGAGACAAGATGGGGTAAAGAGCGAATAATCAAAGCCTTCAAGATTGGGCGACATTGGAGTACCTGGACGTGAGAGGGAACTCCCTTGGAGAGAAAAGGACGTTCTAAGGCCAGGGGCTGTGGGTTCTGAATGGATTCGTTGTAATGCTCTTTAAAGGACGTAAGTCAATGTTAGAATGACTTTTTAATTGCTGACTATTGTTTCTTTGTGAGTACTTAGGGTCTCAAAATTCGAGTTACATGTTCATAAATAACTGAAATTTATTTTCCTGCTATACTATTATCAGAAGAAACCTTCTAACCTTGGAAGTGCGGAGATCAGAATATTACGATCTCATTGTTGAATTGCTTAGGGGGGAAACTATTTAATTTAAATACAATAATAGTAGATGTTTGGCTTTAGAATCTTCGGAACATTTTATGATTGAAGTCTAAAAATATAAGGTATAATTTCTTAAAGATCTAAACACTTATCTCTATCTTTCAAACTGTGACATCCTCTCCACCTATTACACATACATATTATACGTCTGTGTGTATATGTACATATACATTCTATATAATTTATATTCTATATAAATATAATTCACACATTTTATCATGTCTCTGTGAACTACTATTACACACATCCAAAACTTTAAGGTAAATTCCTCTATCCGCCATTCCCGCTCCACAGAGTAAATACTTTCACCATATCGTAGCCTTTTGTGCGTGTACATGTGTTTACCTTCACATTACAGAATTGCATATCTATCCTACTATTCCTCGATTTTTCAGTTTTAAGTATTAACTATTGACTTCCTGTTATGGAAGATGAAGAATTAACTTTCTTATAAATCCTCCCTCATCTTCCCAATGTTGTTATATTATAATTTTAGTTAATTCAATATTCAGTGCCTATGTAAACATTATTCATGGCTGAATGGTGTACTATGGAAAAAAAATTTCTCTCTTATACAACATTTTGTTTACCTTGGAGTTAATAATAATTGTCTCATTATTTCATTTGCTTGTTTTCTACGCCTATCAATAGTTGTATATAATTGTATAACCCTGGCTCTGAGTTATTCTAGGTGGCAAACAGGGGGCAAGGGCTGGGACGTTGGCACCATTCAGTGTGTTCTGCTAAGGTGGGCAGAGTCACTGATGCTGTAGGGTTTGGGAGCGGATATGGAGAGCCAACTTTTTCTTATAGACCTTCCACTAAACCTCCTATTTTGAACCCAAGCTATATCCTCACTTTTGGAGGTATCTGTGTCCTTCTGGAGTTCAGACATGCAATTCCATGTTGCACTTAGCCTTTCCCCTCTACAAGCTTGAGTCTTCGTTTTCTCCAATTTGCTAAGTTTCTTTCCATTTATTCTTTTTATTTCCAGCTTCCAGAATTTTGTTTCTATCGTGACTTTTCCGGAAAACCAATTAATCCAGTACCAGTACTTTCTCTGAGTCCATTTCCCAATCTATGAAATAAAACAGTCATTCTCTCCTTTACAGCACCTGGAGGTGAATCCGGTGGCATTCCTGTCAAACACATGGTCTCAGTCCCCATTTGCCGTGAGGATCTGAGATTTTATGGCCAGAGCTGAGAATGTGCTGGAAATGCTAATGCTTGACCTGGGCTGTCAGTCAAGGTGGAAATGCTTTGGTTTATTAATGACCCACAGAGGATTTCATGGAAAATTTTCATATGTTTTTTATTGTTGCTCCTATTTCCGAGAGTTCTAGAAACAAATCCAGTCACCCATAGAGGTGGTAAAGGAGGGAGAAGAGAAGAGAGAAAAACAAAGGGAAGAAGAGGGGAGATGGGGGAGGGTCACACATGGCAAACCTTGTTGTCCTGCTTTGTCCTGACTCTCCCTTAGAGTGTCCTCTTCCCTCATGCACGTGTCCATGTCCCAAGTGGGTAGACCCTGCATTGAGGTGAACTCCTTGGGTGGCCACAGTTGAGGCTCAGGTTGAAACTCCTGCATCATAAAGGTTAAGATTAGGATGGCAAATGGATTGCTCTGCCTGAGTGCGTGGGTCATAAATCTCCTGTGTCTTTGATTCTTCTTCCCCTCCCCCTGATGAGTCTATTTTCAGGATGAAGTGTCATTCTACAAGCCCAGTGGCTGATAGATTATGAAACTCACAAGGCTAACTCCAGTGAGTCCTTTGAAGTGGATCAAAACGCAGGCTTTGTAAAAATGTATGTCATCCGGGCTCCCTGTTTCAAGGTTGGCAGCATAATTTTCTTTCCTAAGGTAGGTCTTCACTTGGTGCTTCAGATTAATTTGCCTCTGTCTGCAATGAATTTCCTGTTCCTTTCCAGAATAGCTCACAGGGCTCCTCATTCTCTCTACCTCTTCTCACACACATATGTAGTGTGCATACCTCTGAGGTCATGGAAGGAAAGTGGCAAGTGAGGCCAGTCACCCCAGTTCACCTCAAAATGGAAACTCAGGTAAAAAGTTCACAATAGACATTTTGAAGAGGAAAATGGGTAATGAGAGTAGCAGGTGGGAGCTGAGAATAGGGAAGAGAGCCAGTGCCTCCAGATGTTTGGTCTTCTGGGGCATTAAGAAGAGTCAATCTTCTTCACTACCGGTTGCTAGTCTCTGCTGACTGCTGAGTAGAGGGATACTAGAGGGCCTGGGGGGGGTGAAAATCCACTCAAATAGCCATGCTGGGCTCGCTCAGCATGCCTTCTAGAGGTCTCCCTGGGAGCCAGATGTGCCAAAGGCAAACCTGGAGAAACAGAAAGGGGCTGGCATGAACTTAACCTCACTTCCATCAAGCTCCTCCAGAATTTGTCCAACATTTTCCAGGCTACTGTTATACCCAAACCTCCGAGACATTCCCCCACTATCTTCCCATGACTATATCCAGAATCCTCAGCACAACTCTGCCCCAGGCAATGCCTCGGTACCGCATCCCAAGATATTCCATTGTTCCTAGATCCGTGTTCATACCAGGAAATGATAAAAAAAGGTATTAAACCATTACTCAGGATCACCGTAAATTTTCTTTGCTGGAAAAACAAACTTACAACTGATTAATGGAAATGTGGAAGGAAGAGAAGCCAAGCTTCATACTGTTAATCTGATAACTGCAAGCACGACAGGTAGCAGCATGAACAGTGTATCCAGGTGAGGTTCTGCAAAACACAGCGTGAACCAATGAAAATCTCTCACTGTTGGAGCAAGAAGCTAAACCCCAAAGTCATCAGGATTGAAATAGCCCTTGAATAAGTCTCACCTGCTCAATGGCATTGGATAAGTGGACAAAAAACTAAGTAGGGATATAAAAGAAATTAACGTCATAATAAAAGAAATCACATAGACCTGATGAATACGTGTTAAACTTTACCCCTGATAATAGGAAATCCATCTTCTCCAGCACACATGGAATATTCATAGAACTGATCGTATATTAGGTAACTAAATATCAGTAAACAATAATAAACTTCATGTGGAAAAACAAAAATTCAATAATAGCCAGGAAACTACTATAAAATAAAAACTATGAGAGGCAACTAGCCCTATCAGATATTAAAATACTACAGACTCTCTCAGATAAAATACCATCAGATATGAAATACTACCAAGCATTTATAACTAAAATAGTGTATGTTGGTACATGAATAGAAAAACAGACCCATGAAATAGAATAGAATATCCAGAAATAGATGCAAGTACATAGGGAATTTTCGTGTATGATAATGGTGATATCTCAAATGACTGGGGCAAAAATGGACTTTTAAATAAATTATGCCAGGAAAACTGATTAGCCACTAGGAAAAAGATAAAATTGGATCCATACTTGATACCATTTACAAAAATATATTCCAAATGAATCAGAGATTTAGTTTTAACCTGTCTAGTTCCATAAAAAGGCTTGTTGGTATTTTTATTGGGATTGCACTGAATTTTAAAATTAATTTAGGAATACTTATATTCCTAAATATATGTCTTATGTATACATTTTATATTTATTATAATTGTATAAAATTTTTGTATATAATTTATATATAGTCATCAATTTCTATTTTCTTGTGTGTTTTTATCAGGAAAGGCTGTTGAATGTTGTTCAAGGGTTTTTCAGCACACATGGAGATAATCAAATGATATTTTTCACTTACATTTCTTAATATAGTGTGTCATAGTACGGATTTTCAAATATTGAGCCAACCTTGCACTTATGAAATAAATCCCACTTGCTCATCATTTTCTTAATATGGTATTGGATTCTTTTTGTTAATACTTTATAGAGAGCATTTGAATAAATGTTCATAAGTGATTTAGGTCTATAATTTTCTTATTTGTACTGTCTTTATCAAGTTTTGTTATCAACGTCCTACTTGCTTTATACAAATGATTAGAAAAAGTGAAAAAAGACAAATATGCTTCCTAGATTTCTCTTTTCTCTTTCTAGAACGCCTGATAGAGGTATATTGGACTTCCTTGATTGCCTCTTTATATCTGAAATGTATCTTTCTCTCATTCCTCACTTCGCAGACTATTCTAGTTTTTGGATCTTATTCTGCACAATATCTCCTCTAGTCTCTCTGATGATATTAATTAGAATTATGTAATTTCTCTTTTCACCAAATTATCTGTTTCTTCTAGGTTTTCTTGTTCTGCTTATTCAGCTTGGTAATTATGTCATATGCTGTTGACTTTCTTCAAATATGTGAAGATCCTTAATAGTCACATTTATGAAGAAAGGACTTGGTTGCTTGATAAGGAAAGCTGATTTTATTTCTTCTGACATTGGCTGGTTTATATCTCTAGCCAACCTTTCCCTTGTGACTTTAGAAATGTGGACAACAGAATAACTCACACCCTCACTTTAAATGCTTGGGTGTGGCTCAGGCAGGCTCACCAGGCCCTCCGAGGGACCAACAGAGGAGGTTTCACATCAGGACTGTGACCCCAGGCTAATTAGATTACACAGCCTTATTAGTAAAAACTTGAAAATTCTCACAGGACCTCAACATATGTGTAATCAACTAAAAATTACACATATAACTGTAGTAGTTTGTTATGTACATGAAAAACACACAAATAGAAATTGTAAAAGGATTAGTCAAAGAGCCAATAAATATGAATACATAATTTTTAAAATGTATTTGTAATGAAATAAAAGTATGTTTCTTGGTTACCTTTAATAAATGATCACAGCAAAGGAACTGAACTTGTAGATCTGAAGTGACTGCTATTACTCCTACGTGGCGGTAAGTGCTGGCTCTGCTATTTTGTTGTGGTGGATGTTCCTTGTATAATTAGCATTATTGTTCATCTGTGGTCTTTTGCAAGCCACTTGACCATTTTGTGGGGGTTATATGAGCTTAATCTAGACAATACAATCCATATATCCACTCAACCAGCCAATATGCAGATTGCGATCAGCCACAATGCTCTGAAAGTGAATAGCTGAGTGATGGCACTGAGAATCTTTGCAGTTTTTATTCTATCCTTCCCTCAGGAGTCCTTGTGTGGTGCTCACAACCCATGACTATCAGACATAGGCAGAAAGTGAGGGGGCAAGGGTCAGATCGCATGGTAAATACCAGTAGAGCTTAATTTTTTATTTTCATGAAAATGGATTTAAATAAATGTCCTAATATTTCCTTATCACAGCCCGGTGGATTGCCTTGAACTTCACCTGCACGTTTGCCTCTTTGGAGACCAGAGCTCTAAGACGCCGACACCCTCATGAGGAACCCTACAATTCCCAAGCAAGTCGTTCGATTTCATTTCACCTTAGATCAAAATGTGTTTCTTCTCCCTCCACCCCCTGCCCCAAAACACACACACTATGACAGATTCAGCCAAGAATATGCTTTAGAAAAAACTAACAACAGGAACACTTGACATAGGGCCTGTGTTCTCCAGTTTTCCACAGCCCCCACTGCTCTCTACTGTCTTAAGCCTATTCACATGTTTGAATTTTCTACACTGCTTCAAAGATTAGTGCACCCATTTTTAGCAAGAGAGTAAAAACCATTGTTTCCATGTGCTCTGAACATCCATACATTTATTCAGCAAATACTGATTGAGCACCTACTGCCTGCTGGTCATTCTATGCACAGGGTGACAAAGCCAGACGAATTCCCTGCTCTCAGAGAGCTTACAGTCTAGACGGGGAAGAAAGCGATGAAGGTGATGGTGGTGAGATGAAAAATTAAGAGATAAAGGAGACAGGGATGGGAGGAGGGATCCTTCTAGATCCGTTGGGCAAAGAGGACTGTGTGAGAGGTGACATTTGAGCAGAAACCTGAATGAAGTGAGGAAGTAGGTTGTGTAGGTGTCTTCAGAAGAACATTCCAGGCAGAGGGAGCAGCAAGTACAAAAGCCCTGAGATGGAAATGTGCTTGATGTGTTTGAGGAGTGGCAAGGAGGCCAGTGTGATTGGAGCAGGGAAGTCAGAGGGAGAGCTGCAGGAAATGTCGAAGAGGCTGATTCTTCATGAAAATCAAATCCCACAAAGTCTTGAACACAACAATAAGGAGTTTGAATTTCGTGATGACTGGCATGGGACATCATCAGAAGGTCTTGAGGAAAGAAGTGATACAGTTAAATTTTCTTTTTAAAAAGTTCACTATGATCGGTCTGCAGAAAAGTACACTTTGGTGCAAGGATGGGAAAAGGAAACCGGGTACCATATTTGGTCAATTCTAAGACACACGTTCTTTTCACATTTTAACTTCTCTAAAATCAACGCACGTCTACAGTTGAAGACTCACAATCACTCTTGGCCAGTGGCATAGATGGCCTAGTTGTCCTGCCCAAACACACTCAGATATTAAAAGTGCCTGTATCAAAACTTCTGGAACAAGTGTCAACAGCTTATAAGAAAAACCTGACAACACAAGCCCTAGAAAGCACAGGGACAAGGGGAGTGGAAGAGATGAATCAGAGGTGTTTAACAACGTTCTCAAGCAGGATAAAAAGCAGGTTGGCTCAGCTGGCTTTTTTGCAGAAATTGATAAGCTGATCTTAAAATTCATATGAAAATTGAAAAAGACTCAGAGTAGGCAAAACAATCTTGAAAAAGAACAAAGTTGAAGGACCTACATCTCCTGATTTCAAAATTTAATACAATGTTGGCATAGTAAGTTTTGCCAGTAAGTGTTACTGGCGTAAGGATAGACAGATCAATGGGAGAGAATTGAGATAACTCAAAATAAATCTCTACATTTACAGTCAATTGATTTTCAGCAAAGATGCCAAGAAAATTCAATGAGAAAAGAATAGCCTTTTCAAGAAATAGTGCTGGGAAAATTGTGTATGATATGAAAAAAAGATTAATTTGGACCCCTACCTATTACTATATACAAAAAGTAACTCAAACGAATCAAAGATCCAAATGCAAGAGCTAAAACTCTAAAATTCTTAGAAGACATAGAAGAAAATCTTCATGGTCTTGGGCTAGGCAATGGTTTCTCAGATGCGAAACTAAAAGCACAAACGACTCAAGAAAAGATAGACAAATTTGCCCTCATCAAAATTAAAAATATCTACACCACAAATGGTACCATTAATAAAGTAAAATGACAATCAATGAAATGGGAGAAAATTTTTGCAAATCATGTATCTGATAAGGGACTTGTATCCAGAATATTTGAAGAACTCTTACAACTCAAGAATAAAAAGACAAACAACCCAAATAAAAGATAACCAAAGGATCTGAATAGACATTCTCCAAAGAAGACATACAAATGACCAACAAGCACACAAAGATATGTTCAATATCATTAGTTACCAGAGAAATACAAAACAAAGCTACAATGAGACACTACTTCACACTCACTGAGATAGCTATAATCAAAAAGACAGATAATAACAATTGTCAACTTGGATGTGGAGAAATCACAGCCCTCAGAAATTGCAGGTGGGCACATAAAATGGTGCACCACTTTGGCAAACAGTCTGGCAGTTCCTCAAAATGCTAAACATAAAGTTACCATGTGACCCAGCAATTCTACTCCTAGGTATATACCCAAGAGAAGTGAAAAAGTCTGTGCAGGTTTGTACATGAATGTTCATAGCAGCATTATTCTTAATAGCTAACAAGTGGAAAAACCCAAATGTCTCTTAACTGATGAATGCATAAACAAAATACAGCATATTGATATAATGCAATACTATTCAGTAGCAAAAGGGAACAGAGTACTGATGCATGATGAATGAACCTCAAAAACATTATGCTCAGTAGGAAAAAAAAAAAAGCCAGACACATAAAAAACACATACTGTATGATTCCATTTACACTGAATTTCCAGAAAAGGCAAATCTAGACAGACAGAAAGTAAATTAGTGGTTGTCTACTACTGAGGGTGGAAATGGGGAGTGAATGCAAATGGGAGTAAGGCTTCTTTTGGGGTGATGAGAATGTTCTAAAGTGAGATGGTGGCAATGGTTGCACCGTTCCGTAAATATACTCAAAATCATTTAATTGTACATTTAAAATGTATAGATTTTATGTTGTATAAATTACATTTCAATAAAGCTCTTTTTAAAAAGTGGGCAGGCTCTATACAACAGCAAAGTCAGCTGAAGAGCTCAGCACTGATGGCCCTTAGTCTTTTACGGATTCTTGTAAAAAATGCTGCATCACCTAAGTTCTTAATGGTTCGCAAAATTATGTTAAAATCATACACGTCAATAACTCTGAGTTAAAAAGTGATTCAGAAGTGTGCACTTCTTCTGTGAAGCAGTATTAGTCACACCTCAATCCAGAGCTTCTCAAAGTGCAGCGCCTGGACCAGCAGCGTCAGCTTCACCTGGGACCTTGTTAGGATGCAAATTCTTGGGCCCCACTGAAGCAGACCTCCTAAATCAGAAACTCTGGAGGGGGGCCCAGCAATCTGTGTTTTAACAGACCCTCCGGGCGCTTCTGATGCATGGTTGAGTTTGAGAATCAGTGCCTTTTTCAGTTGTCTCACTTCCCTTTTTCTTTTCATGGATGTGTAAGAGTAAGACAGGATTTAACAAAATCTATTTCTAAAAACTCTAAAAAATCTTTGCATAGGTATAAAAATAAGAATTCTAAGTCTTGAGAAAGCACTGTGTCATCATTTCATTAACGCTACCTGAAGAGTTGGTGAATCTGACAATCAGTGAAGTCTGGTGGGGATGAAATCCGTGGGCAGGCCTTTGGAGTTGGCGCACATGCGGGACAGGGCAGGGCAGGGGGCTAGTCGGCCACGGTGCAGCTACTGCCCGGAGCGACCTTGAGGTGGTACCTGGATTTGTTCCCCTTCCCACTCTGCTCACCATCCTTCACTCTGGGCTTGAGACTTCTCTGGGGCCCCACTGAGCAGCAGGGCTCGCCCATCCTAGCATCTCTTGGACCAAGGCTGCAGAATCCCTCAGCAGTTCCTCCACATCTCTGGTCAGTTAAGGTTTCTCTCCCCCTGTGAATCCTTCCCCCTGCGTGCACATCTGCTTGTACTCCTTTATGCTCATTTCAAAGGGAGTTGGGGACAGGAAAGGCAAATGAGGGTTCAATCTGATGTCTTAAACAAAACCACCTTATACTTTTCCAGGAATAAATGGTTTTGATGTTAGACAAAGAAAAGAAAAAAAAACTAGAACCCTGATATCAAAATCTGAAAAAGAAAAAAAAAGGCAGAAAGAAGGAAAACTCTACCCAAACCTCCCTGACATATGTAGGATAAAAAATAGTGGCAAACCAAATCGAACAATGTGTTGAGAGTCACAGCTACCTACAGCTTATCCCGGGAATGCAAGAGAGTTGAATATTAAGACGTCTAATACTATGAAAAGTCAAAAAACTAGGTCCAATAAGAAAAATCATACCACAATTTCAAAGAAACCCCAAAAGACCTATGCTGTTTAATACATACTTATTCTTGATAAAACACAATAACTAGAACTAAAGGGATTCTTCTCTAGCATGATAAAGATTTTATATCTTAATTCAACAGCCAACAGTATAACTTACAGTAGAGAACACTTTTGACTCGGGCATTTCCATAAAAACAAGAATAATACAAGGATGCCAGCAAGCATGAGTACTATTTTACAGTGTTGTAGAAGTTCTGACTGATGCAAAAAGATTTGAAACAAATAAAAAACGTATAATGATAGTAAATATTATCATATATGATCAACAGGAGTAAGTATTGGCACATATTCTCAAATACCTAAAAATCCAAGTGTGTAAAAAATTCTGAAAATTAATGAGAAAATTCAGTAGGAAAGAACTTTTTAAATTAATAATTTTTTCCATTCAGAAGAAAACAGAAGGCAGGGAGCAAATCTGTTCAAAATGATAACAGGGAAATATCCAAAATAACCCAAGAAAAAAGTTTTCTAAGATATTTAACAGCATTGAGGTTGAATATATTTTTGATGCTGAATTGTCTGCAAAGGTTTTGTTTTTACTAAGAAGTGCTATGCACACTCTTTAAAAAGTCAAATAGTTCTACAAGGCGCGCCCCCACACCCCAGCTCTCTGACACATGGCTACTTCTTGGCTTCTCAGATTTAGGCATTTTTATGGACTTCCCACTGTGGAAGATGAGGATTTGCTCTCTTTCATGCCGGGTCCCCATCACTCCCACACATCCTTCCCATCCCCCATATTCACAATGTGTTTAGACCAGACTTGGAGGTAAATTACTGTTCCATTTACACAGATACTCCCTGTCATAAATTATGAATCCTTTTCCTTTAAAAACAATGTCTGTTTCCCCTGGAGTTAACATATTTTTTTGCTTTTCTCATTGCATTGTATTTTTAATTAATAGACTTCATTTTGGGGGAAGTTTTTGCTTTACAGAAAATTGAGTAGAAAGTATAGACAGTTGCATCTACCCTTTCTCCCCTACGCACAGTTTCCGCTATTATTAACATCTTGTATTACTGTGGTACACTTGTTACAACTGACGAGTCAGTTTGCATTAGAGCTCATTCTTTGTGTTGTATGTTCCATGGGTTTTGACAAATGCATAATGACACGTATCCACCATGACAGCATCATTTAGAATAGTTTCACTGCCCTAAAAATCTCCTTTGCTCCACCTGTTCATCCCTCCCTCCCTCCCCCTGAACCCCTGGCAACCACTGATCTTTCTACTGTCTCATTACACTTTGTTATATACTTAGCACTAATTCAAAACTAAATGTTCCTCCAATTGTCTACAACTCTTCTCTTCAGGTTCCAATGCAACAGGTGTTTGTCAATTTCATAGTCTTGAGAAACCCTCTCCAGGTGTCTCCTGACCTGCGCCACTGGGGACCTGTTGCAGAAACTAACCCTGCAGGCACCTTGACTTCCCAGCCTCTGCAACTGTGAGAAAATACATCTCTGTTCTTTAAGCCACCCAGCCTGTGGCATTTTGTTAGGGCAGTGCAGACTGACTAATATAGGAGTCATTCTTACTTTTCAAAGGCATTTTTCCATTTTCTTTCAGTAACAAGTTTTATTTGGAGAAATTCACAGCCATTATTTTTTCTCTGAAAACCTCTAGGATCTTATTCTTCCCTTCAACGTTCCAAAATTTCGCATTGAATGGGTGGCCTTCCATAGCCATCCCATCTAAAATTTCAGTCCCCTCCTTGCTATTTTATAGCTCCCTTTCCTGCTTAATTTTACTATTTTTTATCTTGTTGATGTTTGTCTCTTCAGTCTGTGCTTCAGCGAGGGCAGGGACATTGATCTTTGTGTTCACTGCTGTGTTCCCACAGCTAGACCAATGCCTGGCGTAAAGCATCTCCTGATAGAAGAATGAATGAAGGGCCGTGGTGTGGGTCTATTGTTGCTTGTATCTTCAGTTTTGGGAAACTTTCTGGACCGTGTCTTTCCTTATATGCACCCTTCTGTTTTTCTGTGTTCTATCTCTAGAGCTTCCATTTGGACGTTGGACTTCTTCCAGCAGTCCTTGAATTTTGTTTTCTCTCCTATTTCCCATCACCTTTTGGTCTACCTTTTGGGAGATTTCTTCATTTTTTCTCCCCAAAATTTTACTGAGTTTGTCACGTCTCCTATCATGCCTTTAATTTCTAAGTGTTCCTTTTTTTTTTTAAAGCAGCATCCTGTTCTGTTCTTGCTTAACGAACATATTATGCCCTCTTACTTCTCTGAGATTATTAAAATGACTGTTCTTTTTACAGATTTCTTTTTCCTGAATTGTCTATTTCCTCCCAGGTGCTTGCTGTTTGTGTTATAATCTTTCATGTTAGAGCATTTCCTGAGCTATCTGACATTCCTTGGTCTTCTACTCATGTTTAGAAGCTGGGTGCTAAGAACCTGGCTAGAAGTCCCGAACTCTCAGACTATGGGCTAGCATGGGAGGTGGTCTGACGGAGCCATTTTCTTGGAGATACCCTGGTGTCAGGGTCTTCAAGTTTTTTTTCTGGGCTGGTCAGAATCAGCAGGATCATCAGCAATGTTGGGACTTAGTAAGGGAAGAGGGCTGGGGGTGGGTCTCCACATTCAGAATATAAATGCTCATTTTACTTCATTACTGTTCACCTGCCTTCAACGGGGCTAGTGTTCCCAGTCTGCCACGGCACACATCCAGTTTTCAGATAATAAACTTCTGATCTTCTGCCAGGGTGGAGGAAGGAAGTTGCAGGCTGTACATCAGGGTGGGAGTGGAGAGCTGAGGATCCAATTGCTTTTCTTTTTCTTTTACCTTCTACTTTGAAACAACTTTAGATTTACATCAAAGTTGCTAAAGTCGTGTAGAGAGTTCTTGTGTATGCCTCATTCAGCTTCCTCCAGTGTTAACATCTTACATAACCATAATGCAATGATCAAAACCAGGATATTGACGTTGATACAATAACATCACCTAAGCTATAGACCTTATTTGGATTTTACCAGTTTTGTATGCACTCAAGTGTTTTTTTTCATGTATCATTCTATGAATTATATAATATGCATAGATTTGTGTAACCACCACCACAATCAGGATACAGAACAGTTCCATCACCCCAAAAAACTCCCTCAAGCTGCCCCTTTAAGATCACACCCTCTCCCCACCCCTAACCCTGGCAAACACTACTCTGTTCTCCAACACTATAATTTTGTCATTTTACAATAGTATATAATAGATTCATACAGTATGTAATCTTTTGAGTTTGATTTTTTTCACTCAATGTAATGTCCTTGAAATCAATCCAATTTTTTGCATGCATCAGTATAGTTCCTTCCACATGGCTGCTAAGTAGTAGTATATTACATGGATGTCCAAGAATTCATTTAACCATTGAAGGACATTCTGGTTGTTTACAGGTTTTGGCAATTACAAAGAAAGCTTTTACAAACATCTATGTACAGGTTTTTATGTGAACAAAAGTTTCATTTCTCTCAAGAATGGAATTGCTGGGTCATATAGTAAATATATGTTTAAATTTTTAAGGAAACTGACAACCCGTTTCCCTGAGAGGCTTTGTCATTTTCATTCTCACCAGCAATGTATGGGAGTTCCAGTTTCTCCACATGCCCACCCTCACTTGGTTTTCTCAGTATTTAGCTATTTCTCATAGATATATAGTGGTATGCCATCATGGCTTTAATTTGCATTTCCCCAATGGCTAATGATATTGAGTATTTTTCATATGCTTATTTTTTGTCTTTATATCCTCTTTGATGCAATGTCTGTTCCAATCTTTTGCCCATTTTTAAATTGGATTGTTTTCTTACTGTCGCATTTAGAGAATTCTTTATATATTCAGGATACAAGTCTGTTGTTGAATATATGACTCGTAAATATTTTTTCCAGTCTGTACCTATCTTTTCATTCTTTCAACATCATCTTTCACAGAGCAAAAGTTTTGATTTTGATAAAGTCCAATTTATAATTTTTTCTTTTATTGATTGTGCTTTTTGTCAAAACTAAGAAATTCAAATATTCCCAGTTTACCAAGACTTTCTTCTATGTTTTCATCCAAAAGTTTTACTTTTTCTCTTTAGATCTATGATCAATTTTGAGCACACTTCTTGTATAGGGTGTGAGGTTGAGATTGAGGGTTTTTTTTGTTTTTTGTGGGTTTTTTTGCCATTGGATATCCAACACTATTTGTTGAAAAGATCATTCTTACTCCATTGAGTTGCTTTTGCATCCTGTTCAAAATTCAGTTGGCTGTATGAGAATGCGCTTATTCTATTAATACGTTTTCTATCCATGACAATGCCCTATTGTCTTGATTATTGTAGCTATCTAGTGTGAGTCCTCCAACTTTATTCTTGTTTTTTCAAAATAGTTTTAGCTATTCTAGTTCCTTTTGGCTTTCCATGCAAGTTTTAGAATCAACTTATATATATCTACAAAAAATTCTTCCTGGAATTTTGATAGGAACTGCATTAATACCTACCTGGAGTTAGCCAAACTGCAAGGTTTGAGAGCACAGTCCTCCAGACTGCCAACTCTGCTCAAGACTTCTGAAACCAACTGTATGATTGGGGGTTTCCCAAAACTGCCCTCAGGTTCAATAATTAGCTAGGAAGACTCCTAGAACTCACTGAATGATAATATAATCATGGTCACTTTTATTACAGGGAAAGGATACAAATTAGAACCAGCAAAAGGAAGAAACACATAGGGCAGAATACGGGATGGGTCATCCTTTCCCGATAGAGGCATGGCTGGTGTTACATTGTGACAATACAAGCACACAATTGCCAGTCAGGAAAGGCCACTCAAGCTTTGGTGTCCACAGTTTGTACTGAGGTTTCATTATGTAGGCATGACTGACTGATTCACTGCCCATGTGATTGAACTCAATCTTCAGCATCGCTATGCGACTCCCTGGATGTTAGGTTGATAGCACATGGTCCAAGGAGCCTACCATGAATAACCTCATTGGGATAAACTATCAGATGTGGTCTAAGAGGCTCACCATGAAAAACAAAGACATTCAGGAGATTCCAAAGGTTTAGAAGTTAGCCAAGGACAATGGCCAGACCTCTCTTTGAGTGAGGCCAAATTCCTTATTACACATACTAGACCAATTTGGGGACAATTGACATCTCTATTATATTGAGTCTTCCAATCCATGAACATGGTATGTTGCTCCATTTATTTAGGTCTTCTTTTATTTCTTTCATCACTGTTTTACACTTTTCAGCATACAGATCCTGTACACAGTTTGTTAGATTTCACCTAAGAATCTCACTTAGGGGACACTATTGTGTATGGTATTATGTTTTTAATTTTTGTTTTCAATTGCTCAGTGGTAATATATAGACATTCAGTTACTTTTTATGTGTTTACCTTGTATTCTGTGACCCTGCTAAGCTCACTTATTAGTTCTTGCAGTTTTGTTGTACGTTTTTTGGGATTTTCTGCATAGACAAGTATGTGGACAGTTTTATTTCTTCCAATATGTATGCTTTTTACTTCCTTTTTCTTGCCTTATTACACTGGCTAATATTTCCAGCACTTTATTGAATAAGAGTGGTAAGAGCAGATATTCTTGCCTTGTACTTAATTATAGGGGAAACTATTCCATTTTTCAATGTAAATTATGATATTATCTGAAGGTATTTTGTAGATGCCATTTATCAAGTTGAGGAAGTTAGTTCTCTTCTATGTCTAGTTTGCTGAGATGTTTCATTGAATGGGTGTTGAATTTAGTTAAATACTTTCTCTACAGCAATTAATATGACCATGTGGTTTTTCTTCCATGGACTGTTAATATGGAGGATTATCTTGACTGGTTTTGAGTGCTAAACCAGTCTTGCATTTGTGGAATAAAGCCCACTTGGTGGTGGTATATTATTCTTTTTATATATGGCTGAAATTGATTTACTAATATATTGTTTAGTATAATTATGTCTATATTTATGAGGGATATGCTCTGTGGTTTTCTTTTTTGGACTATCTTTATCTGGTTTTGATACTAGAATAACACTGGCCTTACAAAATTAGTTGGGAAGTTCTTCCTCTCTATTTTCTGGAAGAGATTATGTACAATTGGTGTTATTTTTTCTTTAAATGTTTGGTAAAAATCACAATTGGAATGATCAGGGCTGGTGTTATGGGCCGAATCCCCTAAAGATTCAGGTGTTGAAGACCTAATCCCCAGTACCTCATAATGCAACTTTATTTGGAGATAGAATCTTTAGGAAGGTAATTAAGTTAAAATGAAATCATTAGAGTGGGCCCTAATCCAACATGACTGGTATCCTTATAAGAAGACATGAGGACACAGACACATACAGAGGGAAAGCCATGTGAAGACACAAGGAGAAGAAAGCCATCTGCAAGCCAAGGAGACAGCTTTCTGAAGAAACCAACCCTGCTGACGTCTTGATCTAAGACTTCTAGTCTCTAGGATTGTGAGAAAATAAATTTCTGTTGTTTAACCCACCCAGTCTATGGTACTTTGTTATCGCAACCCTAGAAAACTAATAGAGCTGGAGACTTATTTTTTGGAAGGTTTTAAATTACAAATCAATGTCCTTAATAGTTACAGGACTGTTCAGAGAGTCTATTTCATTTTAAGTAAGTTTTAGTAGTTTGTAGCTTTTTAAGGAATTGCTCCATCACCTAGGTTATCAAATTTATGAGTGAAAAGATTTTTATGGTATTTCCTTTTTATTTTTTAAATTCACATGAGGTATGTAGTGATAACCCTTCTTTCATTCCTGATATTGGTCGTGTCTTCTCTCTTTTTCTCTTTGTCAGCCTTGCTAGAAGTTTATTAATTTTAATGATCTTTTCAGAGAAAGAGTTCTTAGTTTCATTGACTTTCTCTATTGTTTGCTTGCAATTTTACTGATTTCTGCTCTTACCTTTATTATTTCCTTCTGCTTGATTTGGATTTGTTTTGATCTTCTTTTCCTAGTTTCTTGATGTGGAACTTTGGATTATTGGTTTGAGATCTTTCTTCTTTGCTTATATAAGCATTTATTGCTATAAATATCCTTCTAAGCTCTGTTTAGAATGTCAAATGTTGATAAGTTTTCTTTTCATTTTACTTCAGTTCAAAAATACTTTCCAATTTCTCATCTGATCTCTTCTTTGACCCATGGATTATTCAGAAGTGTGTTATTTAGCTTCCAAATATTTGGGGGTTTCCAGATATCTTTCTGTAATTAATTTCTAATATAATTCCATTGTAATCAGAGACTATACTTTGTATGACTTGCACCTTTTTAAATTTACCAAGACTTCTGGCACAGAACATAGTCTATCCTAAAAAGAATATTTTCATTTAGCATATTTGAATATTATTTTATTAAACAAATAAAAGAATATTTTTATTCAGTAGTATTTTTCTGCTGAGGGGTTTAAACACGCCATCCCCAAATACGCCACTTTGGCATGTTGATTATTTTGTTGATTGTCATGCTGAAGGCAGTAAAGGAACAGCACATGAGAAGGCTCTCTGACCTTCCCCTTTTTTGCACAAAAGCAGGTCATAAAATTTCCCATAAGAAAGGTGCCCTCCCTGTACCAGGAAGAGAAGAACATTCTTATCACTAGAGACCGGGAGTCTATGCAAAATGCGCCTGTACAAACAAACTTACTAAAATACTCTTTTCTCCCATTAGTTTCCCCCATATATTTCCTGGTCACTGTCCCACAGCCTACTGCCCCTAGCCCAAGCCCCTCTGCCTTGTCACAAGCCCACAATTTATTGTTCTTTGTGTAAAAAGGTATATAAGCTTTGGCGACCAATAGCTTCTTCAGGTCTCCCTTTTCCTTCTGAAGATGCCCATCTACATGTAAAAATAGCAAATAAATCTGCATGCTTTTCTTCTGTTAATCTTTCTTATGTCCGTTTAATTCTTAGGCCAACCACAGAACCTAAGAAGGAAGAAAGAAGTTCTCCTCTCCTACCGTGTTGTTGGATGGAGTGTTCCATATCAGTTAAGTCAAGGTGATTGAGTGTTGTTTAAGTTCTACATCCTTACTGATTTTCTGTCTGTTTATCAGTTATTGAGAAGACTGTTGAAACAGTCGACTATAATTGTGATGATAGCCATTTCTGCCTGCATTGCTATTAGTTTTTGCTTAATAAATTTCAAAGTGCTCTTTTCAGATGAATAAGTGTTAGTGGTGAAGATTGTAGCGTACTCCTAATTTATTGAGCTCTTAATCATTATGAAATGACCTTTTTATCTCTGGCAATATTCTTTGCTCTGAAATCTATTTTGTTTGATATCAATATAGCTACCGTAGCTTTTCTTAAAATTAAGGCTGGCATGATATATTTCTCTCCTTCTTTTTTTTTTTTTAAAGATTTTATTTTTTTCCTTTTTCTCCCCAAAGCCCCCAGGTACATAGTTGTATATTCTTAGTTGTGCGTCCTTCTAGTTGTGGCATGTGGGACGCTGCCTCAGCATGGTTTGATGAGCAGTGCCATGTCCTCGCCCAGGATTTGAACCAACGAAACACTGGGCCGCTTACAGTAGAGTGCACGAACTTAACCACTCGGCCACGGGGCCAGCCCCTCCTTCCTTCTTTTTAAGTTTAATCTATTTGTGTCTTTATATTTAAAGTGGGTTTCCTGAAGATAGCATATAATTAGGTCATGGTTGTCTGTCCAAGGTGATCTTCTCTGCCTTTTAACTAAAAGAGTCTTATGCATGCTTTTTAATTAGGCAGTGTTTATACTATTTATATTTAATGTGATTAATGATATGGCAGAATTTAATTCTACCATTTTGCTACTTGTTTTCTATTTATCCCACATGCTCTTTGTCCTGTTTTCCTCAACACTAAGGTAAAATGCTTCCTAGTACTCTATCCAACGCTATGATGGCTGGCAGGAGCAGCAACTGTTCCTGGTCCTATCTGAACTCCGAGGATTGCTCCTGCTAATCTTTTCAGAGGATTTTTTCTCCGATGTCAAGTAGTTCCTCACATGCACACATTGATCAGAACTCAGCTAAAGTCTGAGTATCTTCTGCAGATCTCGGGTGCTCTCTCTCTACACAGATCTCTTTTCTCCAGCCCTCTGCCCTGAAAACTCTGCAGAGCTCGTCTCCCTGGACTCCCAGCCCCATGTCCTCAAGTCAGGGAGGCTGTTGGGCTCTGCCTACTTTCCCCTCCCCGCACCATGGCCTGGAAACTCACCTTAGGCTGTCAGCTGGGGCAAGCACAGGGCTCATCTCATTGTTTCTTTGTTTTTAGGGATCACCATTCTTCATTGCCTGGTGTCCACTGTCTTGAGAGTCATTACTTCATATATTTTGCCCAATTTTTGGTTATTTCAAGTGAGTGGGTAAATCCTATCCCTGTTACTCCCTCTTGATCAGTAGCAAGAGTCTGGAAGTCAGACACACACAAATTTTACATATGGTAAAGGAAGCATTTCAAATCAATAATGAGGGATAATTTATGGCATGAAGGATTTTAGAGAATGGTTTTAGGGAAAGCAGTGAAATATATGAGAAAACATCAAATTAGATCTTGATTTTATGACATACATTAAAATAAACTACAGATAAGAGTAAAATAAAATGCAAAACATGAAAACATTAGAGGAAAATATGGGTAAATATATTGATGATCTCTATATGGGCAAAAACTTTCTGAGTCTAAAATAATGAGAAGAGGCAGAGGGAAAAAAATTTAAAGATTGATTTTTTTTGTTTTTAATAAACTTTTTATTTTGGAATAATTTTAGATTTGCAGAAAAGTTGCAAAGATAGTATATAAAGTTCTCATATACTCGCTCATTTTCCTCTAATGTCATTGTCTTACAGTATCATGGTACTTTTATCAAAACTGAGAAACCAACACTGGTTTCTGGTACGTTTCCATTAACGAAACATCAGAGTTTATTTTGACTTCACCATTTTTTCTACTAAGGTATTTTTTCTGTTCAGAATCCTACATATCCACTACAAGACACATTGCTTTTAGAAGACATGTTTTGACTATGTATAAATCATTCAATTACTTATTTAAAATGCAAACACAAAATAGGAAACCGACAAGCTGAGAAAGAGATTTCTAAGGAAACAAAGGATCAATATCCTTCAAAATAAATTAGCTCTTAACAGTCAATATGTAAAATACTAACCCACAAAAAAAAAAAATAGGCAAGGGACAGGCACAGCAAATTCAAAAAAGAAGAAATATTGCTTATTGACTTATGAACATAAAGAACTTTGAACTTTACTAGCAATCAAAGATATATATATATTACACATATATATTTTTAACCTATCATTCTCACAATGATTTAGGGAATAGTACTAGCCAAATGTCATTAAACAGGTCCCCCATACACTGATGATGAGAGTATGATGTCATACAACCGTTCTGAAAAATCTTAAAAATGAAGCCCCTTGGACCCATTAAGTTCATATCTAGAAATTAATCAGAAATGTAGGCAAAACTCGCTGGGTACACTGCCACCCAGTCCTCCATGTGGCACCCCAACTCCCTTGCTTGCTTCCACAGCCACTGGGGACACCCCACTAGAGACTCTGCATGGCCACTTTCGCCCGTGTTGGCCTGCTTCCATGGATGCTGGGTGACAGCATCCTCACACTAGGAGGGGAAGCAAGCATGAGAAGGAAAAGGGAAAGGAACACAGGAAGGAAAGGGAATATGCGAAGGAAAGAGAAAAGGGGAAATGAAGAATGAAGAATAGCATTTACATTTAACAGAGAAAGTGAGAAATAATCTAGATATCCAGCCATAGGCAGATGTTAGTCAAATAGGTTTTTAAAAAATATTTGATTACACAGAAAAAATGTCCATAAAAAAATTAAGTGAAAAACATAGACTTAAAATTATCCTTCCAGTTTTTTAAGAGTTACGAAGTACATGTTTGTGTAAGCATAGAAACTCTAATTGTGGGTATATCTGGGTTATTGAACTATAAATGATGATACTTATTTTTTGTATTATCTAAATATTCTTTAACAAATATGATAAAAAATAACACCGAATATTTCCTTTTAAAAATTTCTGATTTCTATGTAACTTGCATATGGCTTATAGGACTGAAAGTATGGTTTTCTTGTTCCAGTCTCACGTTTTTGGTCCCAATATTCTTGACTGTCTGGAGCCTTCCTGCTGTGCAAATGATTAAGTGCTTAGATTTTCTTTTGAACCAAAAGAAAGAAGAACTGAACCAGTTCTCCAGAGAAGAAAGAGACTTAATGGACCATCTGTGTTTGATGGTTTCTCTCTCTCTCTCAATCTTTCTCTCTCTCTCTCTTTCTCTCTCTCTCTCTTTCCTGTGTTCCAGACTTGGAGCAAAGATCCAGGCCAAGCCAAGCAGACTAACCTGTTTGGTGGGAAAGAGAATAGGTAGTGTCAAAGAGACCTAAGAAATGGTAGGGAAAAATTTCTGAGCCATGAGAAGGAGCAAGACTTCAGAGGGCCATGGGAGGACAACTGCTGTCCCAGGAATGGGGCTGGGCTGGGCTGGACTCAATCCTTACGATATCCTGGAAAAGAGAGTTTGCTCTACATCACTTAAAGACACATGAAGAGCCTTAAAGATACATAAAGAGTTTTTCCAGATAATTTAGTAACTGCAATACTTACCCTCAAAATTTGGGGAAGTCTCCATGTATATATTTTAGTAGCCCTTGGTTCTCTATGTCTGTTCCTCAAGGTAGCCTGCAGACACTCAACATTAGAATCTCCTTGGGTGCTGGTAAAAATGCTGACTCCAGCGATCTACCCCAGATCTACCAAAGGTGAATCTCTGGGAAGGGAATCTGGATTGTAATATACACCAGGAAGTCTGATCCACACTAAACTCTGAGAATCATTTTTCTATATTCTGCTATTATCTATCAATGGAGGAAAATGGGCAAGGCTCCTAAAATGTATATAGATTTTCATTTTTCATGCATCATTCAATATATATTTATATTCTCTACTATGTGTCAGGCAATGAATCTAGTCCCATCAGATCACAGTCTAAGAGGAAAGGACATCTGCTCATAATGGGGAGCAATTAATTTTCCTTAGGAAGATTGCATTAGTGAAGAGTATTCCACTGAAAGTTAGGGAATATCTAGCTAAAATCAGCTTTAAATTGTAGATATTTGATTATGTATTAAAGGAAAAAGTGTAGAGGGAAAGGATTCTGGATTTGGTGAGTAGGTCAAGAGTGTCATCAAGGCTCTTGCCCTCATAGCAGGCTGCTAGAATGGAGCAAATGTTACCTCCTTTGTCCTAAATGTAATATTTCTTTTAACTCAACTTGAGGTCACATTAGTTTTTGTTTATTTTTTGGCAGCCATATCAACTCTAATTCGTATGATGTCTACTAACACTCTTAGTGTTTTTACATGTGCTACTTCTCAGCCACTTCACTCTGACATGTATTTTGCACAGATTTGGTTTTATTTTGCTGTGTTGTTTTTAATTTAAATTTAAAAATTAACTTTTCTGAAATTGATCCCCTGCAGAATAGCCTTGAAGAAAAGGAATCACCCGCCTGCAAACCTGCACAGAAACTAACTACAGTCCAGTGCTTAAAATAATCAATACCATTCAACCACAAATCTTTGACCTCAATCTCCTGATCATGCAGCAAAGGAGGAGAGTGCTTCTTCAACTGTGAACTCTTATGTGATAAATCCTGTCCCTGGCAACTGAAAAGGTTAATCCCTAGCCTCCCGATCATGCCAGGACAGAGGCTGATGCCCGCTCCCCCAAACACACATCTTGAGCTGGTAGGATGAGGCTGAGCCCAAGATTATAGCATGTCATATGGGTATTTTATCCTGGCTTCTGATTATGTGAAGTGTGTGTTTTGCCTACTGCCTTTCTAGTTATGTAGCTTAAAAATCCCTCAGCTTGAGAGTGTGGGGAAATGAAAGCAGTTAGAGTTTACAGAACAGAGTATAGGAAAGAAAAGAGTGACGCAGAAGGAGAACCTCAGAGATCCACAGAAGATTCCCCTACAGAACTCAACCAAGATGGATCAGCCCATTAGTGTGAGGAACACGGCCCATGGCTGGGGAAAGAACCATCCAAAATGATTAGAGTGAGCAGTGCCTGGTGCTCATGCAGGCACAGGGACAACGCCTGTTCCCGTTGGTTAGAGGGGAAAAAATACATAATCCATGGGGCACTGGGTAGAGTGTTCAAGAAGGTCTTGCGTCAACAGTGGGGAGTCACTACTCTAGACTGAACTGCTCTGACTCCACCTGACAAAGCTTAAAAGCAAGACCCTAAAGTGTCAAACTGTTTCTAAGTTACTTAGATGCATTCTATAACCAAAGTCAAGAATGTAGGAAAATGAAAATATCCAGCACCCAATAAGGTGAAATTTACAATCTCTTGCATCCAATCAAAGATTACAAAGCATGCAAAGAAGTAGGAAAACAGGACACATCAGGAGGAGAAAAGGAAATCAACTGAAAATGACCTGGAACTTGCAATGTACATCTGAAATTTATATAATGTCATAAACCAACATTACCACAATAAATAAATAAATAAATGGGAAAAAAGGAAAATTATCCAGAACTAATAAAGACATTAGAATTATCACACAGGGACATTAAAATAGTCATTATAATTGTATTCCATAAATTCAAAAAGTTAAGTAGAGATGTGAGAGTTTTTTTAAGAAAAGATTCTAAAGATGAAAATTATAATACCTAAGACAAAAAATACAGAGAATAGGATTAATGGCAGATTAGGCATAGCAGAAGAAAAGAAAACTTGAAGACTTAGTAAGAGAAATTATCCAAAATGAAACACACAGAGAAAAAAGTATTTAAAAAAATGAAAGCAGCCTCAGTGAGCTAGTCCCACAGGGAGGAAAAGGACAGAAAAAGTATTTGAAGAAATAATAGCTGAAATTTTTCCAACTGTGATGAAAACTATAAACAAGAAACATGAAGAAAACTACACCAAAGCATATAATTATCAAGTTGCTCAAAGCCAGGGATGAAAAAGAAAACCTTAAAAGCCATAGCCAGACAAAAAAGGACGTGTTACATACACAGGAACAAAGATAAAAACGATGGCAGATTTCTCGTCACAAACAAAGCAAATGAGAAGAAGGTAGAACAACATCTTCAAAGTAATGAAAGAAAAAAAGCTAAACCTATAATTCTGTACCCAGCGAAAGTATCTTTCAAAAAACCAGTGGAATAAAGATGTTTTCAGACATAGAAAAGCTAAAAGAATGAATTATTAGCAAAGCCCCAATACAAAAATGTTGTTAAAGGAATTCCTTCAGGCAGAAGGAAGAAGATGCCAAATGAAAGTATGGATCTACACAGAGGAATAAAGAGCAACAGAAATGGTAGATATAAATTTTTGTTGTTGTATATACCTCTTTAAAAGATCATTGACAGGGTGTGTGAAAATGAAAACAATGTACCATGGAGCTTATAGCGTACACAAAAGTAAAGCACAGGCCACAATAGCATAAAGGCTATGGGGGAGAAATGGAAGCATCCACTTGAAAGCTTCTTATTCTCTATGTCAAGCTGTATAATATCACCTGATATATTCAACAAATCCTGAAGCAACTACTAAATTTTTTTAAAAGTGTTAGAGTTAATGAACCAAGAAAGGAGATAAAATGAGATCATTAAAAAAAATCCTCCAAAGGGGGAAGTGGTGTACCCACAACATGACTAACAAAGATGTACAACTGAAATCTCACAAGGTTGTAATCTATCATAACATTAATAAAAAAAAAAGTGAAAAAAAAATCCTCAAACCAAAAGAAGGCAGAAAAAGAGAAAAAGCAGTCAAAAGAAAGCTGGGGTAACTATACTAATACCAGGCAAAGTAGACTTCACAGCAAAGAATATTACCAAGACGGTCATCTCATAATGATAAAGGGGTCAAGTAATCAAGAGGACATGACAAGGCTAAATGGGAATAATAACAGTGCTTTAAAATAGAACAAAAACTGAGAAGATTACAAGGAGAAACAGGAAAATGCACAATTATAGTCAGATATTTCAATACTCCCTCTCTCAACAACGGAAAGAATAAATAGACAGAACCAGCAAGGATACAGTAGACTTGAATAATACTAACTTGATCTGATTGACTTTTGTAAAGCACTTCACCCAGCAACAGCAGACTCCATATTATTTTCCAGTGCACAGAGAGCATTTACTTAGATAGACTATATTCTAGGCCAGAAAACACATTGCAATAAGTTTAGAAGGAATTAAGTCATACAAAGAAGAGAAGATATTAGGAATGAGAGAGATGATGTCACTGCAGACATCACAAGGGTTATAAGGAAATATTATGAACAACTTTATGCTTATAAATTTAATTACTTAGATGAAATGAACAAATTCTTTGAAAATCACAAAGCTCACTGAAGAAGAAACAGACAATTTAAAAAGTTTATATCAAAGAAATTGAATTTGTAGTTTAAAGACACAAAGAAACTGCTAGACCCAGATGACTTCACCGTTGAATTTTACCATTTAATGAAGAAATAAAATCAATTCTGCTTACTCTCTACCAGAAAATTGAATGAGAGGGGATACTGCTCAACTCAACCTATGAGTCCAACATTATTCCAATACCAAAATTAGACTAGGACACTACAAGAAAATAAAACTACAGCCCGATATCCCTTATGAATAAAGATGCAAAAAATTTTAACACAACTTTAGAAAATTGAATTCAATGATATATAAAAAGGATACATCATGACCAAGTGAGGTTTATCCCAGGAATGCAGGGTTGGTTTAACATTCAAAAACCAATCGGTCTAATTCACCATATTAACAGACTAAATAAAAAAGAAAATTGCACAAATATTCCAGAGGATGCAGAAAAGTATTTGACCAAATCCAACATTCATTTCTAATAAAAACTTATATCAAACTAGGAATAGAAGGGAACTTCCTCAACCCTGAAAAAGGGTATCTACAAAATATCTATAGCTAACATCACACTTAATCATGACTGAACAGTTTCCCCATAAGATTAGGAAGATGACAATCATTTGTGCTCTTACCACTTCTATTCAACATTATACTGGAGGTTTTAACCAGTGGAATAAGACAAGAAAAAGAAAAAAGTCATCCAGATTAGAAAGAAATAAGTAAAACTCTTTTTATTCACAGGTGATATGATTAATGAATTCTACAAAAGCGCTACAAGAACTAATAAATGAGTTTAGCAAGGCTGCAGGATACAAGATCAATATAGAAAATCAAAGAAACCCTGTGTTTCTAGATACTAGCAATGAACAATGGGAAACTGAAATAAATAGAATACTATGCCATAGGCACAGCAGCAAAAAAATACGAATTAAGGGAAGAATCTGACAAAATATCTGAAAGGCCCGTCCACTGAAAACTACAAAACAGTCCTGAGAGAAATTAAAGAAGACATAATAAATGGAGAAATATCTTGCCCATGGGTCAAAAGACTCAATGCTGTTAATATGTCGATTCTCCTCAAATTGATCTATAGATTCAATACAATCTCTATCAAAATTCCAACAGTCTTTTTTGCAGAAATGGAAAAGCCAATTCTCAAATTCATATGGAATTGCAAGGAGCCACAAATAACCAAAACAATATTGAAAAGGAAGAACAAAGTTGGAGAACTAACACATGCCAATTTCAAAACTTATTATAAAGAGCAGTAATCAAAACATTGTGATATTGGAGTAAAGATATACAAATAGACCAATGGAACTGAAGAGTCCAGAAGTAGATCCATATATATATATATATATATATATATATATATATATATATACATATGGTTTTTTTCCTTTTGGTGAGGAAGATTGGCCCTAAGCTAACATCTGTTGCCAATCTTCCTCTTTTTGCTTGAGGAAGATTCGCCCTGTGCTAACACCTGTGCCAACCTTCCTCTATTTTGTAAGTGGGATGCCACCACAGCACAGTTTGATAAGTGGTGTGTAGGTCTGTGCCAGGGATCCAAACCCGTGAACCCTGGGCTGCTGAAGCGGGGCATGTAAACTTGACCACTAGGCCACTGGGCTGGCTCCCACATATATTTTTGTACAGCTGATTTTTGATAAATATGCAAAGGCAATTCAGAGAAGAACAGAGAGTTTTTTCAACAAACGGTGCTAGAAAAATTGGATATCTATATACGAAGAGAGAGAGAAGAACTTTGATTTATACCTTGCCTCACATGCAAAAATTAATTCAAAATAGGTCAGAGGTCTAAATGTAAAACTAAAACTATGAAACTTCTAAGAGAAAACATAGGAAAAAAACCTTTTGTGACCTTGGTTAGGCAAAGATTTCTTCAAGACATCATCAAAAGTGTGATCCAAAAGAACGAAATGATAAATTACACTATCAAAATCAAACACTTCTGCTCTTCAAAAGACACTATTAAGAGAATAAAAAGGAAAAAAAATTCCACAACCTGGAGGAAAATATATCTTATAAAGGACTTGTATCCAGAAATAAAGAACTCTCAAAACTCAATAATAAGCAAACAAACAACTCAATTTTTAAAAAATGGGTGAAAGATTTGAACTTCGTCAAAGATAAATGGATGGCAAATGAGCAGATGAAGAGATGCTCAACATCATTAGTCATTACAAAAATGCAAATTAGACCTACAATGAGATACCACTACATACCTATTGAAATGGTTAAAACATACTGCGTATCCATATGGATGTGGAGGAAGTGGAACTCTCAAATGCTAGTGGTAGAAATGTAAAATGGTACAAACACTTTGGAAAGGATTTTGGCAATTTCCTTGATAGTTAACATATACCTTCCTTACAATCCATTCAGTCAATTTCTAGGGACTTCCCCAAGAGGAAAAAAAAGCGTATGTTCATACAAATATTTGTACGTGAATATTTATAAAAGCTTCATTTGTAATAGCCCCAAACTGGAGACAATCCAAATATCCATTAGCAAGTGAAAGGAAAAACAAATTGTGCTATATCCATACAATGGAATACTACTCAGCAATCAAAAGGAATGACTATTCATATGTGCAATAACATGGATGGATCTCAAAAGAAATATACCGAGTAAAAGAAGCAAGACAAAAAAAGAGTACCTATCGTATCATTTCGTTTATATAAAACCCTACAAAGTGCAAACTAATCTTTAGTGACAATAAGCAGAACAGCGATTGCCTGCAAGGGAGGAGAAGGAATGTTTATAAAGAGACACGAGGACATTTTGGGGGGTGATGGACACGTCCAGTATCTTGATTGAGGTGATAGTTTCACCGATGTATATGTCAAATGTATGTTTATATGTGTATTTACTGTACACTTTAAAGACCTGTGATTATCATAGGTCAATTATACCTCAATAAACTCATTAACAACACTTAAAAAGAGGCTGTCAATTCACGGACCAGGGGGCCACTCCTGGAGTCTGGAGTCCTCAGTAGGCATGGTGCATGCCACCTGGCTGTTAGCCCCTGTTTGCACACGTCTGCATTGAGAGAATGAGGAGGGCTGTTGCCCGATGGAATGCAGGGTGCTGTGGTTTCCAAACAGGTTGCCCCTCCAGTTCTCAAAGTGGAGGGAGAGGCAGCCCCGCTCAGGAAACCTGGACTCCTGGTTTTCCTTAGATAGAAACTGATGAGCAGAATGTGCCAGAAATCCAAGAGAATTTGAGCCTTTGTTCATATGGGCAATGGTGGAAGCTGCTGGTGTGTTGGTCTGGAGAAGAGGGAAGAAGGGAACCTCGGGGAGCAGTTTTAACCAACTCTCTGCTTCCTGAGGTGGGAATCAAGACCAGGGGATGAGAACTGCTGCAGATTTGTTCCAACTCAGCTAACACAGTCTCTCATTAGTGGTTTGATCCCTGTAGAGCTGTGCTCCTTTGAGCAGTTATAAGGTCACCATCACTAGAAGCATTCTGTTCTGGACTGGACAGCCCCAGGTCGGGATTCTGGAGAAACAATCAGAGCACTGGCTGGGAGCTGGGTTCCAGGACTTCAAAGTCCCTTAAATCCTCAATTTTCTACTTAAAATCCCCATGCATTTTGTTTGCTATGGTTACCAGGCAGATTAATACTGCCTTTACATTGGGAAGATTCCATAGGAAAGGCTTGAAAGAAACACACACACACACACACACACACTGACATTAAAAAAGTCTCAACTTCAAATATTCAATTTGCTGAATACCTCATTTCCAAATCATTTCAGAAAATTGGGACATTGTTAACCCTCATCACATTGCCTTCTATTAGAAGTACAGAAAGTTATTCTGGCAGCGATGTACCTGCCAGACCCAGGAGACTGAGGAGCCAATGATAGCATTTGCCACCCCTACGCCAGGAAGAAACACAGCAGAGGCTCTTTCGAAAGCTGTAATGGAGCCAAGTAAATCAGAATTCTGATGCCCAGCCCAGTCCCCTGTTCCACATGGAAGGGAAACAAGAATATTCACTCAGATTCATAAAATAGAACTACATCGCCCATCTCAGGATGGTCAAGGGTGGTCATGATTGCTATGGCTCTTGAATGACGCTTTCTTGCAGATGTCTCCCTCCAGGAAAACAGATGAAAGGAAACTGCTAGAAATTGATCATAAACAGGAAGGCAATTCTCTTGGTATTCCTTCAGAAATCACTCAATGCCTTTCCATTAATTTATGGAATCCATCTGTCTGCGACACAATAGGAAACGCTCTCTCTCAAGGGGCACTTTGGTTTTTGCAGTGTAAGGAGAGGACAGAGACCAAATCCCCCACTGATGTTCTCACATTTCATTCTGTGGCAGTGATGAGATGATCAGATTCAGAGGGCTGCTGGGAATCAAATTAGAAAAACATCAAATAATTCTAGTGCACTTTACTCCACCTAATTTCCATTTGTACATGAAAGGAAATGAATGTCTTAACAGCCCAGGTGAGTGAAACTGTCAGATGCAGTTGACAGGAGTGGAGAGAGAAACAAGTGGACTGTCTGAGCTGAGGGGGGCTGCAGGGCGGCGGGCTCCTTCACCACTCCGGTGACCATGGAAGGGCCATGCAGGGCTATGGGTTCCACCCCACACAATCCGCAAAGACCTGGTGACAGCCAGGGAAGTAAGCTGGCTCACCATGGGGGAGACTGTTACGGATTGTTTCACCAGAGCCTCGGTGTCCCAACTTCCTGGGGGCCCCAAAGCTCACGAGTCACAGGCCTTCCCCAGTGCGTTTGTCCACTGCAGATCTCGCCTCACGATGTCTGCCCTGGTTTCTCTGATAGCACTCCAGGCAAGTCCTACTGGAAGTTCAGCTCTGCCTGCTCCAACAGGGCACTCCTTCCTGGCCACCTCCTGCCACCCACCTCCTTCTGGGTTGTTTCTCCAACCCTCCTTCTTGTTCCAGCTGCTAGTAAGATTCTGGCTGGTAACAGGTGACTCTGAGACCACACAGTTGAGGCCTCTGCACTCCTGTCCAGGGCTGTGTCCACCCTGCTGCCTCCCCAGATGTGAGCCCGGCTTCCTCATACCCTTTAAGGCTCCTAGTATTACCTCACGTGCCCTCTCCTTGGGGCAGCCTTGAGTTTGCTTCTGGCTTCCCTCCTGTGATGGGTAATTCTACATGTCAACTTGACTGGCCACGGGGGCCCCAGATTAAACACTATGCCTGTGAGAGCGTTCCTGGGTGAGATTAACACTTGGATCAGCAGACTCAGTAAAGCAGGCTGCCCTCTCCAATGTGGGTGGGCCCCACCCAATCCATTGACGGCCTAAAGAAAACCAAAGTTGGAGGAAGGAAGAATTCATCCCTTTTCTCCTGCCTCACTGCTTGAGCTGGGCCATCTCCTCTCATCTTCTCCTGCCCTTGGACTGGGAGTTACACCATTGACTCCCTAGTCCCTAGGCCTTCGGACTTGGACTGAATTACACCACTGGATTTTCTGGGTGTCCAGCTTACAGACAGCAGATCATGGGACTTCTCAGCCCCTATAATTGCCTGAGCCAATTCCTCTCGATATATATAATCTCCTATTTGTTCTCTGTTTCTTGAGAACCCTGACAGATACACCTCCACACCCTGTAGGGCTACATTGCTGAGCCCCTCTTATTGTGCCTCAAAGCCAAGCTCTCCAGAATAGGATGCATACACATGGCGCAGACACAAGTCATTGCTTGCGTCTGCCCTGCTTTTGTTCTGAGTCAGGGTCAAGCATGGAAAGTTATCAGGACATTTATTTCCAAAGCTCAATGCTGAATCTTTTCTTTTAAAAAATCCAGGTGTATCTCTTTGGTGAAACAAATCAACAATGAAAACCGAGACTTCTATGCAAGGAGGAAGGGATGCACGTGGCCAGATCCTGACGGAGATTAAGCTGTTTGAGCTGGTTTAGATTCAACAACTTCAAAATACAGTAGTATCTCTTATCCACGGAGGACATGTTCCAAGACCCCCAGGGGATGCCTGAAACTACAGATAGTCCTGAACTCTACAAACACCATGTTTTTTCCTATACCTACATACTATATGTACACACCTATGATAAAGTCTAATTTATACATGAGGCACAGTAAGATATTAACAATATGAACAATGATAACTAATAATAAAATAGAACAATTATGACAATATACTGTAATGAAAGTTATGTGAATGTAGTCTCCCTCAAAATACCTTATTGGACTGTACTCACCCTTCTTCTTGTGACGATGCAGGATGATACGATGCCTACATGATGAGATGAAGTGAGGTCAACGGCGTAGGCAATGTGATGTAACCTTAGGCTACTATTGACTTTGTAACGGTACGATACGTCAGAAGGAGGATGATCTCCTTCTGGACCTTGGTTGACCGGGGGTAACTGAAACTGCAGAAAGTAAAACCGCAGATAAGGGGGGACTACTGTAGACATGATTCATTAGAGCATCTGGGGCTGCTGGATCCAAGATGTGGGTGATTCTAGTGTCACGCAGGGCAGACTCGCTGTCAAGTAACAAAGTACCACCTAGAAGCTGCTGCTATGTCTGGAGTGTGGCTCAGTTGGATTTGGGGGAGCTCTTCTGGAGCCCCACATCTATGGGATCCCCTTGAAACTGAACGTGCTCTGAGCAATCTTTCCTCTCCAGTGGCAGACAAGGGAACATTTCCTCATACACAAGCAGACCTCTGGTTACACACTCTTTTGTCTTAGAACTTTTTACTTCATCTTTAGCATAGATAATAAAGCTACAGAAGAAAAGATGAGGTTTCTGAGGTCAGAGGAAGAAGTGAAACTTGCTTTCCCCATGCCTTTCGAGGATATTCCAGCTCCTGTCCCAGAATGTGTTGCTATGGTGATGGGAGGAAGGGATGCTAAAACTGGGAGATGGTGACATGTTGCAATGGGAAATGGGGTTTTGGAGGTTTAATGAGTCTTCTTCAAAATGTACCCCTTCCAGCAAGCTAGCAGATGGCCCATGCTTCAGTGGGCTAGTAAAAAACCTCCTTAGAGTTTTCAAACATAGAAATCTCTGTCTTCTCTGAATGATCCTAAGCATTTGTATCAGCTTTTGCCATGTTGTGACCCAGTAATGAACAACGCCAAAAGCACAGGAGCTTACAACCACAAACTTTTGTTTCTTGCTCATGTTACATGTTGACTTGGCTGTGGCTCTGGTCCAAGTGTCTTCATCACTCTAGGGAGACAAACTGAAGGAGCAGCTTTAATCTGGGATAGGCCATTTCCTTGGCAAAGGGGAAAAAGGAAGGAAGCTGGTAGAAATACTCATCGGTTCTTAAAACTTCTGCTGGGATACGATGCATGTCATGTCCACTCGCATGCCACTGGCCAAAGGAAGTCAAATAGCCAAGCCTGAAGCCAGTGGGTCAGAAAGGAAGTCTATTCATCCCATGGGAGAGAGGGGGTGGACACCAGGGAGGGTGCTCAAGTGATGTGCCCAGAGAGGGGCAGTCAATATGTGGACAAATAATATAAACTACTGCTGACCCCAGGGAGCCATGGTCACTTGAAAGGGGGCCCTTATCTGCTGACGCTACATATCAGGACAAAAATATCAAAGATGGTAAAATATTTTGAATCCACTGGAAGAAAACTGCGATACAGATATTATGACTCATTTAGAAATGTTCTTGTTGCAGATTGGTATACCTTAAAAGGATAAAGTGGTCCTGCTCAAACTCAGAAAACCATTTAGGGCCTTTCAAAACCAAAGGAGGTGCTGAGACATTTTGAAAAAGGCTGTTATTAATAGATGTGGCAAGTTACCCCTGACTTATTAAAAAAGAGAATCATTTTATAAATGAGACCATTAGAAAGTATTCATGAGATATTAGGGCTCTGAGAACTGGTTGAATAGGAGGGAAAGGAAAATAATTAGGGCAGTTAGAAATTTGTTATTTTGTGAGCTTGGCAAAGGAAATAATTCCTACGTTCATTCTTGGGCAGAGAGTTATGATGGCTTTGCGAAAGGACTGCACAGAGCTGGGTGCTGCCGGGAGGGAGGTGACAAGGGTGCCATCCCCTGCAGGGGGCTCACATCTGGGTGGAGGAGGGAAAGCAAACGTTTAAACCAATAAACTGCAACCCCACGTGCAATGGACAATTCTACAAGTGTGTACAAAGAAAGGGCATGGAGGACCTCTGAGGGGCCGTGATATCTTGGCCGTGTATTGAAAGTGACCAGGCAAGCAAGAAGAGGGGGACGCTGGGAGGGCAGTC